>NC_061508.1:67732198-68069273 GCF_022539505.1 Lolium rigidum
TCGCAAAAACAAAAAACAAGGAGATTCAAGATATAAGGTGTAAAAATAAAGATTTAAAGACGAACTTTTATTGTACATAGAGGATGACATGCTGTCCCATTTTGCAGGAGAGGTCCCAACGTTTCAAATGCGGCTTGAGATCAAAAGAAAAAGAAAGTAGCCGTAAATTAGGGGTAAAAAAAACTAGAAGAAAAGAAAGTTTATTGTACATAGAGGATGACATGCGGGACCCACGAGTTAGCAGACTTACTCAACGTTTCCAAGGCGGCAGGGATCAAAAGAAAAAGGAAATAGCCAAAAATCGAGAGTGAAAAAAACCCTAGAAAATAAACTTTTGTAGTACATAGAGGATGACATGCGGGTCCCATGAGCCGACAGGTTCCTCAACGTTTCAAACGTGGCATGGGATCGAAAGAAAAATGCAAGTGACCAAATATCAGGAGCCAAAAATAATCCAAGAAAAGAAACTTGATTGTACATAGAGGATGACATGCGGGTCCCATTTTGCAGCAACGGTCCCAACGTTTCAAATGCGGCTTGAGATCAAAAGAAAAAGAAAGTAGCCAGAAATTAGGGGGTCAAAAAAAACTCCAAGAAAGGAAAGCTTTATCGTTCATACAAGCTGACATGTGGGACCTATGAGCCAGCAGCTTACTAAACGTTTCAAAGGCGGCAGGGGATCAAAAGAAAAAGGAAATAGCCAAAAATCAGAGGGTGAAAAAAATCCAAGAAATCAAACTTTTATTGTACATAGAGGATGACATGGGGGTCCCATGAGCCAGCAGATTCCTCAACGTTTCAAACGTGGCATGAGATCGAAAGAAAAAGGCAAGTGACCAAATATCAGGTGCCAAAAATAATCCAAGAAAGGAAACTTTATTGTACATAGAGGATGACATGCGGGTCCCATTTGCAGCAGCGGTCTCAACGTTTCCAAGGTGGCACGGGACCAAAAGAAAAATGAAGTAGCCAGAAATCAGGGGGTGAAAAAATCCAAGAAAAGATAGATTTTAATTTGGCTGCATCTGGACATCTGGGCCTTCGAACTATCCTTCTGGGCCTTTTGATTCGTACAATTTCAGCCCACTCAGAACATGGAAGTTCGGATTTTTCTCAAAAAAAAAACAGGAATGTCCTATGCTTCGCAAAAACAAAAAACAAGGAGATTCAAGATATGAGTTGTAAAAATAAAGATTTAATTTATCCGTTTGCAATAGCTCAGAGCGAAATACACTGTTTATTGTCTGCAAAATAATCAAGATATCACATGTTTCTTGTACGGGGGGTCGACATCGGGGACCCATGAGCCAACGAGCGTCGTCAACGTTTCAAAGGCAGGGGGTCGAAAATAAAAAAAACAAAAAATCAGTTGGTAAAAAAATCCAAGAAAAGAAAACATTTATCGTTCTGAGAGGATGACATGCGGGACCGATGAGGCAGCAGAGCATCCTCAACGTTTCCAAGGCGGCAGGGGATCAAAAGAAAGAAAAAGGAAATAGCCGAAATTAATTAGGGGTCAAAAATAAATCCACCAACGGAAACTTTTATTGTTCATAGAGGATGACATGTGCGACCGACCCGCCAACAACGTCCTCATCGTTTCAAAGGGGCAGGGGATCGAAATAAAAAGGCAAATAGCCGGAAATTAGGGGTCAAAAATAACTCCAAGAAAGGAAACTTTTATTGTTCGTAGAGGATGACATGCGGGACCCATGAGCCGACGAGCTTACTCAACGTTTCAAAGGTGGCATGAGATCGAAAGAAAAAGGCAAGTGACCAAATATCGGGAGCCAAAAATAATCCAAGATTTATTGTACATAGAGGATGACATGTGGGTCCCATTTTGCAGCAGCGGTCTCAATGTTTGTAATGCGGCTTGAGATCAAAAGAAAAAGAAAGTAGCTAGTAATTAGGGGGTGAAAAAATCCAAGAAAAGAAAGTTGATGGACATAGAGGATGACATGCGGGTCCCTTGAGCCAACATCTTACTCAACGTTTCAAAGGGGGCAGGGGATCAAAAGAAAAAGGCAAGCCAAAAATCGAGAGGGTGAAAAAAAATCCAACAAAGGAAACTTTTATAGCACATAGAGGATGACATGCGGGTCCCATGAGCCAACGAGGTTCCTCAACGTTTCAAACGTGGCATGAGATCGAAAGAAAAAGGCAAGTGACCAAATATGAGGAGCCAAAAATAATTCAAGAAAAGAAAGTTTTATAGTACATAGAGGATGACATGCGGGTCCCAGTTAGCAGACGAGCGGTATCACCGTTTGAGAGGCGGCGGGGATCGAAAGAAAAAGGCAAGTGACCAAATTTGAGGTGCCAAAAAAAACTCCAAGAAAAGAAAGTTTTATAGTACATAGAGGATGACATGCGGGTCCCATTTAGCGAGCAGCGGTATCACCGTTTGAGAGGCGGCAGGGGATCGAAAGAAAAAGGCAAGTGACCAAATTTGAGGTGCCAAAAAAAATCCAAGAAAAGAAAGTTTTATAGTACATAGAGGATGACATGCGGGTCCGAGTTAGCAGCAGCGGTATCACCGTTTGAGAGGCGGCAGGGGATCGAAAGAAAAAGGCAAGTGACCAAATTTGAGGTGCCAAAAAAAACTCCAAGAAAAGAAAGTTTTATAGTACATAGAGGATGACATGCGGGTCCCATTTAGCAGCAGCGGTATCACCGTTTGAGAGGCGGCAGGGGATCGAAAGAAAAAGGCAAGTGACCAAATTTGAGGTGCCAAAAAAAACTCCAAGAAAATAAAGTTTTATAGTACATAGAGGATGACATGCGGGTCCCATTTAGTAGCAGCGGTCTCAACGTTTCCAAGGCGGCAAGGGATCAAAAGAAAAAGGAAGTAGCCAGAAATCAGGGGGTCAAAAAAATCCAAGAATAGAAAGAATTTTGGTTCATAGAGGATGACATGCGGGACCCATGATCCCGCATCGTAAACGGCTCGATCGGAGAACGTTGAACGAGATGGCGCGATCGAGAAAAAAAACAATGCCGGAGAGGCTGCCATCCGGGCCCTACATCCCTCGGCGGTGCGGATTTGCGTTGACTCGGCCGGCGAACCCGAGAATTCGCGATGCACCACGTCCCGGGCCACCATACGCGACGTTTTGGCCGCTTTCGTCGGGCTAGGTGGCCTCAAAAACGAGAAAAAAAAAGTTTTGACATGCACCACGGAGGGACCAAAATCGTCGGCCATGGTACACCAGCAACCACGGCGCGACTTCAACTTCGTCGGCCATGGCAACTTTTCTTGTAGTGTTTTTGTTTCTTGTTTACACTAGTTTGGCATAATGGACGACAATGAGCTTCTTATTCTATTTCCTGATTTAAGACATGGATGGTTTGATGCGAAAATTAAAAACCTATGGAATCTTATTTGCATGCTGGTAGTAATATTAGTATGAACGCTTTGAACACCATTGTTGCTAATGATATGAAAAATTCTAAGCTTGGGGAAGCTGGTTTTCATGATCTTTTTAGTCCCCCAAGCATTGAGGAGAAAATTTTCTTTGATGATACTTTGCCTCCTATTTATGATGATTATAATGATAGTAGTCTTTTAGTACCGTCTGTTATGGAGGATAAATTTGATTATGATTACAATATGCCTCCTATATTTGATGATGAGAATAATAATGATAGCTACTTTGTTGAATTTGCTCCCACTATTACTAATAAAATTGATTATGCTTATGTGGAGAGTAATAATTTTATGCATGAGACTCATGATAAGAATGCTTTATGTGATAGTTATATTGTTGAGTTTGTTCATGTTGCTACTGAAAGTTATTATGAGAGAGGAAAATATGGTTGTATAAATTTTCATGTTACTAAAACACCTCTCTATGTGCTGAAATTTTTGAAGCTACACTTGTTTTATCTTCCTATGCTTGTCACTTTGCTCTTCATGAACTTGTTTATTTACAAGGTTCCTATGCATAGGAAGCATGTTAGACTTAAATGTGTTTTGAATTTGCCTCTTGATGCTCTCTTTTGCTTCAACTACTATTTCTTGCGAGTGCATCATTAAAACTGCTGAGCCCATCTTAATGGCTATAAAGAAAGAACTTCTTGGGAGATAACCCATGTGTTTATTTTGCTACAGTACCTCTATTTTATATTTGTGTCTTGGAAGTTGTTACTACTGTAGCAACCTCTCTTTATCTTATTTTTATTGCATTGTTGTGCCAAGTAAAGTCTTTGATAGTGAAGTCAATACTAGATTTGGATTACTGCGCAGAAACAGATTTCTTTGCTGTCATGAATCTGGGCCTAATTCTCTGTAGGTAACTCAGAAAATTATGCCAATTTACGTGAGTGATCCTCAGATATGTACGCAACTTTCATTCAATTTGAGCATTTTCATTTGAGCAAGTCTGGCGCCTCAATAAAATCCATCTTTACGGACTGTTCTGTTTTGACAGATTCTGCCTTTTATTTCGCATTGCCTCTTTTGCTATGTTGGATGAATTTCTTTGATCCATTAATGTCCAGTAGCTTTATGAAATGTCCAGAAGTGTTAAGAATGATTGTGTCACCTCTGAACATGTTAATTTTTATTGTACACTAACCCTCTAATGAGTTTGTTTCGAGTTTGGTGTGGAGGAAGTTTTCAAGGATCAAGAGAGGAGTATGATACAATATGATCAAGGAGAGTGAAAGCTCTAAGCTTGGGGATGCCCCGGTGGTTCACCCCTGCATATTTCAAGAAGACTCAAGCATCTAAGCTTGGGGATGCCCAAGGCATCCCCTTCTTCATCGACAAATTATCAGGTTCCTCCCCTGAAACTATATTTTTATTCCGTCACATCTTATGTGCTTTGCTTGGAGCGTCTGTGTGCTTTTTTTTTGTTTTTGTTTGAATAAATGCTTGTGTGGGAGAGAGACACGCTCCGCTGGTTCATATGAACACATGTGTTCTTAGCTTTTAATGTTCATGGCGAAGGTTGAAACTGCTTCGTTAATTGTTATATGGTTGGAATCGGGAAATGCTACATGTAGTAATTGGTAAAATGTCTTGGATAATTTGATACTTGGCAATTGTTGTGCCCATGTTTAAGCTCTTGCATCATATACTTTTCACCCATTAATGAAGAAACACCTAGAGCTTGCTAAAATTTGGTTTGCATATTTGGTCTCTCTAAAGTCTAGATAATTTCTAGTATTGAGTTTGAACAACAAGGAAGACGGTGTAGAGTCTTATAATGTTTACAATATGTCTTTTATGTGAGTTTTGCTGCACCGGTTCATCCTTGTGTTTGTTTCAAATAACCTTGCTAGCCTAAGCCTTGTATCGAGAGGGAATACTTCTCATGCATCCAAAATCCTTGAGCCAACCACTATGCCATTTGTGTCCACCATACCTACCTACTACATGGTATTTCTCCGCCATTCGAAAGTAAATTGCTTGAGTGCTACCTTTAAATAATTCAAAATTTATCACCTCTGATTTGTGTCAATGTTTTATAGCTCATGAGGAATTATGTGGTGTTTTATCTTTCGATCTTGTCATTTACTTCGACGTGACTTTCATAATGGACTAGTGGCTTCATCCGCTTATCCAATAATTTTGCAATAAAGAGTCGGCAATGGGGTTCCCTAGCCTCCGATTAATTAACTTGCATTAATAATTCTCTTCACATGTTTTGCTACTGATTCATCAAGTAAGCAACTTAATTTTGCAAATAGACACTCCTCCATGGTATGTGAATGTTGGAAGGCACCCGAGGATTCGGTTAGCCATGGCTTGTGTAAGCAAAAGGTTGGGAGGAGTGTCATCCATAAATAAAGAAAAACTAAACTAAAGTACATGTGTAAACAAAAGAGAAGAGGGATGATCTACCTTGACACTTGGTAGAGATAACGTCCTTCATGGGAGCCGCTCTTGAAAGTCTGGTTGATAAGGTAGTTAGAGTGCCCACTACCATTCGTTGACAACAACAAAACACCTCTCAAAATTTTACTTTTATGCTATCTTTATGTTTTCAAAACCAAAGCTCTAGCACAAATATAGAAATCAATGCTTCCCTCTGCGAAGGACCATTATTTTACCTTTTATGTTGAGTCAGTTCACCTATCTCTCTCCACCTCAAGAAGCAAACACTTGCGTGAACTGTGCATTGATTCTTACATACTTGCTTATTGCACTTATTATATTGCTTTGCATTGACTATTATCCATGAGATATACATGTTACAAGTTGAAAGCAACCGCTGAAACTTAATCTTCCATTATGTTGCTTCAATGTCTTTACTTTAAATTATTGCTTTATGAGTTAACTCTTATGCAAGACTTATTGATGCCTGTCTTGAAAGTGCTATTCATTAAAAGTCATTGCTTTATGATTCAGTTGGTTACTCATGTCATTACCATTGTTTTGATCGCTGCATTCATTACATATGTTTACAATATGATCAAGTTTATGATGGCATGTCACTCCATAAATTATCTTTGTTTATCGTTTACCTGCTCGGGACGAGCAGAAACTAAGCTTGGGGATGCTGATACGTCTCCTACGTATCGATAATTTCTTATGTTCCATGCCACATTATTGATGATATCTACATGTTATATGCACATTTTATGTCATATTTATGCGTTTTCCGGAACTAACCTATTGACGAGATGCCGAAGGGCCGCTCTCGTTTTCTGCTGTTTTTGGTTTCAGAAATCCTAGTAACGAAATATTCTCGGAATTGGACGAAATCAACGCCCAGGTTCCTATTTTGCCCAGAAGCATCCAGAACACCCGAGAGCCGCCAGAGGAGGGCCCTGTGGGCCCCAGACGACAGGGTGGCGCGGCCAGGGCCTGGGCCGCGCCCCCCTATGGTGTCATCGCCCCTTCGACCTTCTGACACCGCCTCTTCGCCTATATAAAGGTCCCAAACCTAAAACTTCGATACGGAAGAGCCACGGTACGAGAAACCTTCCAGAGCCGCCGCCATCGCGAAGCCAAGATCTGGGGGACAGGAGTCTCTGTTCCGGCACGCCGCCGGGACGGGGAAGTGCCCCCGGAAGGCTCCTCCATCGACACCACCGCCATCTTCATCAACGCTGCTCGTCTCCCATGAGGAGGGAGTAGTTCTCCATCGAGGCTCGGGGCTGTACCGGTAGCTATGTGGTTCATCTCTCTCCTATGTGCTTCAATACAATAATCTCATGAGCTGCCTTACATGATTGAGATTCATATGATGATGCTTGTAATCTAGATGTCATTATGCTAGTCAAGTGGGTTTTACTTATATGATCTCCGGAAACTCCTTGTCCCACGTGTGTAAAGGTGACAGTGTGTGCACCGTGTGGGTCTCTTAGGCTATATTTCACAGAATACTTATTCACTGTTATGAATGACGTAGTGAAGTGCTTATTTATATCTCTTTATGATTGCAATGTGTTTTGTATCACAATTTATCTATGCGCTACTCTAGTGATGTTATTAAAGTAGTTTATTCCTCCTGCACGGTGTAATGGTGATAGTGTGTGCATCCGTGTTAGTACTTGGCGTAGGCTATGATTGTGATCTCTTGTATATTATGAAGTTAACTATTGCTATGATGGTATTGATGTGATCTATTCCTCATACATAGTGTGAAGGTGACAGTGTGCATGCTATGTTAGTACTTGGTTTAGTTGTGTTGATCTGTCATGCACTCTAAGGTTATTTAAATATGAACATTGGATATTGTGGAGCTTGTTAACTCCGACATTGAGGGTTCGTGTAATCCTACACAGTTAGTGGTGTTCATCATCCAACAAGAGAGTGTAGAGTATGCATCTATCTATTCTGTTATGTGATCAAAGTTGAGAGTGTCCACTAGTGAAAGTCTAATCCCTAGGCTTTGTTCCTAAATACTGCTATCGCTGCTTGTTTATCGTTTTACTGCGTTACTACTCGCTACCATATTACCACCATCAACTACACGCCGGCAAGCTATTTTTCGGCGCCGTTACTACTGCTCATAGTCATTCATACCACCTGTATTTCACTATCTCTTCGCCGAACTAGTGCACCTATTAGGTGTGTTGGGGACACAAGAGACTTCTTGCTTTGTGGTTGCAGGGTTGCATGAGAGGGATATCTTTGACCTCTTCCTCCCTGAGTTCGATAAACCTTGGGTGATCCACTTAAGGGAAACTTGCTGCTGTTCTACAAACCTCTGCTCTTGGAGGCCCAACACTGTCTACAAGAATAGAAGCACCCGTAGACATCAGCGTCACACATAGAGCCTCGCCAAAACGGCTAAGTCCCAGACGAATTATCTCACAGTATGTTTGGGCAATTGTAAGGGCATGTGTGGCGCCGTTGGGAGGGGCGCCACACATGCTGCCACGTCGGATCGGCGGACCAGCTCAGCGTCGAGGGCGCCACGTCGGCTGGGTGTGTGGCGCCGGCAGGAGGGGCGCCACACTGGCATGTGTGGCGCCGATGTGCGGGGCGCCACACAAAAGGGTTAGATGGGTGAAATAGTTTCGCCGGAGGGTCAGTCTGTGCTTTTCTTTAAGTTTTGGGTTATTTTTGTGCAAATCGCCTTTGTAGAGTAAGGTCAACGACGCCTTCTGCATACTCATTTTAGGCAGTGAAAAGGAAAAGAGGACATATAAACTATGACAACAACAAATCCATGTATTCGTGAACAATGCAAAGTGGTGAAGCACTTATTAATTTGGTACAAATTTAATTACCACAAAAATCACCAAACTATTTTTACAAAATCATAAAATATTACAACAAAAAATCCATATATTTGCGAGCAATACAAATGGTCAAGCAACTATTAATTTGGTATAGATTTGATTACAACAAAAATCCTCAAACTATTTTTACGAAAAGCACAAATGATTACAACAAAAATACATATGTTAAGTGGTCAACTAACAATTAAATTGCTACAACTTTAATTACAACAAAAGTCAACAAACTTTTGGTTACAAAAATAACAAACAATTACAACAAACATTCATATGTTTGTGAATAATTCAAAGTGGCCAAGTAACAACTAAATCACTACGGATTTAATTACAACAAAAATCAACCAACTACTTTTTACAAAAATGACAAACGATTACAACAAAATCTATATATTTGTGAACAATTCAAAGCGGTCAAGCAAGCATTAATTTGCTGCAAGCAACGCTGGGCAACGGTCGGCTGATAGCAAGCCAGAAAAATCGGTTGTCCTCCGCGCCCTCCGATCATGATCCGACGTCTAAAATCAACCGTGATGCGAATTTTGTGTTTTACCCCCAGTTTTCAGAAACTCAACCCGCAGTTCTTACTTTCCCAGTTAAACCTAAAAGATACATCTCTTTGGACCTGACCTTTTTCAGTATTGACAATAAAAATGACATTCTACGACAGATCTGAATTATACTGCGTATTACAACAAAATCTCTCGATCTGTTTACAAATAAAATATATACTGTTACAACAAAATCTTCACAACAATTTTGAAAAAGTAATATTCTAAAATGTGGTTAAATAACAATTATTTTCCTATAGGTTGGTTTACAACAAAAATTGACAGCAATTACAATAAAAAAAATCAAAATCTATAACAACAAAAAAACATGTGTTCGTGGCTGTGGAAATTTGGTTAAAAATAACACATTATATATATATCAAATTACAACAAAAATCACCAGCTATTTTTACCAAAAATTACTGACGATTACAACAAAATAATTTATGGCAAACGTCCAGGTAAACATTACAACATCTCTGACGTGCTTTCTCTATAACTTTTATACGCATTTGTTACAAAACTAAAGAACATATACACCATCTCTACGAAAAAAGTGTCCATGACTAAAACAATTACACCAAAAAATCACAAATAATTACAACAAAAAAGTAATGCGTTTACAACATATCAAGAAACACACATTTTCGTAACATATCACTTAGAAAAATCTTACAGATTATATCGTGTGAGTTTACAACAAAATTTTATCTAATTGTTACAAATCTGGAAACAACACTGTAGATTTTTTTTTTAAAAAAAGCAACACACCAGTTTTAGACCGAAAACCAGACCTATATAAGACCGCCAAAGTCAACCGGCAATGGCGAGGAAACAGGTGTGGCAGCTCATGCATGCTGACCTCACGTGGGTATGGGGCCAGCGTTATGCCTTAGGCGTGCGGGTGCGGCAGATTGACCCACGGGAAAGAGCGGAATCTACACGCGGCTTGGAACGATCGATAAAACTCCCCCAGATGGGTCGCCCGAATACAAGTGTTTTCCTTATACTTTCAAATCGGTTGTGATCGCATTGCTCGCCGCACCGTTGAGCAACGCCGTCACCGTGGTAGAGCACCAGAGCCGTCGAGCATCGCCAGTTCGCCACCCACCAAAGCCGATTGCCGCGGTCGCCGGGACGGTGCTCCTTCTTCGCGCGCGTCCGGCCACCATGGTCCTCCTCTCGTCACCGCCGGCACCGGTCACATGCCGGCACCCGACTGTCTCCGAACACCGCCGCCCGGCCGACACGTCGGACATACGGCGAGGATTCTACCAGTTACAATGGGGAAAGGATAACAAGTCTTCCCAATTGCACACTACCCACAAACATCTTTATCGTCTCCACTCGTCAAAGTCAACCGGCGCACGCAACCCGACGACCATGGCGTCCGCCGCCGCCACCCCCGACTCCGGCCGCGCCGCCCTCCTCAAGGCCTTCGACGAGTCCCGCACGGGCGTCCGCGGCCTCGTCGAGTCCGGCGTCTCCACCGTCCCGGACCTCTTCGTCCACCCGGACCCCTACGCCTCCGTCCCGCTCGCTCCACCCGGCGTCTCCATCCCCGTCGTCGACCTCTCCCTCCCCGCGCCCGTCGCAGCCGCCGCCGCCGCGGCGGCCGCCCGCGACTGGGGCTTCTTCTACCTCGTCAACTACGAGGCCCTCGTCCCCTCCGACTACCCCGCCAAGGTCCTCACCGCGGTGCGCGCCTTCCACGAGCTCCCCGCCCCCGAGCGCGCCACGCACTACGGCCGCGCCATGGGCGGCGGGGTCTCCTACTCCTCTAACGTAGATCTGTTCCGCTCCCCCGCCGCCAGCTGGCGCGACACCATCCAGCTGGGGTTCGGGCCTGCGCGGCCCGACACAGAACGCATCCCGCCGGTGTGCCGCTCGGAGATCCTCGAGTGGGAAGCGCACACCACCGCGGTCGCCCGCGCCGTCATGGCGCTGCTCTCCGAGGGGCTCGGGCTCGGGGACGCGACGCTGGAGGAGGCCTCGTGCCTGGAAGGGAAGGTCATGGTCTGCCACTACTACCCCGTCTGCCCCGAGCCTGATCGCACCATGGGATTGGTCCCGCACACCGACCCCGGCGTGCTCACCGTCCTTGCGCAGGATGGCGTCGGCGGCCTTCAGGTGAAGCACACCAATGAGGACGGCGAGAGCTACTGGGTGGATGCGAAGCCCGTGCCAGGCGCACTTGTGATTAACGTCGGGGATCTATTGCAGGTAAAATGCACTCTGACAATGCCCAAATGCTTTCCAGCTGAATTCAGTTTAAATGCAGTCTGTAACGATTCGATTAGCATATGTTCTAGTACCAATTCTGCTCAAAACAGACCAATTAGAACAAGGGGTACACCTTCGAATACTTTCTAAATCCTTTCAGATGTGTACTAATTAACTTTAGCTTGTGGGCATTTGGATGTTTGATGTTTCCAACTTCAAACCCACGACACATTTACTGTCACATTATGAAAGAAAAGTTAGACAAACCTCTTGAGGACAATTCGAGTAGGTAACTACCATGTAGCGCAGGACCACAGATGCTTTCTTCAGGTCACTGTTGGTATCATTTTCGCCGTAAGTTGTGCATCCACCTGAAGTATGTGACGCTGAATGTTGATTATTGCTTTCTCCTCATTCTCGTATCTCCTTTGCTGAAGCGAAATCCTCTATCTCTCGGTTCTAACATGTACTTGGCTTTGGCTTAGTACTTGTAATTCTCTTTCCCACTCACTAGTTTCAGCAAGGCTGAACATTAGAATCGCGACAAACTGAATGCTTTTACCTGACAAATTCATGCAGAAGGTATGAAAATCAAGGAAAAAAATAGCGCGCTATAACAAAATAGCGTCAGCCGAAAAATATGCTATTAACGTGCTATAGCGTGCTAATAGCGCGCTATAGCACGCTATAGCGCCGAAATGATGTAGCGTGGACTGTCTAAAAACGCTATAGCGTGCTATTAGCGCCGAAATAGCGCGCTATTTTTTTCCATGATGAAAATCCATGGAAAATAAACCAATAACTGAAAACACAGCATAATATAATAATTTTCTCAAATTCTCTAAGATGATATTTCAGTAGCCTGATGATGCTTAGATTCTTGTTTTATGTTGAATCACATAAATACACATTTAGCCATTTTCACATCATATGTGCATATTTTTAAACGTAGCACAATTCAACAGTTTTTATGGAGTTAACAAAGTCAAACAGGCATCTTTAGTTGAAGTACTAAATTGAGCTCTAAGGAACAATGAATGGATTTTGATATTACATCATTGTTCAAATTGTGCTATGACACTCTAAGCTACTCAAGTTTACATGTTTCCAAGTCCTAGATGATCTTGGCTACATTATGATGATTATTTTCGAAAAACTATCTCGCTTAGCTAATGTAATTAAACAATTATTCAATAATTCTCTCTCTGTAATAATAAGTAGCCTGCTATTCACTAGCTTCACGGTGAATCAATGATGCACAACAGATCAAAAGAAGCAACATGATTTGTAAATGTGGGGCCATTTTATTTTGTTTCATTAAGTTCAATGGAACACTTAACATGACTTTTTATTGATGCTGAAAAGTAAGTCCCATCAAATCCACAATGATAAAGATTATGTATTGTTCGTTAAATTTCTTTTCGCGTTTGTTGAATTGTTGGGTTAGATTATATTAAACATGCAGCACGTATACGGAGTAAGTTTTGTTTGTACATAGTTTGGGGGACCCCCATAGCCCCTGCACTGGATCTCTCCATGGTGCTCAACTTTTAGAGGCAGTTTCATAATATATCTCTGCAGCTGATCTTTTTTACCTGTGTTTTTATCAGATAATGTCCAATGATAAGTACAAGAGTGTGGAACACAGGGTGGTAATGAATTCATGTGAAGAAGCCAGAGTATCTGTTGCTGTCTTCTTCAATCCTGGGAAGAGAGGGGACTCAGTGTTTTATGGACCGTTACCAGAGCTAGTTTCTTCAGAAAACCCACCAAAGTACACGAGTTTCACCATGTCCGAATTCTTAGGGGCCTTCTTTAAACGAGACCTTGCCAGCAAAGCTCTCATTGAGCACTTCAAGTTGTAAGATTATTGGTTGTCAAATAGTGATTAACTTTACATACATGTAACTATGTAACCATCTCACTGTCAGTGACGGTTTCTGATAATGCAAGACAGTTGTTCTTACTGGGCTAAGTCATACTTCTCAGTAATTTGTAGTTTCTTCTAGTGCAGCACAAAATAAATTCTAGTATTTTTACTGTGCAATCATCATATTCTTGCCATCTAAATGTCTTGGCTTATGGAGCTGAGTGTGGCTCAAAGCAGTCTACCATCAACAAGCCTGCCCCAACCAGCCTGCATACTTCGCTTGGTGATATGCTGTTTCCTCTTGTAAAGTTTCCACATGTTCTTAGGTGTGCAGTTTCAAGTGAACCAAAATGTACATTATATCATATGTGTGCATTTCTCCCTGCAACTATCATTGCTTATTGACCTACTAGCCTGAGCATATTTGGCACAATTTTGGTATCTGCCGTTTGCTAAATGAGCACAAGGTACCCTTGCAGCTCTACTCGCATGCTTATATTCTGTATTTGTTTCTCCACTTTACTGGAACTAATTTCATATGGAATATATTTTACAAACTAATTAAAGTATGGATAATGCAGATATGGGACATTGCAGGTACTTCACACATCTAGAATGTGAGACTTCTTTGGGAGAAGTTCAGAAACTCCTTTTACTAAGTTTCATTTCTCCTCATGTCAGTTCATTTTTCTCGAAATATAGGCAGAAGCACAAATGGAGCAGGTCAGTGTCAGAAACCTGTAAAATGTTTAGATGATTGGTGATAGATCCTTATTACATGTGCCATATGATCTGGAGTTAGATTAGTTTGGTCGGTCCGAGGTGCAGCTGTACAGCCCACGACCTATGTTTCAGTCATCTTCAGCTCGTTTGGATGTTTTTCTTATTTATCATAAAGGGTATATAGTTCCTTGTAGGCATTCTTGTTTTCGCCACTCAAATATAAGGTATTCTCTTTTTCTTGTACCACTTGTGTATTTAGTTACACTGTGCTGGCTACTGTTGCATTACCTTGGTGTAAAGATGTCTAGGTTTCCTGATTCATACATATGGCTTTGGCCAATCCACCGATCTTGCCTCTGGTTGACATTCTCTATTTTTTGCAATCTGATTTTGAAAGATAGATTTGTTGGTATATCATTTCTGCCTTAATTCTAGTTCCTATGAATCTCCATTCGACTGTTAATAACCTTAGTATGGTGTGCTTTCAATCCACTTCCATTAATATGTCTTATATTCTCAATTTCCCCGCTAAGATGTAAGGTATTTCTGTTTTTCCATATCAACTGCATATCTTGTAGCAAATTTTGACTTTCAGTTTTGACTTGTTTGCGTTTATTATCAGGCTGGGCTCAAGCAAATTAGCGTTTGTTCCCAGTTCTCATAGGGCCTTCTCATGGGCCGCAGCATGAAGGTGTTTACTCTGCCAGATGGCTGCTATAACGTTTTCCTCAAAAAAAAAAAAAGATGGCTGCTATAACGTGGTAGTATTTATCTTAGCAAAATGGCTACACTTTGAATTGACTGTCATGTCTTTGCCACATTGCCGCTAACATGGCATTCTTCTTAAATCTACAGGGTGGCTTCTATCCTTTGTCATTCAGTGCACTGACTGGCATTTGTCTTAAATTTACACGTGTACATAACTGCATACTGACTGGCATTTGTCTTAAATCTACAGTTGCTTCTGGCTTCGTTATTCAGTGTCCATGACTGCACGTTCCTAGTTGTTTGCGGTCAGCATGATTTAGCTGTCACTGATAATTTGATATGAACTGCAATATTTTTGACAGCCACTGATTTCACAATTACGGCTGGCAAGATGAAACTACGATCTATGGTAGGAGGCGGCGGCTTGGATATAAGATCAGTGGAAAATCTTGCATCGCGATGTCTTGCGTCGCATCTCCGGCTGTGGCACCGGCCTCGCTCCTCGGCGCCCAGCTCCCTTCTGCGTTTCCACCCTCCGATAGCCAACTCCGTCGTTGCCTTCTGCCATGAGCATCTCCGATGATTCCCCGCGACACGCCTCTCGCTCGTTGATGGCCGAGAGCGACGTGCTGCTGTTCCATTTCCAAGGTGGTTAGGGCATCTCCAACGGTGTGACCCAAACGGACGTCTATTTTATCCGTTTGGGTAGCCAGCCGGACACCCCAGAGATGTGCGGACGTTCTGCGGACAGCCACCTCCAGTATCGCTCCTCAACGCTCTGGAGACCCAAAAATATTGTTCCTGCGGACAGACACATCCAGTGTCGTGCCTGCGCCGTCCTAGCTACCGATAGAAGAAGAAGAGTAGTACAGCCGCGGGGCAGGCAGAGGCGAGCACGGCGACCTCGACCCCAGCACGCACGCGCGGCCCGCACGGCCCGGCTCCCGCGGCAGCGTGGCTGGCCGGTGCTCGCGGTGGCGGCCAGTCCCGTGCACGCGGTGGCGAGTGACGCGGCGCAGCCCGTGCTCCCGGCGGCGTGGCGAGGCGCGGCCCGGTGCGCGCGGCGGCGCGGCGTGGCGAGGCGCGGCGCGGCCGGCGCCCGTGCCTGCTGCGGGCTCTCGGAGTTGCGCAGAGAATGGCGGCGTTGGCGCACTGCGGCGACGTGGTGCGGGCGCGCATGACAGACGAGTTGCGGGCGCGGGCGTGGAGCTGGTCGAGCCGCGCGGACGCGCGCCGCGTCTTCACGCGCGCGTGGCGGCCAGCAAGGGCTAGCAACGCGCCGGAGGACCTGCACGGAGCTCGGCCGCCGTCGCGTTCGAGGCGAGGCGAGGCGCGGCACGGGCCAGGGCGCACGGCGAGGCACAGGACGGCGGCGTCCAGGCGCAGCGCGGGTCAGGGCGCGCGAGGCGAGGCCAGTGGCCAGCGCGAGGCAGTGTGGCTAGGCCGGCGACGGCGCGGGCGTGCCGAGGCTGGCGACGGCGCGGCCAGGCGGGCGTGGCGAGGCCAGCGCGGCCATGGTGGCGAGGCCAGCGCGGCCATGGCGAGGCGCGGCCAGTGGCGGGCGTGGCGAGGCCAGCGCGGCCATGGCGAGGCGCGGCGCGCGCGCCTGCGAGGCCAGAGAGGCGTGGCCAGGACGGCGTGGCTGGAGGGGCGGCGCGGGCGTGGCGAGGCCGGCAGCTGCAGCTGGGCGGCCTCCTCGGCGCGGCCTGGCCCCTGCAGCGGGCGGAGCTTCCTCGCGCGGCGGAGCTCCACAGCGCGGCGCCGCCGCTCATCACCGTTTCGGCCGCGGCGACCTCCGGCAGGGACGAAAAAAAACGGGCCATGCTTAGCAACGGGATCCTCCACGCGAGCTCGACGGCGGCGATTGGCCGGCGAGCCTATTCCGGTGGGGAGCGATGCCATATCCATGGCAGAAGAGAAAAAGAAGGAGAGAGGAGAGAGAATGTTGTGCGGGCCTGGGTGGTGTTGACTAGTGTCACTGCCATGTGGGGTTTGGGAGGACACGCGCGGATGACCACGTACGCCCGCACGCGTCCGGTTCGCCCCAAATTACTCTCAAATTTGGTCCGGCTTTGGGTCGTGCTGGACACCACAGCTGTCCGTTTTTAATTTGGGTCGGCCCGTTGGGAGCAGATTTTACCAAACGGACCAATCTGATGTCCGTTTGTCCGTTTGGGTAACCTGGTTGGAGATGCCCTTACATTTTTCGGTGGTCGCTCAGCTGTGTGTGCAAGTCGTCGTCGTGAAGGTGATGCCTAAGTGTTTGACCAAAGCGGTTCAATGTCTATTTCCGCCAAGGAAAGTTTAATGTAATTTTTTTTTAAACGGAGGCAAAAGCTTTGCCTTATTAATTCATTAAGCAGAAGGTGCTCGATTTTTAGGAGAAAACGGCGCGAAAATCAACAACAACACAACAGTATCAAGGCACACCCACAACCACCCGCACTCACGCGAGGGATACACCTAGCCATCCTGGCTACCAACAAAAGCTACAAAAGAAGCTTAAGTTGGTCTATGCCAAATAGATGGCCCTTCGAGGAGAGACCGACAGCTCCAAGATGAGCCCTGGAGAGGAGATGAGCAAGACAAGCGCCGAATAGGACCTTCACCGGACCACCCCTCAAAGGTCATTGTACACCGCCCAAGGGCCTCTTCGACTTCGCAGCAAGAGGAGACCACCACGAAGATATTCGGACACGCCGGAACGGAGCCGACTAACATGACCTTGCCGCAACCAGACCTTGGTCACCACCATCGTCGTTGCCTCACAGGCCACCACCCGGAACACCCGCATCTCCGGTTGACCTCCTGCCAACCCAGATGCCTTGTGTGTACAGCCCGCCGGAATGCGCAAAGGGGATCACCAACTTCAAGACGACGCCCTCAAGAGGGGAACAACGAAGAAATGATGTCGTCGTCCGATCCCTTAGGATCTAGGCTTTCACCCGAAGAAGTGAACCCGAGGGCAGCGAAGGTCGGAGAGCTCCACGACCGCCCCCGAAGGAGGATGGCGACATCCGCGGACGCCGGACGATCAGGCTTTCACCCGGAGCAACCGAAACCTTCACCTCCTCACGCGGCCGGACAGCAAGCGGAGCACATCGCCGCCAGCCCGCACCCCGTTGAAACACACCTCCAACGCGGCAGCAGCTCCACCGCCGCAAAGGAGCCACCGTTGAGATCCCGGAGCAGGCGCCCAGCTCCGCTGGTGCCCCGGCCCGACCAGAAACAGGGCCATGGGCGGCAGAGACACCGCGCACGCCGGGCAGAGCCCCACGGCCTGGCCGCCGCCGCCGCGACCTGCCTCCCCACCAACCTTCCTGGCGGTCACCCCGCCACCGGGAGAGCGCGCCGCCGCGCCGCAGCCCAGAGATGGACCAGGTCGGCCCTCGTGACCCGCGCAGCGACGCCGCGTCCGCAGCCGAAGCCGCCGCCGCATCCGCAGCCGAAGCCGACGCATGCCGAGAGCGACCCGGGAGGTTCTAGTCAATATAATCTATATGTTCAAATTTTAATATAATGGAAAATAGCGATTCAGATCATCAAGTCTCATAGAGTGTATATAGCCACATTGAAGAAGAATTTTACGAAATGATACCACCTTACGTTCTGACTTCTGAGAACTGAAATCTACCACTGTTGCACAATTTTTGCATTTCGCGCAAATAATTAATTGACCACAAATTAACAACAAGACGTATAGTGATGTCCGAAGCATCAGCTGGACGAATACATTTAGGCAAGTTATCATGGCCATTGTAGAGTGACATGGTTTTCTAGATAAATAAGTACTATGTATACACGAATTAAAAAAAGACGTTTACATATATTCGTGTGTTAAGTGTTAAGTTGACAGAGGTGTACTCCCTCCAAAGGGGTAGTAGACTGCTCATAGTGGGGTAACATAGATGGTAACATCACACATCCTAAAATATTTTGGTGATATGGCATGACAATAATTGAAGAAAGTGAATGAGATGATAACTAGCTACTAGTATGTTACCATAACATCACACATTCCAAGGCAATATAAGTCTACAACATAATAAATGACACAATGCATGAGACCACATCTAAGTTACTACGCACTATGAAGATACTACCTTCGATTCAAGGAATAAGGTATCCTTGTTTTACGTGCTTTTCGTTTGACTAAGAATTACTTCAAATATATAAAGATTGTTTGTATGCATCATTAGAAATCTTTTCAATACGAATCCAACAATATTAATTCATAATATAACCAAGATTTTGTTGCTCAATTTTTATGATCAAAGTTTGCCTTAAAATACGTGTGTGCCTTATTCTTTGGGACCAAGGTAATACTACCTTTTCAATACGAATCCAACAAGGTAATATAACTTAAAGTAGTAACATGATATATGTTACTAGTTTAAATTATTTCCCACTATGAGCAGTAGTCGTAGTAAATGGCCTGGTATTACGGCCATTGATGATTTATAAAGTTTCAATTGCTGTCACTCCAAATTGTATCGAGGTAGCGTCGTTGACCTTGATTATTACTCTACAAAAGTAGCCCACGAACTCCCGCCAAGCGAACAGTATCTCACATGCAGCTAGCCTTCGCAGCTCTATCCTCTACTACTTTCTAAGTCAACCGAGGTCACACACGCAACTCCACAGCCAGCCATGGCATCCTCCTCCGCCGCGGCCGCCCCTGACTCCGGCCGCGCCGCCCTCCTCAAGGCCTTCGACGACTCCCGCACGGGCGTCCGCGGCCTAGTCGAGTCCGGCGTCTCCGCCGTCCCCGACCTCTTCGTCCACCCCGACCCCTACGCCTCCGTCCCGCTCGCTCCACCCGGCGTCTCCATCCCCGTCGTCGACCTCTCCCTCCCCGCGCCCGTCGCCGCCGCCGCAGCCGCGGAGGCCGCCCGCGACTGGGGCTTCTTCTACCTCGTCAACCACGAGGCCCTCGTGCCCTCCGACTACCCCGCGAAGGCCCTCGCCGCGGTGCGCGCCTTCCACGAGCTCCCGGCCACCGACCGCGCCGCGCACTACGGCCGCGCCATGGGCGGCGGGGTCTCCTACTCCTCCAACGTCGACCTGTACAGCTCCCCCGCCGCGAGCTGGCGCGACACCGTACAGCTGATGTTCGGGCCTACGCGGTGCGAAGCGGAGCGGATCCCGGAGGTCTGCCGCTCGGAGATCGTCGAGTGGGAAGCGCACGCGGCGGCGGTAGCGCGCGCCGTGATGGCGCTGCTCTGCGTGGGGCTCGGTCTCAGGGAGGCGGCGCTGGAGGAGGCCTCGTGCCTGGAGGGGAAGCTGATGGTGTGCCACTACTACCCTGTGTGCCCGCAGCCTGATCGCACCATGGGATTAGTCCTGCACACCGACCCCGGCGTGCTCACCGTCCTCGCGCAGGATGGCGTCGGCGGCCTGCAGGTGAAGCACACGGATAAGGACGGCGAGAGCTACTGGGTGGACGCCAAGCCTGTACCAGGCGCGCTTGTGATTAACGTCGGGGATCTCTTGCAGGTAAAATGCGCTCGATCTAGTCAATTCCTAAATGCTCCCAACTGAATACAGTCTGTAACAACTCGATTTAAGTTATATATTTTAACTTATCTACAAACTACAGTATATATTCTATCAGTTCTGCCCAAACCACATAAATACGAACTATGAACACTTTGTAAATTACTTAATTCCACTTGTGTACTGATTAACTTTAGCTTGTGAGCATTTGGATGTTTACAACTTCAGATCGACCATCAGATTTACCGTCACGATTAAGACATAAATATTGACAGTTCTTGACTGTAGCACATGAGTGGTTGTAGTGTAGGTCCACACAGATGTTCAGTTCACAGTCGGTGTCATTTTGGTCGCATGCTTCACGGTTGTGTCATACGAAATATGTGATACCGAGTCTTAACAGAACCCCGCTTCTGAATATTATTTGCTTTGCCGATTACATTTACATCTATCTCGGCCTATTCCCAAGTGAAATCCTATCGATTGCTAATTATGAACCCGTATCAAAACTAATGTACTTGGCTTTGTCTTAGTACTTGTGATCTTTAGACTGGACTGGGATTCAGTTCTAGCAAGACTGAATATTAATGTCGTGGTGACTGGATATAATGTTGTTACCTGGCAAATTCATGCAAATAGATATGAAATACCAGAGTTTTTTCAAATTCAGCCTGATGATGTATACATCAGCTAGCTTGTTTTATGTTGAATCACATGAATACACACTTTAAAGCCATTTTCACCATCGTCAGAAAAAAGCCATTCTCACACGTTCGTTTTTTTTAACATAGCGCAGTTGAACACTTTTTATGGAGTCAAGGAAGCCAAATACACTTGGAGTACTAAATAGAGGGCGTTGCACTAGTTAAGGGACAATTGATGGGTTTTACTATTAGAAAATAGTTCACACTGTGCCGTGAACCTCCAAACAACTCAAGATTACATGTTTCCATAATCTACAGTCTTGACTGAATTATCATAAAAAAATTCAAAAACATATATGATAAATAGATGTAACTACCGCCTATATTAATTCTTGACCTGCTATTCACTAGTTTTGTTGTGAAAAAATATTGACTCGGTCCTCCATCAACAGAAGCGACATGATTTTGTAAACCTGGGTCAACTTCTTTTGTTTCATCAGATTCAGTGGAACGCTCAACATGATATTTGTTAATCTGCACACTACCATCTCCTTTCATGTTATTAATAATGTTATCAAGATGGAAAGTAAGCCACAATGAAAAATATGTTGTATTGTTTGTTAAATTATTTTGTAGTGCTTGATAAATTGTTGGACAAGACTATTAAACATGCAGCATGTATATAGACTAGTAAGTTTTTTTTTTTGGTAAACATGGTGCACAATTTCGAGAGGCACATATCATATCTGCAGCTAATTTGTTTTTTTTTCTTACATATCCTTTTATCAGATAATGTCCAATGATAAGTACAAGAGTGTGGAACACAGGGTGGTAATGAATTCACATGAAGAAGCCAGAGTATCTGTTGGGATCTTTTTCAACCCTGGAAAGAGAGGGGAGTCAGTCTTTTATGGACCATTGCCAGAGCTAGCTACTTCAGAAAACCCACCAAAGTACAGGAGTTTCACCATGTCCGAATTTTTAGGGGCCTTCTTTAAACGAGACCTTGCTAGCAAAGCTCTGATTGAGCACTTCAAGTTGTAAGATTATTTGTTGCCAAATAATCCCTCCATTCCTATTTATAAGATGTTTTGGCAAGCCAATTAAGCTTGCGGAAATGTCTTGTAAAAGGGAACAAAGGAAGTGATGTTTCATTTTACAAACATGTAACTATGTAGCCATCTCACTGTTAACTCTTACCAGGACAAGTCATGCTGCTCTCTATTTCGTGTTGTCCACATATATAGCGTATCCCAAAATAAATTATAGTAAGTTTCTTGTGCAATCATCATATTCTTTGTATCGCAATGGTTGGCTTATGGAGCCAATTGTGCCCTCAAATCTGGTTTTCTGCCTTCAATAATCCTGCCCCAACCAGCCTGCATACTTTGCTCGCTGATATGCTGTTTCTTCCTGTAAAGTTTTCACATGTTCTTAGGAATGCAGTTTCAAGTGAACCAATATGTGTATTATATGTGTACATTTGTTTCTGCAACTATCATTGCTTGACCTACTAGCCTGAGGATGTTTGTCAAAATTTCAGTATCTGCCGTTTAGTATATGAGCCTATGCAGCTTGGCTCACATTCTTATATTCTGTACTTCTTTCTCCACTTGGTTGGAACTTATTTATATTAAAATATATGTTTCAAACTAATTGAAGTATGGGTAATGGAGACATGGGAATCAATTTCCCAATGCTTTGCTCTTCAAGCCACATTGCGGAGACTTCACACATCTAGAATGAGCGGCTTGTTTGGGAGGAGTTCAGAAATTCATTAGCCTTGTAAGTTCCATTTTGTCCTCATGTTAGTTCCAGAAACATTTAAAATGTTTGGATCTGGTGATTGATCCTTCTCTTATTAACCATGTAGTGCCATAAGATGTGACCTGGATTAGTGTTGTTGATCTGAGTTGTGGTTGTACAACCCACCACATATGTTTCAGTCATCTTCAGCCCATCTTGTATTCTTTCTCGGTAATAGTTTTGTGTAATTCTTCAACTCGAACAGAAATATAATTCTTGATAAAATTCTTGAATTATGATATATCGCAGTTTCCATTATGTCGAGATAGAAGCAAAAATAAATCCTAAGTTACTCCATGCTTTTCGTCTCTTTCATCCATCATACCAGCACTACAGGAATAACACAAGGCGCTGATGGCCTGCTCATACGCCGACAGCCAAATGTCGGGACCATCGACGTATGGCCGGCCAGGACAGCCTAAAAGAAGGGCCATCGGCATAGGAAACGCTACACCGACGGCTGCCCTCGGCGCATCGGGGTCCGTCGGCGTAGGCCTATGCATGCAGCCCACCAAAGTTAGGTCCTGACGGCACTGTCACAGCGTCACATCTACGCCGACGGCTGCCCTCGGCATAGCCTTTCCCCCTTTTTTTTATCTACGCCGACGGCCGTCCTTGGCGTAGCCTTGATTTTTTTTCCTCCACGCACCCCCCGGATCGCTTTTTTAAGTTTCAATTGAATGTCAGAAAATGATAAAAAAAATTTAAAAATAAAATCCTTCGAGATGTTCATGTGTTATGTCATCTAGTTGCAAGAGAATTTAACAAAAATGAATTTCAACCTTTTTTTACAAAATTACGTCATGTATCGGTAAAATGGCTTTTCTGGTTGCATACGAAGTTAGAAAAAACAATAATATATCAAAATGATCGTGGGAAAAATTACATCTAGATTCACCAGGAATTACCTGATTGGCATTTTTTAGATTCTCCAAATTTCAAATGGAAATTTGAAAGTTTTTAAAATAAATTAATAATTGCATCCTGCAAAAAGATTATTATTAATAAACTACTGATGTTTATTTAAATAATTGTTTAAAATTTAAAATAATAAAGAGTTGTGATATCACGGTCTAAGTGTTAATAGGATTGATATGGTAGTATTATCAACAATGTTTCGTTTCTTACATGGAAGCTAGTGGAAAGTTTGACCGTCAGTGTAATTTGAGCTAAGATTAAGTGTACTTAGAGAAGATTAAAAAATGATCCATGGAGTAGTGTGAGGATGGGCCACCATCGGTTATATGGGCTATGCCGAGGGCTGGGTCTACGCCGACGATCCACGTGGCTTTGCCGAGGTGGATCTTTTCCGAGAAGCTATGCCGAGGGCTATGCCGAGGGCTGCCTTTGGCGTAGCCTACGCCGACAATCCAATGTGGTTACCCCGAGGGTCTTCGGCCGTCGGCTCGAGCCATTCATGTAGTGTGGAGCGTAGCTTGCCACATCAAGTTATACGTCTGGAGAATTTCCTATCATTCATGCCACACGGTTCATTTCTATAAACTTTGGGGAAGCATGGAAACAAGTCCGATTACTTTACCATGCAGAGCTGATTTGCAGGAAGTTTGTCCAAACAAAAATTATTCATATACTTCACCTTTGGTCACGAGAAATCTTGATTTTTGTGGTTTACATATGAAGTGTTATGGTTGAAAAACACAAGGGGTCCATCGAGTCCTGGTTTGAAATAATAATATCCAAAAAGCAGAGTGTGGAGGTACAATCTGATGTAGGAGTACATGTATAGTGTGTTTGGTAGCCCGTGTCAATCGAGAATAGCTATCTCTTCTCATACATGATGACCGCAACCAAGTTGAGATGAGATGAGATGTTGTTTGGTAGCAAATGTACGAGCTGAGATGAGATGTTGTTTGGTAGCACATGTATGAGATGAGATAGTGAGGATACAACTTCAATTAATTTTTAGCACTAATTTAATATTTGAACAAAGTTAGTTTTATGTAAGTATATAAAATACACACTCATTCCCTATTCTTTATTTGAGAAGTTATTTTTTTGCAAAAAGTGCAACTTTTTGCAAATAGGTCCTAGAATAGATTAAATAAAAAGCAATCAGGTCCTTCCTGATCTCCTTGAGCTTGATCTGCAGATTGGTGGTGTGAGGCGGCCGGCCGACGGCCAGCGGAAGAGCAGCCACCTGCATGCTGCAGCGGGAAGCGGCTAGGGGAGGCGCTGCGGCTGGCGGTAGCCATGGGGGTGGGGCGGTAGACTTGAGCTCGCTCCGCAGCGGGCAGAGTCCAGGGGCGGCCAGGGGAGTGGGCGACGGCGGCCGGAGGCCAGGAGAGCGGCGGCGGACGGCGGCCAAGAGGACGTTGGTCAGAGGCTAGAGGGCGACGGCGGCCGGAGGCCAGAGGAGAGCACGGGAACGACCCGTTCGTGCGGGAGCAAATGAGGAGCACGAGAGAGAGTCTGGGGGTGCGTTGGTGGGCCCACGAGGTGGATTGCGGGATTGAGTCAGCTTGGCTGGCTTGTGAAGCTCGATTTGAGCTTCACCACCGGGCCAGGCTGGCATTTTTCGTATGAGGTGGGTATTGCCCATCTCTGGTGACCCGGGCTAACAAACATAGGTATGACTAAAAATCTCGGTTGAGATGAGAATTGTTGGGTAGATACAGGCTACCAAACACAACCGTAAATTTTTCGATAAAGAGCATATATTAACATCGTGGAGATACCAATTAACCCCGACCTCTGCAATAACATCATGTCCTAATGACATAAAGGATGCACACAGCCAAAAAAGAGAAAAAGAATTACAGAAAAGAAAGATCCAGCTACAGAGATCCATAAATTGAATCAGCAACACTGATACCACCAAGACAACACCAAAAGCTCAATTTCTCCACAAACGATGACTCCAAGAAGGAAACAGTGCACAAACGCTGTTGTTGCCCGATCATAGATCTTAGATTTTCACCCTGAAGAAAAGCCATCTCTCTCAAAACAATGCCTTCAACAAGAACATTGCCAGGCACAACCAATTAAGGCCAGACATTGGATTTTCACCCTAAAAGATAAGACTCTGAACTTCTCCTGTGCAGTCTCCCCCACATACGAGTGGCTGTTACAAGTCACGAACCACCAAGCCAATTCCACCTCAGCACCAAGATCCGACCATCATAGCTATTCCACCGATCTCGGCTTGATGACCTTCTCCGCTAGCACCATGGAAAAAAACGAGCTCCATGATATTAACAGCCAACAGAGCTTCGAAGCGCCCCCTCTGGAACCAAACGGCCAGATAAAAAACATGGGTGCATGATACGTCCAAAACGTATCTACTTTCCCGAACACTTTTGCTATTGTTTTGCCTCTAATTTGTGTATTTTGGATGCAACTAACACGGACTAACGCTGTTTTCAGCAGAGTTACTCTGGTGTCTCGTTTTTGTGCAGAAATCCAACTTTCAGGAAAATCCTCGGAATTTATGCGAAAGGTCCTATTTTCCTAGAATATTGACGGAGCCAGAAGGGCAAGCCAGGTGGGGGCCCGAGGGCCCCACACACTAGGCCGGCGCGGCCCAGGAGGGGGGCGCGCCGCCCTGTTGTGTGACCGCCTCGGCTGGCCCCCGACGCCCACCTTCGGACTACTTAATGCCTTTGACCTAAAAACGCACGGGGGGTTAGAAGAAATCGCCAGAAACCATCCAGTACGCCGCCACCATCGCGAAACTCCGTCTCGGGACCAGAAACTCCGTTCTGGCACTCCGCCGGGACGGGGAATTGGAGGAGATCATCGCCATCACCACCGATGCCTCTCCATCGACCAGCCATGTTTCCCCCATCCATGTGTGAGTAATTCCCCCGCTGTAGGCTGAAGGGGATGGTAGGGATTGGATGAGATTGGTCATGTAATAGCATAAGATTGTTAGGGCATAGTGCCTAGTGTCCGTTATTGGTACTTTTATGATATTGTTGCAACTTGTTATGCTTAATGCTTGTCACTAGGGCCCGAGTGCCATGATTTCAGATCTGAACATGTTATCGATTCATGATGATATTCATTGCTTTATGATCTTACCTGCAAGTTGTATACACGTATTGTTGTCCGGAACCTAAGGCCCCAAAGTGACAGAAATTGGGACAACCGAAGGGGAAGGCGGTGATATGAGGATCACATGTGTTCACGGAGTGTTAATGCTTTGCTCCGGTGCTCTATTAAAAGGAGTGCCTTAATTTCCGATGAGATTCCCTAGAGGCCCGGCTGCCACCGGCTGGTAGGACAAAAGATGTTGTGCAAGTTTCTCATTGCGAGCACGTACGACTATATATGGAACACATGCCTATTGATTGATTAGTACTTGGATACCGTTTTATTATTATCTGCAAATGCCCTGCTTGATTGTTACATGAGTTTCTCTCATCCATGCAATGCCCGTTCATCCATCCCTGTGCCTACAGTATTTTAATCCTGCTGTTTACTATAATCACTACTGCTGTCTTTGTTACTCTGCTGCTGTTATTTCACTACTGGTACTACTGATAAACTCTTGCGAGCAAGTCTGTTTCCAGGTGCAGTTGAATTGACAACTCCGCTGTTAAGGCTTACAAGTATTCTTTGTCGCCCCTTGTGTCGAATCAATAAATTGGGTTTTACTTCCCGCGAAGACTGTTGCGATCCCCTATACTTGTGGGTCATCAAGACTATTTTCTGGCGCCGTTGCCGGGAGCATAGCTTTATTTGGAAGTTCACTTGGATTGATATTGTTCGCTGCAAATTCTCCATCATGGGTAAACCTCGCGATCCTAAAGTCGCCATATTACCATCCACTACAAGAAAAGGTACAACTCGAGTACCTCTCGCTGCTCTTGATTCACCATCTCGTGATTGATAAACTTGTTTCACCACCACATGCTTCACATGCTGGTACTTCTGCTAGATCTGAAAATTCTTATAATATTGATGATGCTTCTGCTGTGCTTGATGATAGTGGTTCATTGGGATCTTTTCTAGATGCTACAATTGCTAGGTCTAGACAAATTGATAATGCTGAAACTCCTAATGAAAATGCTGCTACACCTGTTAATTCACCTGAGTCTGTTGAATACTCTAGTGATGATCTTGATGAAGATTATGTAGAACTTGATGATGATTTTATTGATAAATGCAATGCTACTACTGATACAAGAAAAATTAAAAAGTTGCTTGCACAACATACTGTTAGATATAAACTGATCCTAAATTTGCCACATCTCCTATAAACATTAAGGATAAGGATTATGATTTTTCTCTTGATTTGTCTCATATATCTATTGTGGAGAAAACACCTTTTTGTGGTACTGAAAAAGAAAGTGCTGTAGAACACATGATTGAGCTATCTACTCTTAGTAGCTTGTTTTCTGATGATGTTAAGAAGCGTACTTATTTCGTTGCTAAAATTTTCCCTTTCTCATTAATGGATGATGCTAAAACTTGGTATAATAGTTTGCCACCTAATTCTATTAATAGTCCAAAAGAATTGCTTGATGTTTTCTTCCGGAAATACTTTCCTGCTTGTGCTCAACATATTGCTTTGCAGAGAATTTATAATTTTGATCAGGAAGATGGAGAGAAATTGCCTGAGGCTTGGGCTAGATTTTGCTCTCTTATTAGAGCTCGGCCTGACCATGATTTGGAAAAGCATGATTTACTTGATATATTTTATAGTGGACTAACCATTGAGTCTAGGGCATACCTGGATAGTTGTGCTGGTTGTGTTTTCAGGAAAAGAACTCCAGACGACGTCTGAAGAATTATTGGCGAGAATAGGCCGGAATCATGATGATTGGTCTACACTGAACCAACCCCGACACCAATATTGAAGAAGAGGGGTATGATTAAATTAAATGATGAAGATATGAGGGAAGCCAAGAAATCTCTTAAAGAGAAGGGTATTAAATCCGAAGATGTGAAGAATTTACCTCCCATATAAGATTCATGTAAGATCACTCCCCCTTCATCCATGATTGAGGTACACTCTCTTGAACGCTTTACTAGAGAAGATATTCCATATTCAAAACCTCCTGCTCAATTGCTTAGATGAGTTTGATAATTATATTGTTAAGCAAAGTAATTTCAATATGAGAGTAGAGAATCATTTAATGGAAAATTCTCGAGCTATTGGTGAATTGCATGGTATTGTGGAGAGAACCTCCAATGATGTTAAGATGCTTGTTAAACATTTTCAAATGGTTCAAACTCAAATTGATCAACTCACTAAAGTGCAAAATGACTTGTTAAAAGATAATTCTAAAGAAAAACATGCTTATGAAGTAACAACTAGAGGCGTTGCTTCTACCCAGGATCCTCTATATCCTGAAGGGCATCTCAAAAGAGTTGAACAAGATTCTCAACGAACTAAAACTAGTGCTCCATCTAAGAAAAAGAAAAAGAAACATAAAACTGTTGTAGAATCCTCTGAGCCAGTTAATGATCCTAATAGTATTTCTATTTCTGATGCTAAAACTGAAAGTGGTAATGAACATGATAAAGATAATGATAAGAATGATGCTTCTGATAAAGAAGAGGTTGAAGAAGAACCTGAAAAGCATGCTAAAAATAAAAAGTATACTAAAGAAGATTTTATTGCTAAGAAACATGGTAGTGAAAGGGAACCTTGGGTTCAAAAGCAAATGCCTTTTCCTGCTAAGAAACTAAAATCAAAGGAAGAAGAACACTATAACAAATTTTGTGATTGGATGAAACCTTTATTCCTGCAAATACCTTTGACTGATGCTATTAAATTGCCTCCTTATTCAAAGTATATGAAAGATATTGTGTCTAACAAAAGGAAAATTCCTAATGAGGAGATTTCCACTATGCTTGCTAATTACTATTTTAATGGTAAGGTTCCAAAGAAGCTTGGCGACCCAGGTATACTGACTATTCCTTGTTCTATTAAGAATAATTATGTTAGAACTGCTCTATGTGATTTGGGAGCGGGTGTTAGTGTTATGCCTTTCTCTCTTTATAAGAGACTTTATTTAGATAAGTTGATACCGACCGATATATCTTTGCAAATGGCTGATAAATCTACTGCTATTCCTGTTGGTATATGTGAGGATGTTCCTGTTCAAGTTACTAATAACCGCTTGATATTAACTGATTTTGTTGTGTTGGAAATGCCTGAAGATGATAATATGTCTATTATTCTTGGGAGACCTTTTCTTAACACCGCAGGGGCTGTTATTGATTGCAATAAAGGAAAAGTTACTTTCAATGTCGATGACAAGGAGCATACCGTTTATTTTCCCAAGAGGATTGAGAAAGCATGTGGAGTTAATACAATTTCTAATGTGAGAACTATCAAAGTGGGAACTATTGATTGTCCAATATATGAGCCTAAAGAAGAATATCAAACTCTTGTGATTGGATCCATATCAATACAATACAAGGTAACATGATTGGTTTGAGGTTTAATTCTTCTTATGCTATGTAAAATTTATTTGGTGGCAAGACTTGATCAACCTTGTTAACAAATTCATTTTATATGCATAGAGGAACTAAACAACATCTCTTTCTTCCTCCACTTGTAATACTTGCTGTAGCACTTTTGTTTTGCAAAGTTCTTTAGTTAATTAGAGATTTCAAAAAATTTCCTGCCCAGTAATAATAATTTTGACACCCAGAAATGTGCATTTTTTCAAAGTTTTCAAAAATTCACAAAAATTATACCATTGGTCCTATTTTTCGACGAGGCACCTGGGAACACCTGGGGATGACCAGTGGGGCACCTCAGGGTGGCACCCCACAGGCCGGCGCGGCCAGCAAGGGGGCGCGCCACCCTGTGATACGTCTCCGACGTATCGATAATTTCTTATGTTCTATGCCATATTGTTGATGATACCTACATGTTTTATGCACACTTTATGTCATATTCGTGCATTTTCTGGAACTAACCTATTAACAAGATGCCGAAGTGCCGGTCTCTGTTTTCTGCTGTTTTTGGTTTCGAAATCCTAGTAACGAAATATTCTCGGAATTGGACGAAACAAAGACCCGGGGCCTATTTTTCCACGGAGCTTCCGGAAGACCGAAGAACATACAAAGTGGGGCCACGAGGTGGCGACACCACGTGGCGGCGCGGCCAAGGGGGGCCGCGCCGCCCTATGGTGTGCCCCCTCGTCCGGCCCCCGACTCGCCCTTCCGCCTACTTAAAGCCTCCGTCGCGAAACCCCGAGGCGAAAAACCACGATACGGAAAACCTTACCGAGACGCCGCCGCCGCCGATCCCATCTCGGGGGATTCTGGAGATCTCCTCCGGCACCCCGCCGGAGAGGGGATTCATCTCCCGGAGGACTCTACACCGCCATGGTCGCCTCCGGAGTGATGAGTGAGTAGTTCACCCCTGGACTATGGGTCCATAGCAGTAGCTAGATGGTTGTCTTCTCCTCATTGTGCTTCATTGTTGGATCTTGTGAGCTGCCTAACATGATCAAGATCATCTATCCGTAATTCTATATGTCTGTGTTTGTCGGGATCCGATGGATAGAGAATACCATGTCATGTTAATTATCAAGTTATTATACATGTGTTGTTTATGATCTTGCATGCTCTCCGTTTCTAGTAGAGGCTCGGCCAAGTTTTTACTTTTAACTCCAAGAGGGAGTATTTATGCTCGATAGTGGGTTCATGCCCGCATTGACACCGGGGAGTGACAGAAACCCCTAAGGTTGTGTTGTGTTGTTGCCACTAGGGATAAAACATTGGCGCTATGTCCGAGGATGTAGTTGTTTATTACATTACGCACCATACTTAATGCAATTGTCTGTTGTTTAGCAACTTAATACTGGAAGGGGTTCGGACGATAACCTCGAAGGTGGACTTTTTAGGCATAGATGCGAGTTGGATGGCGGTCTATGTACTTTGTCGTAATGCCCAATTAAATCTCACTATACTTATCATGTCATGTATGTGCATTGTTATGCCCTCTCTATTTGTCAATTGCCCGACTGTAATTTGTTCACCCAACATGCTTTTATCTTATGGGAGAGACACCTCTAGTGAACTGTGGACCCCGGTCCATTCTTTTAATACTGAAATACAAATCTGTCTGCAATACTTGTTTTTACTATTTTCTCTTGCAAACAATCATCTTCCACACAATACGGTTAACCCTTTGTTACAGCAAGTCGGTGAGATTGACAACCTCACTGTTTCGTTGGGGCAAAGTACTTTGGTTGTGTTGTGCAGGTTCCACGTTGGTGCCGGAATCTCTGGTGTTGCGCCGCACTACATCCCGCCGCCATCAACCTTCAACGTGCTTCTTGACTCCTACTGGTTCGATTAAACCTTGGTTTCTTACCGAGGGAAACTTGCCGCTGTGCGCATCACACCTTCCTCTTGGGGTTCCCAACGGACATGTCAACTACACGCATCAAGCAAATTTCCGGCGCCGTTGCCGGGAGATCAAGACACGCTGCAAGGGGAGTCTCCACTTCTCAATCTCTTTACTTTGTTTTTGTCTTGCTTTATTTTATTTACTACTTTGTTTGCTGCACTTATATCAAAACACAAAAAAAATTAGTTGCTAGTTTTACTTTATTTACTGTCTTGTTTGCCATATCAAAAACACAAAAAAATTAGTTACTTGCATTTACTTTACTTATTTCATCATGTTTCCTTTTAATTTTACCGCAAAGAACATACCGGTAGGACAAGGGTCTATAATTGGGAGGAACAATATAGAAGAATTTTTCACCCATGTTAGTACCGTTGAAGATTTTGAAGATAGACACTTGGTAGAGCTTGCTCCTACTTATGAAATTGCTGCTGCTGCTTTAGTTCGCCTGTTGGAAACTAAATTTGTTAATCTTAATCCTATAATCCAACACATGTTTCTTACACTTGGTGATTTGGAACAGGGGGAAAAGAAATATTTTGTTTTAGAAACCCTTCTTAGAGAATTTGGTGGTCTAGCAAGAGAAGCTAGAAAGGTCTTTGCTAAATTTAATATGCTTGGTTCTCATACTAATTTTGTTGGTCTCCTTGAAAAAATGGATATGGATAGGATAAGGTACACTAATAATGTTAATGATGGAGGGGAGATCAAAGCACCAATACCATGTAAACTCCTAGCTATGAATGATGCACTAGAACATAACTATGCTTGGCTTGTTCCCGAAAATTTGTTCGATGAGAGTAGCAAGCCCAAGACTAATGAAAAGGGAGACGCTGAAACTTATGTATCCAATATACTATGCATGGTTGAGAAAACTCCAAACCCCGCTGTAGGTGCACCACCCTTCGATGTTACTTGAGATACACTTTCTGCGCCTAGCTGAAAGGCGTTAAAGAAAAGCGTTTATGGGAGACAACCCATGTTTTTACTCCAGTATTTTTGTTTTATATTTGTGTCTTGGAAGTTGTTTACTACTGTAGCAACCTCTCCTTATCTTAGTTTTGAGTTTTGTTGTGCCAAGTAAAGTCTTTGATAGAAAAGTAAGTACTATATTTGGATTACTGCGCAGTTCCAGATTTCTTTGCTGTCACGAATCTGGGTCTATCTCCCTGTAGGTAGCTCAGAAAATTAAGCCAATTTACGAGCATGATCCTCAGATATGTACGCAACTTTAATTCAATTTGAGCATTTTCGTTTGAGCAAGTCTGGTGGCCTAATAAAATCCATCTTTACGGACTGTTCTGTTTTGACAGATTCTGTCTTTTATTTCGCATTGCCTCTTTTGCTATGTTGGATGAATTTCTTTGATCCATTAATGTCCAAGTAGCTTTATGCAATGTCCAGAAGTGTTAAGAATGATTGTGTCACCTCCGAACATGTGAATTTTTATTATGCACTAACCCTCTAATGAGTTGTTTCGAGTTTGGTGTGGAGGAAGTTTTCAAGGATCAAGAGAGGAGTATGATGCAATATGATCAAGGAGAGTGAAAGCTCTAAGCTTGGGGATGCCCCGGTGCTTCACCCCTGCATATATTAAGAAGACTCAAGCGTCTAAGCTTGGGGATGCCCAAGGCATCCCCTTCTTCATCGACAACATTATCAGGTTCCTCCCCTGAAACTATATTTTTATTCCGTCACATCTTATGCACTTTGCTTGGAGCGTCGGTTTGTTTTTGTTTTTTGTTTTGTTTGAATAAAATGGATCCTAGCATTCACTTTATGGGAGAGAGACACGCTCCGCTGTAGCATATGGACAAATATGTCCTTAGGCTCTACTCATAGTATTCATGGCGAAGTTTCTTCTTCGTTAAATTGTTATATGGTTGGAATTGGAAAATGCTACATGTAGTAACTCTAAAATGTCTTGGATAATTTGATACTTGGCAATTGTTGTGCTCATGTTTAAGCTCTTGCATCATATACTTTGCGCCCATTAATGAAGAAATACTTAGAGCTTGCTAATTTGGTTTGCATATTTGGTTTCTCTAGAGTCTAGATAACATCTAGTATTGAGTTTTGAACAACAAGGAAGACGGTATGGAGTCTTATAATATTTACCATATGTCTTTTATGTGAGTTTTGCTGTACCGTTCATCCTTGTGTTTGTTTCAAATAACCTTGCTAGCCTAAACCTTGTATCGAGAGGGAATACTTCTCATGCATCCAAAATCCTTGAGCCAACCACTATGCCATTCGTGTCCACCATATCTACCTACTACATGGTATTTATCCGCCATTCCAAAGTAAATTGCTTGAGTGCTACCTTTAAAATTCCATCATTCACCTTTGCAATATATAGCTCATGGGACAAATAGCTTAAAAACTATTGTGGTATTGAATATGTACTTATGCACTTTATCTCTTATTAAGTTGCTTGTTGTGCGATAACCATGCTTACGGGGACGCCATCAACTATTCTTTGTTGGATATCATGTGAGTTGCTATGCATGTCCGTCTTGTACCGAAGCAAGAGAGATCTACCACCTTCATGGTTGGAGCATGCATATTGTTAGAGAAGAACTTTGGGCTGCTAACTAAAGCCATGATTCATGGTGGAAGTTTCGGTTTGGAGATATATCCTCAATCTCATATGAGAATAATAATTGTTGCCACATGCTTATGCATTAAAGAGGAGTCCATTATCTCGTTGTCCATGTTGTCCCGGTATGGATGTCTAAGTTGAGAATAATCAAAAGCGAGAAATCCAAAATGCGAGCTTTCTCCTTAGACCTTTGTACAGGCGGCATGGAGGTACCCCATTGTGACACTTGGTCAAAACATGTGCATTGCAAAGATCCGGTAGTCCAAGTTAATTAGGACAAGGTGCGGGCACTATTAGTATACTATGCATGAGACTTGCAACTTGTAAGATATAATGTACATAACTCATATGCTTTATTACTACCGTTGACAAAATTGTTTCATGTTTTCAAAATAAAAGCTCTAGCACAAATATAGCAATCGATGCTTTCCTCTTTGAAGGACCATTCTCTTTACTTTTATGTTGAGTCGGTTCACCTATCTCTCTCCACCTCAAGAAGCAAACACTTGTGTGAAGCTGTGCATTGATTCTTACATACTTGCATATTGTACTTGTTATATTGCTCTATGTTGACAATTATCCATGAGATATACATGTTACAAGTTGAAAGCAACCGCTGAAACTTAATCTTCCTTTGTGTTGCTTCAATGCCTTTACTTTGATTTATTGCTTTATGAGTTAACTCTTATGCAAGACTTATTTATGCTTGTCTTGAAGTACTATTCATGAAAAGTCTTTGCTTTATGATTCACTTGTTTACTCATGTCATTACCATTGTTTTGATCGCTGCATTCACTACATATGTTTACAAATAGTATGATCAAGTTTATGATGGCATATCACTTCGAAATTATCTTTGTTATCGTTTTACTCGCTCGGGACGAGCGGAACTAAGCTTGGGGATGCTTGATACGTCTCCGACGTATCGATAATTTCTTATGTTCTATGCCATATTATTGATGATACCTACATGTTTTATGCACACTTTATGTCATATTCGTGCATTTTACGGAACTAACCTATTAACAAGATGCCGAAGTGCCGGTTCTGTTTTCTGCTGTTTTTGGTTTCAGAAATCCTAGTAACGAAATATTCTCGGAATTGGACGAAACAAAGACCCAGGGGCCTATTTTTCCACGGAGCTTCCAGAAGACCGAAGAACATACGAAGTGGGGCCACGAGGTGGCGACACCACGTGGCGGCGCGGCCAAGGGGGGCCCGCGCCGCCCTATGGTGTGGCCCCCTCGTCTGGCCCCCGACTCTACCCTTCCGCCTACTTAAAGCCTCCGTCGCGAAACCCCTGAGGCGAAAAACCACGATACGGAAAACCTTGCGAGACGCCGCCGCCGCCGATCCCATCTCGGGGGATTACGGAGATCTCCTCCGGCACCCTGCCGGAGAGGGGATTCATCTCCCCAGAGGACTCTACACCGCCATGGTCGCCTCCGGAGTGATGAGTGAGTAGTTCACCCCTGGACTATGGGTCCATAGCAGTAGCTAGATGGTTGTCTTCTCCTCATTGTGCTTCATTGTTGGATCTTGTGAGCTGCCTAACATGATCAAGATCATCTATCTGTAATTCTATATGCTGTGTTTGTCGGGATCCGATGGATAGAGAATACCATGTCATGTTAATTATCAAGTTATTATACATGTGTTGTTTATGATCTTGCATGCTCTCCGTTTCTAGTAGAGGCTCTGGCCAAGTTTTTACTTTTAACTCCAAGAGGGAGTATTTATGCTCGATAGTGGGTTCATGCCGCATTGACACACTGGGGAGTGACGAAACCCCTAAGGTTGTGTTGTCGTTGTTGCCACTAGGGATAAAACATTGGCGCTATGTCCGAGGATGTAGTTGTTGATTACATTACGCACCATACTTAATGCAATTGTCTGTTGTTTAGCAACTTAATACTGGAAGGGGTTCGGACGATAACTCTGAAGGTGGACTTTTTAGGCATAGATGCGGTTGGATGGCGGTCTATGTACTTTGTCGTAATGCCCAATTAAATCTCACTATACTTATCATGTCATGTATGTGCATTGTTATGCCCTCTCTATTTGTCAATTGCCCGACTGTAATTTGTTCACCCAACATGCTTTTATCTTATGGGAGAGACACCTCTAGTGAACGGTGGACCCCGGTCCATTCTTTTAATACTGAAATACAAATCTGCTGCAATACTTGTTTTTACTATTTTCTCTGCAAACAATCATCTTCCACACAATACGGTTAACCCTTTGTTACAGCAAGCCGGTGAGATTGACAACCTCACTGTTTCGTTGGGGCAAAGTACTTTGGTTGTGTTGTGCGGGTTCCACGTTGGCGCCGGAATCTCCGGTGTTGCGCCGCACTACATCCCGCCGCCATCAACCTTCAACGTGCTTCTTGACTCCTACTGGTTCGATTAAACCTTGGTTTCTTGCTGAGGGAAACTTGCCGCTGTGCGCATCACACCTTCCTCTTGGGGTTCCCAACGGACGTGTCAACTACACGCATCACCCTGTTGTGTGGGCCCCTCCTTGCCCCACTACTTCATCTCTTTCTCCCATTCTCTTCTCTCTCCCGAAAAAACTCGCAACAGGTTCCTCTCACTCGCGTTTCTGCTCAAGAGCTCAATATTTCTCGATCTCTTTGCTCAGCCCAGATTTCTGTCTGAAATTTGGCACATTTGCTCTCCGGTATGTGACTCCTCCGATTATCCAAGTAGAATTTTGTTTGGTGGAGTATATCTTGAATATTTTGCTGCTGTAGGTAACATGTTTAGTGAGCTTGCATTCTTGTTCTAATTGGTAGAAACTAGTTTTGATGCATGATTAGTACTCTAGCAAGTTCCTATGGTAGTTTCCCTCAATTATATGTCACTAAATCAAATTTTATATTGTTTGTTGAAAAATTTCAGAAAATGGAAGGGAGTAGGCACCAACTCAACCAACAAGAATTGGAGGTGCAACAGGTCATGAGAGTTCACCGCGAAGAAGGAGTATACCCCGCTAACTACCCGTGCGTGGATTTTATGAGAAGTGCGGGAATCTTGCAAGATGTTCAAAGTCTAATTTCTCGTGCAGGGTTGGATGATTTTGTTGTTGGTGAACCATGCCAATATGCAAAATTGACTATGTCTGTAGTGCAGGATTTTGAATTCAATTGGTCGCGATCTAACCCCATGGTTCGGTACAAAATTTATAGTAAAACTGTCAACTTGCCATTCGATGATTTTTGTGCAGCAATCAGAGTGCCGCAATGGGGATCATGCGAGAAGATAAGGGGATCGCCGCAAGAGCTCTTGAACCTCTTCAAGATGATTTGTCATGGAAGAAGCTACTCGAGAGGATGGTGGTAAAATCAGTAGTATTCAACTCCCGGCTATTCGTTACTTTGCTTATTTCATCACCAAGTGCGTTCTTGCTAGAAAGAATGCAAGTAAGTTATCTATCCAGGATTTAGCCTTTCTAGCTGCTGCATTACAAGGTGATAGGACTTACAACTTTGGTGCTTTGATAGCCTATAGACTTGCTACTAACCGTGAGAAGGGATGAATTTGTGGAGGTCTCATCGCCTCTCGCTTATTAGCTATGCACGGTGTAGAACCTCACCATCTTGATATTCAGCTCCCCATGGAGAAACTTGACACAGTCTCCATGATTAAGCATGAATTTGTTTCTAATTCGTCTAATTTGAGCAACCTGTCTTACAGAGTAACATTTTACAAGAAAACTTGGAGAACAACTAAGAAAACTGAAAAATTAGTAGGATTGCCTGCACCTGTTCTATTTAACCTTGATTCCAGGGAGGATTGGTCAGTCACGGAAGGTGCACTTAATCCATACATAGAGGGAGGAGGCCATCGTGCAAGAGACAACACGAAGGAGGCCGAGGAACACCTCGATTCGTCATCCGATGCAGCAAGTTTTTCGCATCAACAAGTTGGGCATGAGGAGCCTCCACGCTTTTCTTCTGCGTCGGGACCTTATTATGACTACGCCATGTATGATCCACCGGCATGGAACCCAGACCCTCGCTGGGGTTGATCTCCACTTAGGCCAAAAGCCTAAGCTTGGGGGGAGGTATACCGGCATCACTCATTCTTTGCATATTATGGTTGCTGGATACTTGTATATACTTTTTTAGTTTCTTAGAGTGGTTTTCTAATGAGAGGAAGATGATATTTGGGGAAGTGCTGCCTGAAAACAGATTCTGGACTGTTACTAAAAAATTCGTGAGCACAGCCAGAACGTTATTTTGAGCTGCCAATTTTTGTGCATGTTCCCCAGGTTGTTATCTAACTTTCATTAGTTGAACATTTTTCGAGCTGAGCAGCGTAAGAATTTCTTAAAAATCGATTATTGTACTGCTGTCAAGTTTTGGCAGATTTCTGCCATCTTGCTTTTCTGTGTTTCTTTTAGTTTTTTATTTTCTTGTTCTTGCTTTGTTTATTTCCTAAAACACAAAAATACCAAAAATGTTTCTGTTGTTTCTCTTCACCACCTGTTTATTTTAGTTTCTTGCTTTTATCTTGCTTTATTTGCTATCGTTGGTTTGCTATAAGAAAATCCAAAAAGATTTTGCTTTGTTTGCTTGTTTCCTTTTGTTCTTGCTTCCAAATTCGAAAACACCAAAAATATTTGCTGTTCTTCTTTGATTTTGTAAAGTTCTTTATGAGTTCAATGGTCTTCGGTGGCTAGAGCGTGGTTTTCATTCCATATTATTCAAGCTACACAAGTGAAAAGGCAATGATGACGATATACGACGATCTGATTGTGGTGAGAGGCTGGTATGAACTCTATTTGTTTTCATTTTTGTACATATACTCATCCATGTGAGCATGCTTAGTTGGTTCATGTGAGGTATATGTCATTTAAGAAAGTCTAGTAGTTCATGATCTCTCATGATTAGCTCCAATTTATTAATATGAGTAGCATGTCATAAATATTTGCTTGCATTGCTTTATTCATAGATAGGTATAACATTGTGGTATCCTCCTCTGAATAATTCTCTTGAATCAACTTGGCACATGCTCACGCATGCATATGACTGAACAAAATGTCAATTAAGCCTCGATGATTTACTTTACCTCAGAGTTCTTGTATCACTTTTATGCCTCCGTTAATTTATTTTTGTCGCAAGCATGATTATGACAGGTTACTGCTCTCTTGGTTGTCGCTTCCCGAGTATTGCTAGCCTTCACTTGTATCGAGCGGGAACGCTGCTCGTGCTTCCAAACACATGAAAACCAAGTTATTCCAGAGTGTCCACCATAAATACCTATGCATGGCATTTCAAACCATTCCAAGTAAATTCTCATGTGCAACCTTTAAACCTTCAAAATGCTTCTCAATTTGTGTTAATGTTTTATAGCTCATGATGAAGTATGTGGTGTTTATCTTTCAATCTTGTCATTTACTCCTGACAGTCTTTCATAATGGACTAGTGGCACATCCGCTTATCCAATAATTTTGCAAAAAGAGCTGGCAACGGGGTTCCCAGCCCCAATTAATCAACTTTCACTAATAATTCTCTTCACATGTTTTGCCCTGATTTATCAGTAAGCAACCTAAATTGCAAATAGACACTCCTCCATGGTATGTGATTGATGGATGGCACCCGAGGATTCGGTTAGCCATGGCTTGTGTAAGCAAAGGTTGGGGGAAGTGTCATCCATAATGAAACTAAAGTACGTGTGTAAACAAAAGAGAAGAGAGATGATTTACCTTGCTGGTAGAGATAACGTCCTTCATGGGAGCCGCTCTTTAAAGTCTGGTTGACGAGGTAGTTAGAGTACCCACTATCATTCGTTGACAACAACAAACACCTCTCAAAATAATTTTACTCTGTTTTACAAATGAAAAGCTCTAGCACATGTTAATCCTCGCTTCCCTCTCGCGAAGGGTCAATCTTTTACTTTTACATTGAGTCTCCATCCTTTCTTTCAGCACTTTCTTGAGAGCACAACTGTCATTCTTAGTATAATATGCTTGTCCCAAAATGTGATTAATTGTGGTATAACTTTGATGCCTTAATCTTTGATAACCTCTATTTCCAGTCTTCCCATGAACCTCAAAGGTGCCCGAGCATTTATGTTTTGCTGTACAATTACGGGCAAGTGATACGTCTCCGACGTATCGATAATTTCTTGTGTTCCATGCCACATTATTGATGTTATCTACATGTTTTATGCACACTTTATGTCATATTCGTGCATTTTCTGGAACTAACCTATTAACAAGATGCCGAAGTGCCAGTTCCTGTTTTCTGCTGTTTTTGGTTTCAGAAATCCTAGTAACGAAATATTCTCGGAATCGGACGAAATCAACGCCAAAGTTCCTATTTTCATCGGAAGCATCCAGAACACCCGGGAAGGATCAGAGGGGAGCCCTGGGGGCCCCACACCACACCCCGGCGCGGCCAAGGGGGGGGCGCGCCCCCCTAGGGTGTGGACCCCCCTTCGACCCTCTGGCGCCGCCTCTCCGCCTATATAAAGCCCCTGGATCAGAAAACCCTTAGGCGTTCGACGAAAACCACAGAAACCTTCCAGAGCCGCCGCCATCGCGAAGCCAAGATCTGGGGGACAGGAGTCTCTGTTCCGGCACCCTGCCGGAGCGGGGAAGTGCCCCCGAAGGCTTCTCCATCGACACCGCTGCCATCTCCACCGCCATCTTCATCACCGCTCGTTGCTCCCATGAGGAGGGAGTAGTTCTCCATCGAGGCTCGGGGCTGTACCGGTAGCTATGTGGTTCATCTCTCTCCTATGTGCTTCAATACAATAATCTCATGAGCTGCCTTACATGATTGAGATTCATATGATGATGCTTGTAATCTAGATGTCATTATGCTAGTCAAGTGAGTTTTACTTATGTGATCTCCGGAGACTCCTCGTCCCACGTGTGTAAAGGTGACAAGTGTGTGCACCGTGTGGGTCTCTTAGGCTAGATTTCACGAATACTTATTCACCTGTTGAATGGCATAGTGAGGTGCTTATTTATATCTCTTTATGATTGCAATGTGTTTGTATCACAATTTATTTATGTGCTACTCTAGTGATGTGTTATTAAAGTAGTTTTATTCCTCCCGCACGTGTGCAAAGGTGACGAGTGTGTGCACCGTGTTAGTACTTGGTTTATGCTATGATTATGATCTCTTGTAGATTATGAAGTTAACTATTGCTATGATAATATTGATGCGATCTATTCCTCCTACATATGCATGAAGGTGACAAGTGTGCATGCTATGCTAGTATTTGGTTTAGTCTCGTTGATCTATCTTACACTAAAGGTTACTAAAATATGAGCATTATTGTGGAGCTTGTTAACTCCGGCATTGAGGGTTCGTGTAATCCTACGCAATGTGTTCATCATCCAACAAAAGTGTAGAGTATGCATTTATCTATTCTGTTATGTGATCAATGTTGAGAGTGTCCACTAGTGAAAGTGTAATCCCTAGGCCTTGTTCCTAAATACTGCTGAGTTACTACTGCTTGTTTACTATTGCTGCAATACCACCACCATCAACTACACGCCAAGCACTTTTCTGGCACCGTTGCTACTGCTCATACTTATTTATACCACCTGTATTTCACTATCTCTTCGCCGAACTAGTGCACCTATTAGGTGTATTGGGGACACAAGAGACTTCTTGCTTTGTGGTTGCAGGGTTGCATGAGAGGGATATCTTTGACCTCTTCCTCCCTGAGTTCGATAAACCTTGGGTAATCCACTTAAGGGAAACTTGCTACTGTTCTACAAACCTCTGCTCTTGGAGGCCCAACACTGTCTACAAGAATAGAAGCTCCCGTAGACATCAGCAAGCGAGATACCACTTTATCATATCATTCTATGAACATTGCAATCCTGCTGATAGACATGATTCATGATGCTCATTATTAATTTGTTGGTACATTTTCCATGATTGACATAGCTATTAGATGATTTTATTTGCATGTATCTTATTATGAACTGCTTAAGTACTTGCCATATCATGAGAATATTTACATCATATGAACAAATCTGTTCGTGAAAGTTCTTTTATCGCACTCAGTTGTCAACTGAATTGCTTGAGGACAAGCAATAAGCTAAGCTTGGGGGGAGTTGATACGTCCAAAACGTATCTACTTCCCCGAACACTTTTGCTATTGTTTTGCCTCTAATTTGTGTATTTTGGATGCAACTAACACAGACTAACGCTGTTTTCGGCAGAATTGCTCTGGTGTCTCGTTTTTGTGCAGAAATCCAACTTTCAGGAAAATCCTCGGAATTTATGCGAAAGGTCCTATTTTCCCAGAATATTGACGAAGCCAAAAGGGCAAGCCAGGTGGGGGCCCGAGGGCCCCACTCACTAGGCCGGCGTGGCCCAGGAGGGGGGCGCGCCGCCCTGTTGTGTGGCCGCCTCGGCTGGCCCCCGACGCCCTCCTTCGGACTACTTAATGCCTTCGACCTAAAAACGCACGGGGGGTTAGAAGAAATCGCCAGAAACCATCCGATGACGCCGCCACCGTCGCGAAACTCCGTCTCGGGACCAGAAACTCCGTTATGGCACTCCGCCGGGACGGGGAATTGGAGGAGATCATCGCCATCATCACCACCGACGCCTCTCCATCGACCAGCCATGTTTCCCCCATCCATGTGTGAGTAATTCCCCCGCTGTAGGCTGAAGGGGATGGTAGGGATTGGATGAGATTGGTCATGTAATAGCATAAGATTGTTAGGGCATAGTGCCTGGTGTCCGTTATTGGTACTTTTATGATATTGTTGCAACTTGTTATGCTTAATGCTTGTCACTAGGGCCCGAGTGCCATGATTTCAGATCTGAACATGTTATCGATTCATGATGATATTCATTGCTTTATGATCTTACCTGCAAGTTGTATACACGTATTGTTATCCGGAACCTAAGGCCCCAAAGTGACAGAAATTGGGACAACCGAAGGGGAAGGCGGTGATATGAGGATCACATGTGTTCACGGAGTGTTAATGCTTTGCTTCGGTGCTCTATTAAAAGGAGTGCCTTAATTTCCAGTAGATTCCCTAGAGGCCCGGCTGCCACCGGCTGGTAGGACAAAAGATGTTGTGCAAGTTTCTCATTGCGAGCACGTACGACTATATATGGAAAACATGCCTATTGATTGATTAGTACTTGGATACCGTTTTATTATTATCTGCAAATGCCCTGCTTGATTGTTACATGAGTTTCTCTCATCCATGCAACGCCCGTTCATCCATCCCTGTGCCTAAAGTATTTTAATCCTGCTGTTTACTATAATCACTACTGTTGTCTTTGTTACTCTGCTCCTCGTTATTTCACTACCGCTACTACTATAAAACTGTTACTATCGATAACTCTTGCGAGCAAGTCTGTTTTCAGGTGCAGCTGAATTGACAACTCCGCTGTTAAGGCTTACAAGTATTCTTTGTCTCCCCTTGTGTCGAATCAATAAATTGGGTTTTACTTCCCGCGAAGACTGTTGCGATCCCCTATACTTGTGGGTCATCAGTGCGCACGGCCGAAATCACCAAATCCAGCAATCTTCAGGCATTATTCGCACAATAAATTTTGCCGGTAGGGCTTTCCAGAACACGACAATCCACCCAGACTGATTGGAACAAGCATCCAACAGATCTTCAAACTTGGCGGGGAAGAATCCACGCACCTAGCTGGATGCTCTAGCGCAAGGACAGCGATGATCTATGACCCACGCGGTGGCAGCCGAACACCTAGCCAGATCACACCGCATGAGCTGCCATGTCTTCCCAGATCATGCTGCGCAGATCCAAGGGGAAAACAATTAGCGCTCGACGTAGGTGGCAGCCACGCGTAGAACCTCCATGATGCCCACTCCAGGGCATAGAGCTGCAGATCTTGAAGACGCAGCCAAGCCTGAATCGGGAGCTAGCAGATGGAGATGTTACACAGCTAGAGCAAGCCTGCGTGAAGATGGACATGGAGAAAACTGCCGGGCAGAAGAAAGAAAAGACGCGGAGACACCCCACCACCGCCGTCCACCGCCGGCGGCCTCCTCCAGCGGCGGCAGGGTGAACGTCGTGACGGGGAGGGGGCTGTGTGGCGACTGGATTGGATCGCCTCCGGAGTCACCTTTCCGTGCGACCCGGGAGGCGGTTTTCCTTTTTCATGATGTACACGTGAATGCTACCACGGAGGATCACTCTTCAGATTCAAACTTTAAATTCAAAATTCAAGCCTTATTTGTTGGTATTATAGAGGGGGATACTTTTACTTGGTTAAACCTATCAATAAGGTTACTCAGACAAGGATAAGTCTGCCATGAAGAGCTACATACATCTCCTTTTTGTTAGATTTACCAATTTGTCATTTTCCTTATATTGATTCTAGTTCCATTGTCAAAAAATGATTTTAACTTGTGCATATAATAAGAATAGGTTATCAACATAGGCCCATTTGGCTGCCGGCATAGGCCGTTGATACGTCTCAAACGTATCTATAATTTCTTATGTTCCATGCTACTTTTATGATAATACTCACATGTTTTATACACACTTTACATCATTTATATGCATTTTCCGGCACTAACCTATTGACAAGATGCCGAAGCGCCGCTTCATTTTCTGCTGTTTTTGGTTTCAGAAATCCTACAAAGGAAATATTCTCGGAATTGGACGAAATCAACGCCCAGGGTCTTATTTTTCCACGGAGCTTCCAGAAGACCGAAGGATACGAAGTGGGGCCACGAGGCGCCCAAACCACAGGGCCACGCGGCCAGCATGGGGCCCGCGCCGCCCTATGGTGTGGGGCCCTCGTGCCTCCTCCGACTCTGCCCTTCCGCCTACATATACTCTCCGTCGCGAAAACCCTATTACCGAGAGCCACGATACGGAAAAAGTTCCAGAGACGCCGCCGCCGCCAATCCCATCTCGGGGGATTCAGGAGATCGCCTTCGGCACCTCGCCGGAGAGGGGAATCATCTCCCGGAGGACTCTACATCACCATGATCGCCTCCGGACTGATGTGTGAGTAGTTCATCCTTGGACTATGGGTCCATAGCAGTAGCTAGATGGTTGTCTTCTCCTCTTGTGCTATCATGTTAGTTCTTGTGAGCTGCCTATCATGATCAAGATCATCTATTTGTAATGCTACATGTTGTGTTTGTTGGGATCCGATGAATATGGAATACTATGTCAAGTTGATTATCAATCTATCATATATGTGTTGTTTATGTTCTTGCATGCTCTCCGTTGCTAGTAGAGGCTCGGCCAAGTTGATACTTGTAACTCCAAGAGGGAGTATTTATGCTCGATAGTGGGTTCATGCCTCCATTGAAACCGGGACGATGGATGAAAGTTCTAAGGTTGTGGATGTGCTGTTGCCATTAGGGATAAAACATCAATGCTTTGTCTAAGGATATTTGTGTTGATTACATTACTCACCATACTTAATGCAATTGTCCGTTGTTTGCAACTTAATACTGGAAGGGGTGCGGATGCTAACCCGTAGGTGGACTTTTTAGGCATAGATGCATGCTGGATAGCGGTCTATGTCCTTTGTCGTAATGCCCCGATTAAATCTCATAGTAGTCATCGTGATATGTATGTGCATTGTTATGCCCTCTCTATTTGTCAATTGCCCAACTGTAATTTGTTCACCCAACATGCTATTTCTTATCGGAGAGACACCACTAGTGAACTGTGGACCCCGGTCCATTCTTTTACATCTGAATACAATCTACTGCAAACTCTGTTCTCTGTTGTTCTTCACAAGCAAACATCATTCTCCACACCATACGTTTAATCCTTTGTTTACAGCAAGCCGGTGAGATTGACAACCTCACTCGTTAAGTTGGGGCAAAGTATTTTGATTGTGTTGTGCAGGTTCCACGTTGGCGCCGGAATCCCTGGTGTTGCGCTGCACTACACTCCGTCACCAACAACCTTCACGTGGCCCTTGACTCCTACTGGTTCGATAACCTTGGTTTCTTAATGAGGGAAAACTTGCTGTTGTACGCATCACACCTTCCTCTTGGGGTTCCCAACGGACGTGTGCTTCACGCGTTATCAAGCTCTTTTTCTAGCGCCATTGCCGGGGAACGAAGAAAAGTTACACCACAAAGATTTTCAACTCCCACGTCAATAGCTCTTTTTCTGGCACCGTTGCCGGGGAGATCAAGACACGCTGCAAGGGGAGTCTCCCACATCCAATCTCTTTACTTTGTTTTTGTCTTGCTTTACTTTATTTTATTTACTGCTTTGTTTGCTTTCTCTATATCAAAAATACAAAAAAATTAGTTACTTGCATTTACTTTATTTACTGTCTTGTTTGCGTTCTTTGTATTGAAAACACAAAAAATTAGTTACTTGTATTTACTCTACTTTATTTAGTTTGCTTTATTTACTACTGCTAAAATGAATACTCCTGAGAATACTAAGTTGTGTGACTTCACTAGCACAAATAATAATGATTTTATGTGCACTCCCATTGCTCCACCTGCTACTACAACATAATTTTATGAAATTAAACCTGCTTTACTAAATCTTGTTATGAGAGAGCAATTTTCTGGTGTTAGTTCTGATGATGCTGCTGCCCATCTTAATAATTTTGTTGAACTTTGTGAAATGCAAAAGTATAAGGATGTAGATGGAGAAATTATAAAACTGAAATTGTTTCCTTTCTCCTTAAGAGGAAGAGCTAAAGATTGGTTGCTATCTTTGCCTAAAAATAGTATTGATTCATGGACTAAATGTAAGGATGCTTTCATTGGTAGATATTATCCTCCCGCTAAAATTATATCTTTGAGAAGTAGCATAATGAATTTTAAGCAATTGGATAATGAACATGTTGCTCAAGCATGGGAAAGAATGAAATCTTTGGTAAAGAATTGCCCTACCCATGGACTAACTACTTGGATGATCATCCAAACCTTCTATGCAGGATTGAATTTTTCTTCGCGGAACCTATTGGATTCAGCTGCTGGAGGTACTTTTATGTCCATCACCTTAGGCGCGGCAACAAAGCTTCTTGGTGATATGATGATCAATTACTCTGAATGGCACACTAAAAGGACTCCACAAGGTAAGAAGGTAAATTATGTTGAAGAAACCTCCTCCTTGAGTGATAAGATTGATGCTATTATGTCTATGCTTGTGAATGGTAGATCTAATGTTGATCCTAATAATGTTCCTTTAGCTTCATTGGTTGCTCAAGAAGAGCATGTTGATGTGAACTTCATTAAAAGTAATAATTTCAACAACAATGCTTATAGGAATAATTGCAGTAACAGCTATAGGCCATATCCTTCTAATAATGGTAATGGTTATGGTAATTCTTATGGTAATTCTTACAACAATAATAGGAGTGTACCCCTGGTCTTGAAGCCATGCTTAAAGAATTTATTAGTACACAAACTGCTTTTAACAAATCTGTTGAGGAAAAGCTTGGTAAAATTGATGTTCTTGCTTCTAAGGTTGATAGTCTTGCTGCTGATGTTGATCTTTTAAAATTGAAAGTTATGCCTAAAGAAGATAAATATATTAAGTCATTTGCTACAGCAAACGCTATCCAAGTTCGAATTAACGAAAATATTATATTGATGGCTGAATTGCATGCTAGGTGGGAAAGAGAAGAAAAACTAGCTAAAGAGAATAATGTAGCTAAAGTTTGGACTATTACCACCACTAGTAATGTTGATGATTCACATGTTGCTAAACCTCCTACTATCAATGGTAAAATAATTTGTGTTGGCAATGTTTCTACTCCTAGTGCAAAGTGTGCAAAATTGCCTGAAACTGCTGAAACTGCTAAAACTGCTGAAACTGTTTGTGATAAAACTGCTGAAATTTTTCAAAATATCGGGGACAATGATCCCATTGCTGTAGATCATAATGGTTTAGATTTTGATGATTGTCATATCTCTGAAGTTATTAAGTTCTTACAAAAACTTGCTAGAAGTCCTAATGCTAGTGCTATAAATCTGGCCTTTACAAAACATATTACAAATGCTCTCATAAAAGCTAGAGAAGAGAAATTACAACTTGAAACTTCTATTCCTAGGAAGTTAGAAGATGGTTGGGAGCCAATCATTAAGATGAAGGTCAATGATTTTGATTGTAATGCTTTATGTGATCTTGGTGCAAGTATTTCTGTTATGCCTAAGAAAATCTATGATATGCTTGACTTGTCACCATTGAAAAATTGTTATTTGGATGTTAATTCTATGAAGAAACCTTTGGGAAGGATTGATAATGTTCGCATTACGGTTAACAATAACCTTGTCCCCGTTGATTTTGTTGTCTTGGATATTGAATGCAATGCATCTTGTCCCATTATTTTGGGAAGACCTTTTCTTCGAACTGTTGGTGCTATCATTGATATGAAGGAAGGGAATATTAAGTATCAATTTCCTATCTAGAAAGGTATGGAACACTTCCCTAGAAAGAGAATGAAGTTACCTTTTGATTCTATTATTAGAACAAATTATGATGTTGATGCTTCGTCTCTTGATAATACTTGATTCACACTTTCTGCGCCTAGCTGAAAGGCGTTAAAGAAAAGCGCTTATGGGAGACAACCCATTATTTTACTTCTGCATTTTTGTTTTATATTTTAGTCTTGGAAGTTGTTACTACTGTAGCAACATCTCCTTATATTTATTTTATTGCATTGTTGTTCCATGTGAAGTCTTTGATAGTAAGGTTGATACTAGAATTGGATTACTGCGCAGAAACAGATTTCTTGCTGTCACGAAATTGAGTAGCCCTGTCTCTAGGTAAATCAGAAAAATCTGCCAATTTACGTGCGTGATCCTCAGATATGTACGCAACTTTCATTAAATTTGAGTTTTTTCATCTGAGCAAGTTAAGTGCCCCTGAAAAATTCATCTTTACGGACTGTTCTATTTTGACAGTTTCTGCCTTTTATTTCGCATTGCCTCTTTTGCTATGTTGGATGTATTTCTTTGTTCCATTAACTTTCAGTAGCTTTGTGCAATGTCCAGAAGTGTTAAGAATGATTATGTCACCTCTGAATATGTGAATTTTTGATTATGCACTAACCCTCTAATGAGTTTGTTTTGAGTTTGGTGTGGAGGAAGTTTTCAAGGATCAAGAGAGGAGGATGATACAATATGATCAAGAAGAGTGAAAACTCTAAGCTTGGGAATGCCCCCGTGGTTCATCCCTGCATATTTCAAGAAGACTCAAGCATCTAAGCTTGGGGATGCCCAAGGCATCCCCTTCTTCATCGACAACTTATCGTGTCACCTCTAGTGAAACTATATTTTTATTCCGTCACATCTTATGTGCTTTACTTGGAGCGTCTGTATGTTTTTATTTTTGTTTATGTTTGAATAAAATCGGATCCTAGCATTCTTTGTGTGGGAGAGAGACACGCTCCGCTGTTGCATATGAACACTGGTGTTCTTAGCTTTACTTTTAATGTTCATGGCGAAGGTTGAAACTGCTTCGTTCATTGTTATATGGTTGGAAACAGAAAATGCTTCATGTGGTAATTGGTATATTGTCTTGAATAATTTGATACTTGGCAATTGTTGTGCTCAAATAGATCATGTTTAAGCTCTTGCATCATGTACTTTGCACCCATTAATGAAGAACTACCATAGAGCTTGTTGAAATTTGGTTTGCATGATTGGTCTCTCTAAAGTCTAGATATTTTCTCGGTGAGGTGTTTGAACAACAAGGAAGACAGTGCAGTAGTCTTATAATGCTTGCAATATGTTCTTATGTAAGTTTTGCTGTACCGGTTCATACTTGTGTTTGCTTCAAACAACCTTGCTAGCCAAAGCCTTGTATTGAGAGGGAATACTTCTCGTGCATCTAGAACCTTGAGCCAAAAACTATGCCATTTGTGTCCACCATACCTACCTACTACATGGTATTTCTCTGCCATTCCAAAGTAAATTACTTGAGTGCTACCTTTAAAATTCCATTCTTTGTCTTTGCAATACATAGCTCATGGGAAAATAGCCTTAAAAACTATTGTGGTATTGAATATGATACTTATGTATCTTATTTCTTATAAGTTGCTTGTTGAGCGGTAACCATGTTTCTGAGGACGCCATCAACTATTTCACCTTTGTTGAATATCATGTGAGTTGCTATGCATGTTCGTCTTGTCTGAAGTAAGGGTGATTTATAATGATCAAATGGTTTGAGTATGCATATTGTTAGAGAAGAACATTGGGCCGTTAACTAAAGCCATGAATCATGGTGGAAGTTTCAGTTTGGACATCAATCCTCAATCTCTTATGAGAATATTATATGTTGTTGAATGCTTAAGCATTAAAGAGGAGTCCATTATCTGTTGTCTATGTTGTCCCGGTATGGATGTCCTAAGTTGAGATCTATCAAAAACGAGAAATCAAATGCGATCTATCTCCTTGGACCTTTGTACAGCGGCATAGAGGTACCCCTTTGTGACACTTGGTTGAAACATATGTTATGCAATGATAATCCATGTAAATCCAAGCTAATTAGGACAAGGTGCGAGCACTATTGGTATTCTATGCATGAGGCTTGCAACTTATAGGATGTCTTATGCATAACACATATGAATTATTACTACCGTTGACAAAATTGTTTCTATGTTTTCAAAATGAAAAGCTCTAGCACAAAAACAGTAATCCATGCTTCCCTCTGCGAAGGGCCATTCTTTTACTTTATGTTGAGTCAATTTACCTACTTCTTTCTATCTTAGAAGCAAACACTTGTGTCAACTGTGTGCATTGATTCCAACATACTTGCTTATTTGCATTCATCATATTACTTTGTGTTGACAATTATCCATGAGATATATCCATGAGATATACATGTTGAAGTTGAAAGCAACTGCTGAAACTTATATCTTCCTTTGTGTTGCTTCAAAACTTTCTACTAAGAATCTATTGCTTTATGAGTTAACTCCTGTGCAAGTCTTACTGATGCTTGTCTTGAAAGTACTATTCATGAAAAGTCTTTGCTATATGATTCAGTTGTTTAATCATTGTCTTTACCATTGCTTCGAATCACTCCATTCACCTCATATGCTTTACAATAGTATTGATCAAGATTATGATAGCATGTCACTTCAGAAATTATCCTTGTTATCGTTTACCTACGCGAGGGCGAGTAGGAACTAAGCTTGGGGAAGCTTGATACGTCTCAAACGTATCTATAATTTTTTATGTTCCATGCTATTTTTATGACAATACTCACATGTTTTATACACACTTTACATCATTTATATGCATTTTCTGGCACTAACCTATTGACAAGATGCCGAAGCGTCAGTTCCTGTTTTCTGCTGTTTTTGGTTTCAGAAATCCAACAAAGGAAATATTCTCGGAATTGGACGAAATCAACGCCCAGGGTCTTATTTTTCCGCGGAGCTTCCAGAAGACCGAAGAGGATACGAAGTGGGGCCACGAGGCGCCCAAACCACAGGGCCGCGCGGCCAGCTTGGGGCCCGCGCCGCCCTATGGTGTGGGGCCCTCGTGCCTCCTCCGACTCTGCCCTTCCGCCTACATATACTCTCCTTCGCGAAAACTCTATTACCGAGAGCCACGGTACGGAAAAAGTTCCAGAGACGTCGCCGCCGCCAATCCCATCTCGGGGGATTCAGGTGATCGCCTCCGGCACCCTGCCGGAGAGGGGAATCATCTCCCGGAGGACTCTACATCACCATGATCGCCTCCGGACTGATGTGTGAGTAGTTCATCCTTGGACTATGGGTCCATAGAAGTAGCTAGATGGTTGTCTTCTCCTCTTGTGCTATCATGTTAGATCTTGTGAGCTGCCTATCATGATCAAGATCATCTATTTGTAATGCTACATGTTGTGTTTGTTGGGATCCGATGAATATGGAATACTATGTCAAGTTGATTATCAATCTATCATATATGTGTTGTTTATTTTCTTGCATGCTCTCCGTTGCTAGTAGAGGCTCCGGCCAAGTTGATACTTGTAACTCCAAGAGGGAGTATTTATGCTCGATAGTGGGTTTATGCCTCCATTGAATGCGGGACACCGACGGAAAGTTCTAAGGTTGTGGATGTGCTTGTTGCCATTAGGGATAAAACATCAGTGCTTTGTCTAAGGATATTTGTGTTGATTACATTACGCACCATACTTAATGCAATTGTCTGTTGTTTGCAACTTAATACTGGAAGGGGTGCGGATGCTAACCCGAAGGTGGACTTTTTAGGCATAGATGCATGCTAGATAGCGGTCTATGTACTTTGTCGTAATGCTCCGATTAAATCTCATAATAGTCATCGTGATATGTATGTGCATTGTTATGCCCTCTCTATTTGTCAATTGCCCAACTGTAATTTGTTCACCCAACATGCTATTTCTTATACTAGTGAAATGTGGACCCCGGTCCATTCTTTTACATCTGAATATAATCTACTGCAAACTCTGTTCTCTGTTGTTCTTCACAAGCAAATATCATTCTCCACACCATACGTTTAATCCTTTGTTTACATCAAACCGGTGAGATTGACAACCTCACTGTTAAGTTGGGGCAATATATTTTGATTGTGTTGTGCAGGTTCCACGTTGGCGCCGAAATCCCTGGTGTTGCGCCGCACTACACTCCGTCACCAACAACCTTCACGTGGCCCTTGACTCCTACTGGTTCGATAACCTTGGTTTCTTACTGAGGGAAAACTTGCTGCTGTACGCATCACACCTTCCTCTTGGAGTTCCCAACGGACGTATGCTTCACGCGTTATCAGCCGTGTCGATAGATACCTTCAGCACACCGTCATCGGCATAGGCCGTGTCGGCGGCTGCCGTCAGCACACCAACGTCGGCACAAAAATACGTCGGTATACCCCAGTTTACCGTCGGCGTAGGCTATGGCCAAAGGCTCTGCCATCGGCGTAGCCCTATCGGCATAGAGGTTGATGACCCTTTGTTAGTTTTTCCAAAACAAAGAATCATTTTTTAATTGTTTGATAGTTTTATCTCTAAGCATTCTTCATATCAAGTTAAATTACTTATTAATAGTCAATATTTTCACTAGGTCACCTCAAAATGCTTCCATCCCAACACGCTTAACTTTTTTGTTCCTTCCGGATGAGCTTCTTACAGAGAATTATACTTTGTTGACATGAGTACACTTCTTTATTATTTGAGTTCCAAAAAATATTTGATTAAACAACAATGAGTAATAATAATCTTGAATTCAAATAACAATAAACTGAATTTTACTTTATTTAAAAAATAATTTTACCGAAATCTAAAACCTAAAAAATCTCTTATTTCCTTTTTGATTTTGAGGAATCTAGAAAATCGGTAAATAGCTGTAGGTACATTTTCATATAAAAACCGTTTTTATCGGAGGTCGTATGCTAAACCGTCTTACCAAAACATGATGCCATTTGGGGGCTTGGCGGGGGGGGGGGGTGCCATTTGAGGGCATTTGAATTGACGGCTGTCGACGTAGTTGTGACGCCGTCACTTCGCCGTGACGACATGGTCTTCTGGGGCCGCATTCTCCCCCTATGATGACGCCTTTCCTACGCCGATAGCTAGGACGGTCCTATGCTGGTGGATTTTTTCTACCTGACGGCTGCCGTCTTCCCATCATGTCCTACCCAACGGCTTACCTGGGAACTACCGTGTTGTTGGGCTGCCCAGCTCCGGACCTGTGCCGTCGGCCCCAACTAAAAGCCGTCGGCGTAGGTATTGACCATCGGCACCTTGAGCTTTTCCTGTAGTGAATCCACACATATACATGTATGTGCGTAATACGAAAACAATGAGCTATGCCTGATGTAAACAGATTTGTAAACAACTATGGATAATTTATTTGTTAGTAGTTGTTTAGGCAAATTAAATGTACATTCACCCATTTCAACGACATGTATTATGGATCGGAGGGAGTGAACCTTTCAATAAGCAAAATGAATGGTCATGATCTAAGACGGACACACGCTTAATGTATTTTGATGATTGCGACAAGAGCTATATATACCATCCCACTCAACTGATGCTTTCGGTGCACATATTCTTCCGGATCTTATTGCCCGGATCTATTAAGCATGTGGTCTTGTCAAACATGTGAGTGTTAGTACACTCCAGACTCCACGTAATTAGTAGAGTATGGTGAGCTGTGTTGGCTGTTGGCTCTCGATGTGATACATGATAGTTAGAGCATCTCCACTCGTTTGCCCTCCTCACGCCAAAATTCGGGAAAATTTACGTTCGGATTGGACGTAAATTTGTTGTGGGGAGGACAAGTTTCCCAGCCGCTATCTCAGGCGAACACGCCGATCTAAATTTGAAAAATGGAAACTTGACAAAATACGGCTTAAAACGATTAATTTAGACTAAATTTAATGATATTTACTATATAGAGGGCGAAGTTCATACATAGAGGCCGAATTCGAATATATTTCGACTTTGGACGGGGGATACAAATAAAACTAAATAAAACACGTCGCTCTACATGCCTAAATGGCGGTAGAACACCGTGTAGTCATCGTCGCCGTCGCCGCCATCATCGGAAGGTGCCGCCTGGCTGCTGGTGCCCTGGCCGGGGTCTCCCCACCGGCCACCATCGCGCGGCGGGGACGGCGAGGGCTTGTACCATTCGTCCTCGGACTCGTCGAGGTCGATGACGGGCACGGGGACGCCGGACGGAGGAGTTGCAGGTCGGCGGTAGCGAGCAACGTCGTCGAGGAGCCTCGCCTGCCGCTCCGCCTCCTCCTTCTCCCACTGCTCCCTCGACCAGGCGCAGGCCTGGTCGAGGGGCATGGCGTTGTCGGCAGGGACAAGGTCCTGGAGGGACCTCGCCATGACGGCCTCGAGGATGGCGGCGTCCTCAGCGCTTTCGGCCTCCTCCACCTTCACCTTCGCCGGCTTGCGCTTCCGCTCGCCGGAGGTGTCGGGTTCGCGCTTGGGGCGGAGCCGTCCTTGTGCCGTCGAGGGCTCGCGGATGACGATCCCGCTGCCTCCGCGCGCGCGGTTGCTCGGCGGGGAAGACGGCTCCTTTTTCACCGGCGCCGACCTGGAGATCAGCGTCGACCTCGACGCCGAACCGGACGACGAGGAACTGGCAGCCATGCGCCGTGGCTGCCAGCTGTTTACCCGGCGGCGGTTGGCCGATGCCCTCGACAGCGGGGGCATCATCAGAAGGGGGAAGTTGCCGCCCTCGATGTGCTCGAGGACGGCCTCGAGCGTCCGGCCCGGCACGATCCACCACCGCTTGCGTCCGGCGGTGTTGTTGCGCGGAGGCGGAGGCGGCGGACCGTCGTAGGAGGCGAGCTCCTGCTCCCACCGCCGAAGGAAGTAGGAGTTCCACGCCGTGTAGTTGTCGGGGTGGTAGCGTGGCTCGGCGCGGTCCTGGTCCGACAATGTTAGTCGGACCTCCTCGATGGCAACGTCGAGGGCGTGCCCCTGGGGCGGCGGCGGGATTGGCACGCCGCCCGCACTTAGCCGCCACCCGCCGCCGGGAGGCCTCGTGTCCGGCGGGCAGGGGTACCCCGCCTGGTGGAGGAGGTGCCCCTCCCACGCGTGCAGCAACCGGCGGGGAAAGCCGTTGTTGGCCGCGCCGTCTTCGTCGTTGAACGCCATGGATCTCGTCGAGGCTCGAGGGAAGATGAAGAGGAAGAGGAGAGGAAGAGGAAGAGTGGTGCGACGCGTCGCGGCGAGCGGGGTATTTAGGCAGGGCTGGAGCCGGCGATTTAATGCCGCGTGGATGCTAGCCTTTACTGCGCGCGGAAGACGATGCGTCTGCCGCTGACCGGCCGGGTCCACCTCTGCGGCGAAGACGAAGCGAAAGCGCGGGAGAGATTTCTCGGCGTTTCGCGCGCTCTCGCTTCGTCCGGAGTCCCCGAGCGCGCCTCGGGGGACCGGGGATGGCGTGGGCTCGCCGGATGGATGAAGGCCCAAATCCGGACGAAATCGAGGAATCGGGGACGCGACTAGGCCGAATTTCGCCGTCCGGATGAGAAAAACGGCGCCCGGGGGCCTCGTCGGGGAGACGAGAGTGGGGATGCTCTTACGTACATACACAGCTAGCAGTCTGAACGAGCAACCAGAGAGAGGATACATAAGCTGGAGTGGCCGGCAGGGCAGGGCCGCCTTGTGATCTGAAGAGAAGCAACAAGCGTGCAGATGAATCTTTGTTCTGGGAACGGTAGTAGTTCGTGAAATGGTCAAGACTCCAACATATTCCGCAACATGCAGTTTAGGGTGCAGTGTAATCCGGAAGATCGCCCGTCAGGCTCGCTAGCTTGCTGCACTGGGGAAGAAACTGAACTTGCACGGCCACACAACGGCGCCGATCCATCCATTCATGGATCTGGCCGTGAAAGCTACGGGGTCCCGTCCCGGCTGGTAGTTTGGCGTGAAGGGAACAGCTTACCGGCACAACACGGAGCTCTGAATCTCTGATCTATTGCCTAACAATCGGCAACTGATCATGCGCGGCCGGCCGATGCTCGATCGGGAAAGGTAGCTAGCTAGGCTTACACTGCTGTAGCAAATCGGCGATCTGCCCGTGGACAGTGGACACGTACGTACGCACGTGCTGGAGGCTCGTGTATGACTTTGGTTGAGCGCGATCGGATCCATGGATCGTGCACGTCAAGGCTTCTCGGCGCTGGTGGGCTAAATCGGAAAGGAGATATAGCAGGGTCCATGCGTGTGTCGTAGGTTAACACAAGAGTAAGCTGTACCTCTTTAGTTTTGAAAATTGAACTATCTTTTCTCATGACATCATTATTTTTAACAAGTTAGCTAAAGAAATTTCACTAAAGAGGGTACCCTGATATTGACTCACTTGCATCTGTAATTTCCGACATGTACAAATTACCTCCATTCCTAAGGCGCGCAGACATTTCAAATCAAACTTTGACCGAAAGAATTGAGCTACAATATTTTAATCATATTCAAAATACACTTTCTAATAATAAGGATGTTATACCAATAATATTTATATATTTAGACTAATTCTTGCCCGAAGATAAAACTTAAAACACATACGTCTTCTTCATTGGAATGGAGTGAGTATATTGTTCAAGACATACAAGCTGATGTAACTTTTTTGCATGAAAAAAATAAACAATGCGAGCTTTGCATGTTATACAAAAAGGGTATGTAGCTTTTGATTCTGGCTTCAAGGCTTACATAGGGGAGAAAATAAAAGTGAAAAGTAATGAGATGCAAAACCATTTTGGTTATGAAAGAAACATATTGATACTGCAAAACCATAGCATGCAGTAGACACTTCTGTTTTGACAGGATATTCAGTGGGTACTTGTCGATGGTGTTAACCCCTTTTACGTCCATGGAGCTTGGTCTTGGCTGAAGGCTCCATATATGTGGCTAGTGTATTGGCGTCGAGGGTCAGGTCGCCAAACTTCCGAATCAAAGAATACGAAAGGAAACTAAAAAGGCGCAAGCTGTGCATGTTCGTCTCGCACTGACCCGCGCGCGCACGTTATCTACCAGCGCGAGCATATATATACCCCACGAATGCGAATGCGCCGGGTATCACTATACCACCCGTAACCTAGCCGTCGATCGCAATTCGCAACTGCGTATCTGACATTTCTCCGTTCAACTATTCCCCTCTCCATCGACCATCGATCGCCGGAACCACGCATGGCCTCCAAATCGGTGGACACAGCAGGTAACTAACTTCACTTATATTTGCCACTGACATTGAAGTAGTGCTAGAATTCCATCCGGCCGGCTAGCTTCCGCCGTTCATGTCTCTGTTTTACGCTCTGTTCGGCGCTCACGGCGGTGGTTCTGCGCTCAGGGGCCAAGTTGAAGGAGGAGCCGTCCATGGCGGACGTGTACAACTCCGAGCTGACGCCGCTGCAGCAGCACGCCGCCTTCTTCGACCGGAACAAGGACGGCATCATCTACCCCTCGGAGACCTACGAGGGTGAGTCAGTCACCCGCGCCATGCCGATTAATTTGCCAACAGTTTCCTAGCTCTCTGCGCTTCCCCCGCGCCAAAACGTTTGCCTGATGGTGGAGCTGCTTCTTGGCAGGGTTACGCGCGATCGGGTGCGGAGTCGCGGTGTCTGCCCTCGGCGCCGTCTTCATCAACAGCTTCGTCGGGCCCAAGACCGTCCCGGTATGCACGCACGCACAACCAACCTTACTTTCGCTCCCTCATCTCTGTGTGTGGATGATGGAGAGATACGTTTGAACTTTGAACTACTCTAGCTTGTAGTATGATCCATCAAATTAGAGAGTCCCTTCTGTTTGAATCATTCAAAACTTAACAAATTAGAAGAGTGTGAGGCATATTTTTTGTCGACCAGTTTATGTTTTACAACAAATAATAACTTCCAGTGACTCGAGATGAGGTTTTGATTGTTAACTCAGGTGTTAAGAGGTGATGACCGACCTGAGTTTTCCACTATTAACTCTTGTTTTATTGATGCAGGATAATGTGCAGGCTCCAGCCTTCAAGTTCCCCATCTATATAAAGAATATCCAGAAGGGCAAGCATGGGAGTGATACAGATGCTTACGATACCCATGGAAGGTATAGATACTACTGAAGTTCCCCACCTATGTTCCCAAAACCTCTCTAACTTAGAATACCAAAATATAAAAAAAGTCTTGAGATTGGGAAATTAAAAATATCATAGTCGAGGTTGTTATAAATTCAATTCCTTAGTTCTATAAATATTTACCAATTTATTCAAATCATAATAGCTGTCCAATTAATACAGGTCTCAAAAACGATGTCTAGGCCTAATGTAACATGGTTTTCAAGAAAATATAGCAGTTTATTTATTAGAAAAGACATATTATATGCATTAAAAAGTCATCCAATTACTTAGTAAGTAATACACACACAGAGAGAGAGAGACACACAGAGAGAGAGAGAGAGATGAATTGTAGCTCCCATGGAGCTCCTTTTCCTAACAAAATACATCCAGATATTTAAAAACTCGTATAAAGTGTTCTCCACATTTACACGTATATGATTTCTACATAATTATATATTTCAATGGCATATATTTTAATTTGGGGTCTATACAACATCGACAAATATGAGGGTTTATAATTGTTCTATTACTAAGTTGTTATTTCGTACGTTCGAAAATATATTCTCATTTTTTCCTTATAGAAGAAAGTAGAAATTATTTATTATTGATATTAAAATGTATACTTAGGGCAAATCTATGAGTCCATAGAGTATTTGTTTTCAAATATTTTAAAACTGCAAAATATCTAACTCAAAAAATTCTAGACTCCATGGATCCTAGGATCAAAAAGTCCGCAACAAGAGAGAGATATAGATAGAGATAGAGAGAGGGAGATAATGAGGGAGAGGTCGGAGGTGACACAGAGGGAGAGGGAGAGCGGAAGGAAGAGAGCAAGAGAGAGGTGGAGATAGAGAGCGAGGGAGGGAGAGGTAAAGAAATAGAGCGAGAGAGGGGAAGACAGAGAGTGAGTGAGAGAGATAGAGATGTGGAGGGAGGGAGATATGTATGTATATATAGAGAGATAGGGGGAGGGGGAATACATGGATGCCAGTCACAACTCATGAAATCCTAAAAGGAACCAGCACAATGCTTTCACATTTATGGCATGGATTGCAAGGCTATTAAACATCTGGTACTTTTGTGTTAGCTCGGTGATGTAATAGTAATGCACACTCAATAACACACTACTTCCATATGCGAAACAGATGAGATTAATGTATAATTCTATGTGGTGGTGTCACTATAAAATGTTCCAATTATGCTTGTGAAATTCCTAAAATTGTTGAATCACACTTTGCAATGGTAAGTTATTCGAGAAGGAACAAAATGATAGAACAGGGAGCCCAAAGAGCTGGATGAGTTGCTTCAATCAAACAGGGAGCCCAAAGATTTAAAAGGACGGTAAGATTTACTCTATCTGGACAAGGAATAATGTAAATACAAGAATTTCTCGTGTGATCTCAATTTTTGGCCAAAAAAACATGGCAGGGTGGGTGCCTTCGGAGAATGGAAACTTATCTACTCACTCTGCAAAGACAAGGAGGGATATCTTCAAGAAGTTTGAGGAGATATTCAAGAAGCATGCCCACACTAGGCCCGATGCCCTAACAAGCAAAGAGCTGGATGAGTTGCTTCAATCAAACAGGGAGCCCAAAGATTTAAAAGGACGGTAAGATTTACTCTATCTGGACAAGAATAATGTAAATACAAGAATTTCTCGTATGATCTCAATTTTTGGCCAAAAAAACATGACAGGGTGGGTGCCTTCGGAGAATGGAAACTTATCTACTCACTCTGCAAAGACAAAGAGGGATATCTTCACAAGGAGACTGTCAGGGCAATCTACGATGGCAGCGTGTTTGTGAAGTTGGAGCAAGAGAGAATTGAAGCTAAGGAATTAGTGAAGAAGAAATAATGAAAGCTCCAATGGTACCTAGTATTTGTAAATTATGGTGTGGTTCTGGTGGCTCCTCGGATCACCGGTACCTGCAGCGTTGTGCTTGGACTGTCTCCTTCCTCTCATGTCACTCGGGCATGGAGGTGACTGGTGGCGTGGGGGTCTGTTAGTCTCGCGAATAATGACGGCGGTCCTAGGATTCCTTCTATCGCCAAGATGATGATCTGTCGGTGCTTGTCCCAATCGATCTGGCGGAAGTAGTGTGTTCCGGAAGGCTCCGCCGACGCTCCACGAGGCGTTTTATGCCTGAAAAAGCAGAGTGCAGACTGTAGAGTAGAGGTGCAATCTGATGTACTCCTCGGACCATGTAAATGCTACCACGGAGTCTGATGTAATGTGAATGCTACCACGGAGTATATTTTACGAACTAATTCATATGGAAATATATTTTACGAACTAATTGAAGTATGGGTAATGGAGATATCGCACATTGCAGAGACTTGACACATCTAGAATGTGAGGCTTCTTCGGAAGTTCAGAAACTCCTCTTACTAAGTTTCATTTCTGGTCATGTCAGTTCCTTTTTCTCGAAATATAGGCTGAAGCACAAATGGTGCAGGTCAGTACCATCCCGTAATTTTTTTAGATCATTGGTGATAGATCCTTATTACATTTTTTTGAGCTAGAACACAAGAATTCAGTAGCAGAAGGAGGAACACAAGACATACCTCACTGAGAAGCAGCAGCTCGAAGTGGTGGCCGGCAGCATATGGTCGAGGCGAGGTTGCCGGAAGAAGACGCTGGTAGAAGGTCTGGCTAGATGCCGACAGCAACAGCCGGGGCAGGCAACCACCGGCTCATCCTCCGTGCCTCCCGACTCCATCATAGCGCGAAGACGCGCTCCTCCTGCCATCCGTGGCCACGCCTTCACCGGCGAGCGACCACACACCACCCCGGTTGGCCGAGCCCGAGCCAACGGTGAGGACATCTTCGCCCGGCCATGGCGCCCGCTCTCCTCTCCTCTCCGAGCAAGAGTCAAAGTCTAAGTCGCACGCGCACCCCGCACGCGGTGGGTGTTGGTAGGCTTGTGTATATAGAGGGAGTGAGACTGAAGGAGAGAAGATAAGTTGGTAGTTGGATGTGAGGATGGATAGTCCAGATACCCACGGATCGGTGACATGGCGCTTGGTTTTGCTGAATCAAAACTTTCAGTAAACTAGGAAGTCCTACTGAATGACTTGATGGCATACGAGGCAGCAGCGCGATCTCCAAATGCAATCGAATAAATCTAGGAAGGTAGCGCACGGGAAACTAAGCATATGAGGTACTTTTTCCTAGGAGCTGCATAGTAGTACTAGCCGGAATCAAAACATCCAGTAGACTATCAAGTCCTACTTAATGACTTGAGGGTATACGAGGTGGCGGTGTGGTACCCCAGTCCAATTGATTAAATCTAGTAATATGTGGTCCGGAAATATAAGCGTGTGGATTGATTTTTCCTAGTACCGCAATGAAATAAGGTGTTCCTAGCTACTCGACCTCTGGTTTCCAGAAATTATAGCGTGCTATCAAGTGGTACATCTGGAGAATTGCGTATGATTTATTAATGTAAACTTGTCGGAAGCATGCAGACAAGTCTGAATTAAATCGTAGTTTTCAGAATTGAGTTTAGCCATGAGAAAATTTATGCAACTAAGGATTAGCAAAACCGAAATTATACGTAAGCATTAAGTTGCAGGCATGTCTACACCGGGGGCATTCCCCTCGCTCGACTCGCCGCTAGCTTCACCGCTCCAAGGACGAAACCCACATAAAAGCTATACTCCTCAAAATAAATCGACCAATACTCCCTTGCTAGCATAGTTACACACCCATTCTTTCTTCAGTGAAGCTAATCGGGCAAGCATAAATTTGGTAGAAATTTTGATTTATTTCTGGACGTTCCGACCACACAGCAAAATAATGAATAGTTGAAACGAAATGAAGTGGAAAAGCACTTGCTAGTCCAAGCGTCAAAGTAGATACATGCATACCAAAATGCCTAGGTGACAAGAAGATCATTAAGAAATTTCATCACTTGTAAATTATAGACATGACAAACCATTTTCTTAATCATCACCCGCCTATGCATTCACTTCACAGCAGCGTAGTTACAACCAACTGGTACGAGTTTTCACATGAAAACAAAGACAGCCCAGCTCACTGGCCGAATGATATCACGGGCAATGGTGATGCGGCAGCAGAACAAAAAACTTGCTGGTCAAGGATGTCCTAGTACAAGTCAGACACACTCGCGGCCTCAGTGATCCAGGTTCACATGTTCCATGAGGGCCTTGAATCGCCCCACGCTTGACCATCAATCCATCACCTCGACCATCGAAACCAGTCATGTGCATTGTTATCAAACTCCTAATTAATCTCTCAACAGATTGCAAGATAATAGAAAAGGAAAAGGTGCCTCTAGAACTCCAACAGGCTATATAAGAGAAGCATCTGACATAGGAGCACCAAACAGCAATGCCACTTGTTAGGCTGCAGACAGGAAAACAAGATTAAAGGAAATGCCCTACAAGGCCTTATAAACTGTACATAGGAAAAATCTGCCAAAAAACATGAACAGTCAACATGCTACAAGCTAAATAAGATTTCTTAGACAACCAAAGGCTCCACTAGCATGTCATAGTTCATTATCATGTGGTCGAATAGCTACAGCGAGCACAAGGACCATCTTCCCAAAAGGAAAATAGAGATTTGGTTTCTTCAAATTACACTACAAATAATATGGATCAATGTATATAATATTACAGATAATATATGTCAGAATATCTGCAACCACATTCATACATCTACAAACATGCAGAGCAAAAAAACACAGTTGCAGTATCTGGTTGCGGTGCCACTTCGGTCCAATTTCCGCATCAGAAGGCTCAGACTCTAGAGGTTGCATATAATGCCTGCATATATTTACTAGAAATGAATGCACATAAAATTTGAGCTTATAACATGATATATGATTAAAAGTCAACCCTAAGGTGTTACTCCCACTAGGTCAAAGCAAGTGCAAAAGTAAACAAGCAACAGGTCTGGCTAGTTACTCCCAGGTTTGGTGATCCACGGATCTGGAATGCTGGATCTAGTCCAAAGCAGATCTATAAGAAGAGCACTCTCAAGACGAAAGCAATCAACCAGGATATATACACTTATATGATTCGAGAAGTAGCATACACCTAGGCAAAACCTCCACAACATGGATACCTGGTCTGGAGCTTGTGTCCACGTCCAATATATCGTACCTGATACAGGTTCTTCCCTGATACTATGTTGGTATTGGTAAAACCTCCGCAGCACGCCAACACGGATACACATGGGCAAAACCTCCACATCACGGATACCTCACCTGGAGCACAGATACATTCGAGACGCACTGGCGAGGTTTTGGTAAACAAACCATTTAAATGAATAAGCGATACCTTTCCAACACGTATTGGCCTTAAATCAGGTACGGCCAGACCAAGGTAAGCATTGATATAACTACTTCCACCCCCTCTTGTGTTCTCACTCCTCCACCTCGTCCCTGACCTAGTCATGTTCTGACTCTTGAGCGACCAGCCAGAACAAGTAACCGGCAGACATTAGCTCGCAAGGCAGCTAACAGCTCCCCATCGCCAGCAACTCTACAGTGCACTCCTTCCCCCTCTCACCCTTTTTCTCCGCTTAGTCCCTATCTAATTGCAAAACTCACATTACCAATAAGAGAATGGAACCTAAACACTCAGAAGCTCAAACCAGTTTACACACAAGCTAAATTCTCTGAACCAAAGGATAAACTATCACCAACCAGAAACTTAATAGTGATTAGAGCGAGAAAGGTCGGGTTTTTACTACAGATTCTTAGCTTAAACTCATGACCAGCATAGTACAACGCCTGCTAATACAACAAGTGACTGTTATTCACCTTTGCAAATACATACACCAATAAAATCGAATTAAATATAGCTTGTCATACCTTAATTACTTACAGACCTATAGTGCCAAATAATCATGGATAACGTGTACTGACGTCTACAAATAGAATAGCATACAACACCACTAGACTAAATAAATAGGTAAATACTAATGCATCGCTGCACTTAGCAAATACAAAAACTAGAGGTCGCATTGCAGAAATAAGAGACCTCTTTCTTATATTCATACCCAAACATGTGTGTTTTCTATGTGCAGATTTCATCAATGGGAAAAAAAGATGCAAACTTTAGGGGGAAAATACATGAAAGGAGGAGAAGAGAGACCTCACAGGTCGCAGAGTGGCAGCAGCTCATGGACGTGGACCCAGCAACAACTGCAGCTTAGGCAGGTGGTGCACGGTTCTTCTTTTGTGCCTCCCTGCTGCCATTTCCCGCGGCTTCCCTCCTCCCCGCGCATCCTTGTTCTTCGCCGCCAGCCTCCGGCACCAGGCAAGGTTGCTGCAGATTTCTGCATATGAATTTGAAATAAGACGAAAAATACGTCATAGTTCTAATCAATATATGTTCAACAAGAAAATAGTTTGACAGTTGCACATGCAGATAACACCATACATATAGAGTAATAAAAAAAGTTTGCAATTACAGACATGATGAGATTACAACCTAAGAAAATAGTCACAACAATAATTAAGGGAAAAGAAGACCACCAAGCATGTCAACATATTCCTTAATATCCAGCCAATGGTAGCAGTTTGTAAAGTTACTTAGTCGCAGATTCAACCATACTAATCAGGGTTAATTCTACAAAATTTCGAGATTGATTTTCATTGCGAGCGATACCTGCCACGTTCCACAAGAAAACTGATCGACATGCAGAATAATGAAGTAGAGAAACATGATCCAATAGGACAACAAGCACATGTCAGTGCATCTAGTCACTATGCATGCTGATATCAGAATCATTTTATTAGGAGTCACTTTCAAGAAACCTAGCATATTTCCAGGAGCGTCTACCGAACAAATACATATTTTTTTCACAGAAGGCATTAGGAGGCACCTCAAAGTCGTGCTTGTCCTCGACGTCCAAGTGGAGGAGGTCAACCTAAGCCCACTGCCCACACCTCTTTCAGCCCTAAGGCACCCTCCAAGTACAGGACAAGTGAGGATAAGAAATTATGTGATCGACTGATCGTTAATGAAGAGAATAATTAGAAAAGAATACTCAAAGTGTTAATGCATCTAGAAATACTAGTGCTGCTGCCTTTGAAAATAAGCATGCAGTGTAAATTTATTCACAGCACGGGGACACTAATGTAGTTGCTGCCAATAATTGAGCAATCTAAGCTTATTATCTAGGCCATTACAAGTCCATAATTAGTATCCGGGTCCTTGTTTACTATATATACTTGATAGTCAATTTAGCACATTCATCTAAGCACGCAACAGTCCCATTTATTCACCAAAATAGATGAATGACCTTGTTGAGGAAAAGAAAACCAAGCGCATACGGCTCAAGAACCTTGTCTGCAAGCAACAAAGTAAATCCACAACTACCAAATGATAGCATTGCACAACAGGCACGGAATAATTAATCAATAAGTGGAAGGCAGTGGGAGGCACCTACTCATTGTTCTTGTCCCAGGCAGTGTGGATGAGGAAGTCATCACCCTGGACCCACGCCGCATGGAGGAGGAAGTCATCGTACTGGACCAGGCGACCTCCTGGACATTCCTGTATGGCGGCATCGCTGCTCCCAACCTTGCCTTGGGTTCTAGCACCACTGAACCCAACCTTGCACCTTCAAGGGAGAACGTAAGTAAGCTAGCTATGGTTTACTTTTTGCAAAACAGAAAAAAGAAGAGTCACAGCTTCAATAAGCAGCGAAAGGGAACCAGATGGGTCCTAGAGGATGCGAGGCTCACCAACGCGTGGCAGCGTTCAGCAGAAGCAGCCCATTGTAGGAGAGCACCAGCGGCTGGGCCTCCTTTGTCGGCTCCTGAACCAGCCACCCATTTTTCAGCTCTAAGGCACCCTCCAAATTTAGCAAGAAACTCTGCAGTGATAAATGAAGAGAACAATTAGAGCATATACTCAGAGTGTTTAATGTATCTAGAAATACTAGCGCTAATGCCATGACCATGCGGTTGAACTGATATGATTTGGGTCAAACTAAAAACATCTTCATTTGCAGTGTAGATTTATTCACAAGTATTCCAGGACATTAATGTAGCTGCTGATTGAGGAATTAGTATCCTGAATCTTGCGACTCCTAGTTTAGTATATTGTTAATTTTGCATACACCTAAGAAGCAAGAGCCCTCTTTATGTACCAAATGTGATGGATGAACTTGAGTGTACCAAAACCAATCATTCTTCCTTGGCTGCTGCAAAAAGGTAAATTCACAATAGTCCCATTTATATTTATGAAAAGAATTAGATATATTTCAGTGCTAGATTTATTCACACTCAACCTAGTTAAAACATATTTGAGTGTAGATTTATTCACGACGCAAGGACATTAATTTAACTTTTGCTATTAACTAAGAAATCTAAGATAATCCACAACATTAGGATGCCCCTTTACTAGATAAACAAAGCTATCGTTTATACATCGAATACACCTAAGCTGCTGCAACAGTCCCAATTAGCCACCCCAGAGATGAATTTACTTGAGGCTACCAAAACCACACACTCAACATTATTATTATTATTATTATATAAAACATTACCTAGTTGTTGCTAATCGAGCAGTCTGAATGTTGTGAGTGTGGATCATTGGGACATTAATTAGTTACTGCCAATAATCGAGCAATCTAAGATTATTACCTACAACATTTAATACTACTGAATTGCACACCCAATACTTATTTTTTTAGATAGATAAACTACCGCAAATTAAGCATAACACCTACAGCAACAGTCCCTTTTTATGCATGGACACCAACATGGGATGTGCATCCATACATGACACGCTTTGCAGCACGTACACGTTCAACCAGCTGGGTAAAAGAAACACATTTATCAGCAAGAGTGAATGTAGGAGGGAGAGTGATGCCTCACTGCCTGCAGCGACGGGTTGGGAAGGTCAACATCAGCAACAACGTGTTGGAGTTGTGGCACGTTGGGGCGGTAGGGGGGTCAGGAGCTTGGGGAGACCTTCAATGCGGATGGTGTCTGTGCGCAGCAGCTCTACAGAGGCAAGGAGCAGCAGCAAGTTGGCATCCTTGCCACCACGGCGGCACACCTGGGCGATGTGAGCAATGAGAAAAATCAGTGCCAACAGGTGCGACCGTTTGAGCAAGAATTCATGGCCAAGCAAGTGCGACAGAAAAGGCAGAGCATACATCCATGGCAGGCATCCCCGCACGCAGTAAGCTTTACCCCTCTTCATATTTATAGGCAGAGCAACCAAGGGTTCACTGGAAAAAAACAAATCATTAGGTACAGATCAACACGATCAAATAACTGCTACAGATCAGTACATGAAAAGTATAAGCTTGACATTCTGAATGTTTTTTCATTCAGAATTTTCAGGTAAATTAAAAAAATCTGTACAACATGTTATTTTTCATGCCCAGTTCGGAAAGACAAAAATGCAATATTTGAAAATTCGTGTTGAACGCAAACAATTTCCAGAGTCCTGCTCTAGTACAATCAACAAATAGAAGATTTATGTTTCTGTGATGCTTCTCTTGAAGATTTATGTTTCAGAAAGATAAAAATGCAATAGTTGAAACTTCTTATTGAACGCAAACAATTTCCAGAGTCTTGCTCTAGTACAATCAACAAATAATGCACCTGATTCCCTAACAATGGCAAATTTGAAAAAGTGATATCCTAAAAAAACAGCACTTGAGATGCGCAATTCCTCATATATGTCATTTGAATCAAATCATTCCTATTGTTGCATAATTACCAATTTTTCTATGCAGCTAGTGCTATCCTTGAGACATCATTTTAGTTTGTGAAGCCACAACCATGTACATCTTTTTTCAAGAAACAACCTGGTACAACATGTGCAAGTAGCAATATTCAGAATATAACCTGGTATATCTTTTATAAAGCAGAAATTTGGTGCATCATGTACCATTATTTGGATGATTATGATTTCCTCTTATAACTGAATCTCGAAGGGAAAGCTTCAAATTGAAAGAAAATACAAGTAGTACCACCGACACCCTAGTAAGTTGCCTTACTAACTATTCCATCAATATATTATCCAATAGGTGCGTTGCCAAAACAACACTTGAATACAACAAAATAAAAACACCTGACATGAGGGATTTATACACTTGACATGATGGATTTATACCTCCGAATGAAAGAAGCATGTCAACGAATACATGGAGGAGCAGCAGCCTTGCGCCGTCCTCCAACTAGGCCAGAGCAGGGGTGCCCTCTCGGTCCAGGTGGCAGGAAGGACCGAGCAGGAGGGCACACGGGGTAGCGTTGGCGGCGATGGTCGTTGTTGTTGGCAAGAGAGCGCCGCTGCACTTGGCTGACATCAGCTCACCCCTGCAGCTGCTGCAAACGGACATGCAGAAGCTTAGCATATCTTTTCAGTAAGTAGAGGAACGGGATATAGTTACAAGACACAACACATGGATTGATTTTCAAGATAAACTTGCAAAATACAAACTATTACGGTGATTCAAACTAAATGAAATTCTGTTTGCAGTGAAAATATTACAAATATGCAAGATGCAAACAACAGAACAACAAAGTGTAGCATAACCAGGACATGAGTGAAAAGCAGTTCCTCTTGCTTTAATCCAAAGATATCAGCTTCTGCCTTCTTTTTCTTATATCTACCAAGGCTAGCTCCAAAACGTGTGTATCAAGTTCTTTGATAATTCAGAAAAAGGTTCAGCGTTCCAAATTATCGCAACCACAACAACAGAGAGATGGACAAACAGAATAAAAAAGTTGAGCATCTAACTAGTGCCTTCTCATCGATGCATCCATATGTTATCTACTGCATATACACTCAATAGGAGAAAAGATACAATATTTAGCATAAATAGATGAAGGAGAAGGAGGAACACGAGAGAGACCTGACTGGGCAGTAGCAGCTCGAAGTGATGGCCGGCAGCATATATGGTCGGGGCGAGGTCGCCGGAAAAAAGACTCTATGGCTAGATGCCGGGAGTAATAGCCGGGCAGGAAACCACCGGCTCATCCTCCGTGCATCCCCGCCGCCATCCCAGCCCCTCTCGCCGTCCGCGGCCACGGCTTCACCGGCGAGCTTGCGCGTGCAGCAGCGCAGCTTCGATCTGTGGCCGTTGGTGGTTGGCCGGAGATGGGATGGGGGAGGATGGCCAGCCGCGCGCAGTGAGGGGATGAGGTGGAAGACCGGGCAGAGCTTGAGGGAGCCACACGGCGGCGCCGACTTGCCGGATTCCTGCGGGTATAGGGTTACTCGTGGGTCTGCGGTTCGGCAGTTCCAGTCCCCAGAAACAGTATGCGATGGCGGGTCGGTGGTCGGCGGCGGGAGTAGCCGCCGGAGTTGGGCGGGATCTGCCAGAGTTGGGCGGCGATGGAGGGAGTGGGGATCGGGAGAGGAACTGGGTTGGGGAGAGGAGTAGGTGAGGGTGGACCGTCGCTTTGTTGGTTTGGACTTAGTTGGCCAGAATTTGGTCGCCTGATTTTGGGCCCATTTTGCTCCAAAATTAACTTTTCCCGCTCCAAGATTTTGGCTCCAAAATTAACTATTCCCGCTCAAGATTATGGCTTCATTACATTCGGGTTGCGATGCTACTACGGAGTAGTACATGCGCGCATGTACCAATTATTAAGTGGATGGATGCATATGCTAATAGTTAGCTTCACGTGTTTATCTACTAATTAACTCCATCTAAATATATTCTATATTTTAGTTTTGTCTACATACAAATGTATTTAGACACTTTAGTTATAGATACATCCATACCTAATAAAAGTTTAAAGACCTATTTCTAGACGGAGTGAGTACATGCATCTATCCCAACACTCCGAAATAATCCACGTGCGTGCACGCAAAAGCACTTGTGTCACACTGCACTACTAGGGAAAATGTTATATGTGGCGCACCAGATTTTGCTACCCTCGGTGCACCATTCATGCACCACGGCTAGCGTGCAGCTGGTAACAAGTAGCCGTGGCACATGGTTTGGTGTGCCATGGCTAGTGCAAATAGATGTGGTGGTGCGCCACGGATAAGGGTTGGGCGTTTTGAAGAAAAAAAGAAATTTGGATCTGGGGTTCGACCATGTTTTGTAGAAAACACCCTAAAAAGAAAAAGAAAAAAAAGCAATTGACTCCCGCGATCGAAGAAGCTCGTCCATGGCATCGTGGGCACGCAGAGGACCAGCTAATGTTGGTGGAGAAGCTACATCAGCAGTAGTAGAATGGCCTCCTCCTTGTGGCATATGGCTATCTAGGGCAAAACTTATATGTTGTCTCCCACGGTGGTCCTCCTCCTTGCGGCATGAGTGAGCAAGTTGGCTTGGCGCGGCGTGAGGAGACAAGCAGGTGGAGGAGGGCTCGGTAGCAAGAGGGCTCGAGAGTAGAGAAGGAGGTGGAGGAGGGCTCGGGATAAGGTGGGTGCCACCGGGGAAAAGGGTGAAGAAGAGCAGGAGCCAGGGAAGAAGAGTGGGAAGAAGAAAGGAGGATACGAAGGATGAAGGTTGGTTACCCGTGGCGCACCTCGTTTCACAGTGTGCCATGGCTAAGTATTTTTTTCAAATGTTTTTTCAGTAAAATCTAAAAGCTCGGAAAATTCTATTTTCCTTTTTGATTTCGAGGATTCTAAAAATCCGGTAAACAATATTAGGTGGTTGAAACTGGATGTAACTTTTTATGTAGATAAGCTTTCATAAAATAAAAAAACTTCATCATCCGACGTCGTATGCAAAATCTAGAGCTGTTTTACCGAAAAATGATATGTTTTTGCGAAATTTGTCAAAATTATTTTTGTTAATTTTCCTAACAACTATATTACGTAATATATGGATATCTCAAAGGATTTTAATTTTTTAAATTTCAATCATTTTATTTTATTTTTTCAAAATTGAAAAGGCAATCTACCGGGGTGTTGGGGACCAAACCGTGAAAATTTAGTGGTGACGCACCAGCACCCATCCGCCATGGGCCGGTATGGTGTCCCAATTTTCAATTTGATTTTTTAACCTAGTCATGGTGCACCATGTAAAGGTGTGCCATGGGTACCATGGTACCAGATGTACCCGTATGTGGTGCACCACGGCTAAGTGCGGCCACCCTGGCCAGCCAGGCCCAAGGATAGACGTGAAGCACCACATTTTAACATGCACCACAAGTAGCTCATTAGCCATGACGCACCAACTTCTAGTGCACCACGGGTATATATCCATGGTGCACCACCTTCTTGGTGCGCCACGGATAACGCATCTACATGTAGTTGTTTTCATAGTAGTGTTGTGGGTGGTAGCTTCTAATAGATTGTTTTAGAAAAAAAGTTAGTCAATGCCATGGAACTTGGAAACCAGTTTTGTTTCGTGTGCATGCCATGGAACTTGGAAACTAGTTTTGTTGCAAAGTTATAAACTCAGTGCCGCATGGGAGTTCTAACTCTATGGTCCGCACCGCGTTGGTCAAACGGACCTAAACTAGCAGCGATGCATGAAACATACAATAGAGCCCATAATCTGTATTTGGATGCTAACATAATGGACGGCGGAAATTGCTATCTGAGAGAAGATGCCACATATATATGACCTGGCGAGTAAATCACACCATATAATGAGCCTGGGCCCATAGGGCCAGATCCATCGTGTGATTCCCATCTCTCCTGAAACCGAGTTAAGAGCATAAAACCACCACTTTGATGGTGAAATTTACCAAACACCACCATTTTATATTTGCGGGACAAAAAAACCACCACATTTTTCCCAGTTTTTAGCAAAACACACTAAACACGAATTGAACGCGAATTGATAGAAAATTTGACAAGTAGGCCCACTAGTCAGGGCTGAGGTGGCAAACACGATGCATTAAATTGCTGACGTGGAATGGGTCCCAGGTGTCAGCTCAATCAAAAAATCTAAAATTCTTGGAAAAAACAAAAAAAAAGTGGAAGGTCGTCCCCTTCCCCAACCCGCCCCGACTCCCCCGCCGCAAAGCTCCTCCTGCCAGAGCGCCGTCGCATAGCTCCTCCGGCTAGGCCGTTGTAGGTCGCCACGGGCGCGGATCCCGCCACCACGCCTCTCCTTGGGCTGACCCGTGGTCACTGCTGTCCGGGGAGTTGTCGCCTGGTCGTACTCCCTGTCCCAGATCCCGCCGCCGTGCTATGGCTGAGCCCTGACCACGCCCCCTCCCTACTCCCACGGAGGAACAGGACGATGGTGCCGGCAGTCATGTGGGACCACGCCACGCTCAGAAAAAGACCTCGGGGTCGAGGGGGCGCCTCCTGCGCGTCACCCGCGAGCTCAAGAAGCTCAGCAGCCCGGCAATGGTGGTCACGACCTGCGACTCCCTCTCGCTGTGTTGCCAGAATAGCGTCCCTCCCCCGCGACTCCCTCTCCTCCGGCGGTCCACGACTCAATCTCGCCCTTAGCCTCGCTGCCATGGCGATAGGCGAGGCAACGACTAAGATGGCTGCGAGCATGTCCCCCGCCGCGCCTCCGGTGCCGCCGGCCAAACAGAGCCTCGATTCCGGTGTAGACCATCGCAGAAGAGGGCGGCGGTCCTCGATTCCAGCGGCAGGGAGCGGTGGCAGCCTCGACGGCGGCGTCCTATCCGGCGGTTGTCGAGCTGGGGAAGGAGACCGACTTCTCCTATTTTATGTTTATTTTAAATTTTTAATGTAGCCTGAAAGTGAAACCTATGTCCACATCAGAAAATTCACTAGATGTGATGCCACCTCAGCCTTGGTAATGGGCCCCACCAGTCAGATCCAATGTCAATTCGTTGCCAATTCATGTTTAGCGCATTCTGTAAAAATCATGGCAAAATGTGGTGGTTTTCTATCCTGAAAACTAAAGTGGTGGTAGACGGTAAATTTCACCATCAAAGTGGTGGTTTTAAGCTATTAACTCCCTGAAACCCCTCCACCCAGAGCCGCATCCATCCTCACCTCTTAATATCCTCACTCCCTCTCGAGCACGCTGGCCATCCCATCCTCCCGCAAAACCCCCTCAACCACCCAATCCTTCGGTCACCGCCTTCGTCCGATGCTTTCTATGTAGTATACTTAATGAATATGTGGTAGCTAGTACTGCTATTTGGTTGTATTATTTGCATGCTTTCTCGTAGGGTCTTCTCCGGCTCCGATGACCCCCCATATTGGTCTATGGCTACGATGGAGTTGGTCGGTTTTATTTGCTAAGATGTTGATCTATGATTCGGGTGGGGTACAAGTCAATTCAGTATGTGAAATTTATGAGGCACTTTTTGTTGTTGTTACTAGACGTTATGGATTGGTGCCAATATGTTTTGGTTCTGATGGTAACATGGATAAGAAACAAATATTACTACATTTGTTTTTCGCATATTAATGGTGTTCTCATTAGTAGATGGCATTAAGTTTCCATGTTGTGCTATAGCCACGGATATGTAGTGATTATATTTTTTCACATGTTTGTGTGGATGAGGCCATGGACGTGGCCATGCGGGGCATCACACTCCGGATCTAAAGACCGAGTGGAGCGTCTTTGATGTGTAGGAGGATGAGCTGATCGCCGCCAGGGCCCACCTTGGCGCTGCCTTCGAGGATCTGGTCAACATGGCCACCCAAAGGTTGACTTTTTTTCCAAGAATTCCAATAGCCACACAAGTCCGTTGGTATTCAACAATCTACATGCTGTTTTACAAGCGTCGACATGGAGGGTTTGAGATGACTTAGCGAATTATTGTTTCTTGTATAGAGCACATCCCTCTTTGACGGTCAGGTTGTGTGGCCCAAAGCCGTCCTGATCTAAAAGAAAAAAATGTTGTCCCAAATCAACCATAAAGAAAGATACTAGTAAAGGTTTTCATAAGAAGAAGCTGGGAAATCTTGTGGCGCTGGGATCAAAGAGGCAAACCAACAGTGTAAAGACTCTCAATATTAATTGCCTTTGCATGCACGGCTTTAAATCCTCCTTAATTGTCTCTCGTTACTCTCCCAGACTCTTCGTTTCTCGCTTGTGGTGTCGCCCTCTCTTCATCGCCGAGCATGCCTTCTGTCGCTAGCTCCCGTGCATTGTCGATCCGCAGCAAAATGTGTTGCCCAATCGAAAAGGAACCAGTTTATCATTCATTGGGGAGATTGCTTTGCCACAGATCAGCCACAAATTGCACGGTCCAGATCAAGATCCGACGAGTAGATGGAGGCAAAGTGTGTTCGAAGCCCAAATTTTCGAGGTCTTATAAGAGCCTTAAGACGATGGCGCCATGGATTGACTTGACATGTTCTTCTTCTCGTTCTTACTCTGGTTCCTCCAGAAACCATGGTGATCGTGGACCTGAAAGAGACCCCTCAACTGGGATGATCTTGATGCAGAGGCCAGGGAAATAGCCGGTGATTTTTTCTATGAGGTCGAGAGTGACGGAGGTAATCCATCTTCTCTTCTCCCTCGTGTCATGCTTGCAGTTAGATGAACCGATTTTTATGGTGTTTGATTTATTTTAGCAGAGGACAACCTCGATGAAGATAATGGGATTATGGTGGACTTGAACTTGACCCAGATCGATGGTGGCACATGGAACGGCCGAGGACAGGCCACTCTCGGCCTCACCGGTCTTCGAACTGCGACACGGTGGAACGCGGAGGTGCTGTACCATGGCGAGTCGAGCAGCGGCGGACGCGGTCATGCACCTCTGCTCGGCGGCGAGTCGAGCAGCGCCGGACGCTCCCGGTCGTGGCCCTCTGTTCGGCGGCGAGTGAGCAGTGCCGGAGTTGGACATGGCCCTCTGTTCGTAGGCGAGCCAAGCAGCCCGGCCAGGACGCGGGCGCAGCTCACCTTCGTTCCACGGCGAGGCGAGCCATCACAGGAGCGACAGTGATCGTGTCCCTTTGTTCGACGGCGTGTTCGCGTGTCCACCGGTATCCGGACGTGGCCGCGCCCGGTGCTGGTTGCGGAGCTGCGGCGGCTGGGCATGGAGCTGCGGCTAGACTTGGACATGGCCGTCTGTTCGTCGGCGAGCCATGCCACGATAGGAGCGGTAGCCAGGATGAGCTCGAAGCTGACGGTGTCCCTCTGTTCGATCTCCGGCGTCGTGTTCGCTGGTTGTGAAGCTGCGGTTGGACGTGGAGGTTCTGCTCGACGCGGTGCTCGTGGAAGAGGCGCCGGTGCCTGTGCTGGCCGCCTTGGTGGTCATGGAGCTGGCGTGGGTGGTGTTGCAGGTGGTGGCGATCAGGAGGAGGATGGACATGAGAATGGTGCAGGTACGTTTTTGTCCGTCTCGTGAGTCATGCATGCTACTGCTCAGTGTAGACTAACGAGTCATCACTGTTTGTATAGTATTCATCATGCATGTACTAATGCTACATTTTTCAATTCTTACTAAGTTGCAGTGGTTCACTAGGCCGATTGGTGAACACCCGTATAGTGTATAGCGACGAGCAGAAAGGAAGAATTTATACAGCCCTGATGCGTAAAAATGTATACTTTAACAAGACGTTTTGGTAGGCTTTTTTTGAAAAGAAGTGGCTATGGCTATGTTTTACACAGCTGTGTGTAGAAAAAAAGTTAGTCTTTTTTTGCGAAAGAAAAAGGCGAGTCTCTTATTTGTGAAAGATTGAATAATTTTGTTTCCAAAACCCGCACGAGAGTTGCGAGTCACTATATTGAGGTTGAAAGAAGATTGACCTAGTTTATGAAGAAAAACCAGTCCCAAAAACTACACATACAAGTCTCCGTTAATTTGAGGGAATCCAAGAAAGACCACTCCGTAATACGACAAAGACAATACACGACTCAACTTGCTCGATCTAAAGCCAACAATGGTGGGGATTTGCAACATAGAGCAAAATGCCACGGATATAGCCGATTGCAGCAACCTTCGGAGAACGCCCAATGACTCGAAGAAGCTGGGAACAAAATACCGCCCACTCAAGCGCCTAGATCTAGTCGGTGAAGGGGAGTGAACGGCAGTATCCGACGAGGGCTCAAGAGTACGTCGCGAGGAAAGAACAATAATGTCGGTGTTCATTGTGTCCTGAATGCACAGGCCCTGGGAAGAGACGTAGAGCAACCCCACCGACTGCTAAAACAACACCTCGAGCAACTTAGAGAATGCGTCCAAGAAAGGAACGAGGCAAGGGCGCTGCCGCCACTTGGTTCGGCATGCTGGACCAAGGGTTTTCACCATTGCTCGAGGGAGGAGCATGGTACAGACCATAACGACGCTTTGAAGAAGAGGACGGCACCCGCATATGCGTCGCTGCCAATGAGATGCGACCTGCCGTGGGAAAAACTCCTCGGTGCTCAAATAGTTGTAGTAGTACATGTGGATCACAGTACGTGTTGCTCTTTTTCTTCATTGGACGGTAAAAACTGGGTTCTCAACTGAATTGAGCGGTGAATGCATATTTAATGAGGACCTCTAATTAATTACTCCTCAATCAGCTGGCAGTGCGTAGGTAGGAGTATTAGGAGCGCATGCAAGTTTCTGAATGAGCAGGCTTTTCGATTCCCACCCGAACCGCCGCGCGTGTGCATCAAGTGGTTTCAAGTCTACTACTAGTCTAGTCTAGAGAGAAAAGAGATAAGTATACTCGTAATTAATTCGAACGAAGTCCTCAGCTAGTGCTAGAAAGGAGGTAATTAAACCGATGGAGAAGAGGGAGTAGTACTGGTAGAGATGGGTTTTTCTTCTAAAATTGTAAATTGTATGTAGGCAAGGCGAAATTTGCTGAAGTATCTGTCCATCTGTTGACTGCCAAAATCCACCGGCGGGCAGCGGCCTTGTCAACACCGTAGAGCCGGGAAGAGCCTAGAGCTGCGGCTGGCTGAGACCCCTCCGAGCGACGGCCCGCAATGCTCTTCTGGTCACACGCGGCGATGCGAAATGCAAGGGCGTGCCACCCGACCTATACCCGGTCGGGAAGGTGATGGGGATGCCTCGCTTAGTTTCCGCGGGGCATACATGTAAACATTAAATACGAGTCTCGATCGGCTCTCAGGTTATCCTGTGAATCGGCTCAAAGAGCCGATCCACCCATGATTCGTACGGGGTGCACGAATACTTGGTGGTCCTGCTTGATCAAGAGAAAGCTAATTAGATCTACGACGATTTAGGGTTTTCACCGCATAATCGGATCATCCTACTCCAGGTTGGGCCTCGCGGCCACGCATGGTGCTCGTAAGCCGATCCTAAACAAGGCCTAAAAACCAACATGAAGTTGATCCTCGGAACATCCTGTTTAGGACTTGCGAACGCCACCCTACGTGCCACTGGATCCTCCCCCCCTTTGTAAGGCCTAACTATTGCGGATATTAAACTAATCCTTGTAGAACAAGGAGCAATCGTAACGGATCAGATCTACTAAATAATGATCAAGCGGGTGCCGCCCCCACACCCGAGATAGGCGTGAGGGCGGCTAGATATGCAAGGGTTGCACTACGTAAGCATGCTTAAACGAAGAACAATGCTAACCCTAACACATCTAATGATAACTACGTTGCTCGCCATCAAAAGCGCTTCAGTACGAGCAACGCATGAACAACGTGGGCTTGTGCTGCCTAGATCGCAAGATGCGATCTAGGCAGCATGTCGCTTACCTGATAGAAACCCTCGAGACGAAGGAGTTGGCGATGCGCCGAGATTGGTTTGTTTGGGGTTGAACGTGAGTTGTTGTTTATTCCATAAACCCTAGGTACATATTTATAGTCCAGGGGACTTTCTAACGTGGGCGTGCACCAAACCGTGCACGAGTAAGATTCTATCTCTAAACTAAGATACGATCTAGTATGTTACAGATACACGGGCAATTAAGCCCAACTTGGTATAAAAGGCCGATCCACATACTTCTTCTATGTATATTTCTTCACGTCCATCTCGATCGCGGCCCACCTCTGACTTGGTCAAATTCTGGTGATAACACCATCGGTAATTGACGATTGATTTCCTTGGAAGTTGGAGCTGCCTCAAAAAATGCTCAAGTGATTCACAAAGTGGTTTGGTAGTTTGGATCAAATCCACCCACCGATGGACCGAGAAAAAAGCTCAAAATAGTACTCGTTTTTTTTTTTCTTGGGCAGTGCTGGGCGTCCCCCGGGATCAGATTTCTGATACCCCGGTGGTCCCCGACCGTTTGATTAGTCAATTTGAATTGTTTTTGGCCATTTGATCAAATCATTCACACATCTCTCCCACTTTTGCTTCCATAATGTACCAAAGTAGTAAAAAATGTTTTGTTTGTAGTAAAATCTATTCCCACCTAAAATCCCACTTTTGCTTCCATAAATGTCCCAAAGTAGCAAAAAACGGTTAGTTTGCAGCAAAATATATTCTCACCTAAAATCCCACTTTTGCTTCCATAATGTACCAAAGTAGCAACAAATATTCCGTTTGCAGCAAAATCTATTCCCACCTAAAATCCAACTTTTGCTTCATAGCAAAAGAAAATAAGTACTCTCTGCTACATTCTACTTCTTGTAGCATCGCCACACCTTTGCAGCACCACCACAAATCCTTGTCGCACTGACAGGGTACATTTGCAGCACCACCGCACACCCTTAGCAGCAATGTCGAGGTTTTAGCACCGCCACACACCCCTCGTAGCACCACCGGGTACCTTGCTAGCTCTGGCGGTGCTCCCTCGTAGAACTGCCGCATCAACGACGGTTTGTAGCAGTGGGCGACAATGGTGGATAGCTTGCAGCAACGTTAGGGGCTGATTGCAGCAACGACGACAACCTTTTGTAGCATAGCCAAACGACATTTTTTTTTGAGATCAAAGCCAGACGACATTTGGTAGCGAAGCAAGCACCCCCATCGTAGCAGCGTCGGCTGCTAATGTAGCAACTCCGGCGCACAATGGCAGCAACGCCAGCCATCCGAAGTAGCAAAATGCGAGATTCCCAAAGTAACCACATCGGATTACTCTATTCGTCACCGCTGGTGACACTACTTGTAGCAACCAACCATCGCCACAACTTGCAGTTGTACTCGCCTCCGGTTGTAGTATCCACCGACACCGATTGTAGCAAGCACTGGAATTGTTTGTAGCTCCCCCGCTAAGAGCATCCCCACTCGTTGGCGCTCCCCACGCCCAAATCCGGCGAAATTTTCGTCCGGATTGGAGGAAGATTTGGCGTGGGGAGGAGTAGTTTCCCCGTCGTGTGCTCCCCAAACGGCGTTTCTCGGGGAAAAAGAGGATGGCTCGGGGAATCCGGACGAAAGAGGAGACACGTGGGCGTGGACGGTTGGTTTAGCTTCATCCGGAGTCCCCGGGAGACCCCGGGAAACCGAGGATGGCATGGGGAGTCCGGACGAAAATAGGCTCAAATCCGGACCAAAACGAGGAACCGGGGGCCTGACTGAGCCGTTTTTCGCCGTCCGGATGAAAAAAAGTGGCCGTGGGGGGCCCTGTGGGGAGACGAGTGGAGATGCTCTAACCCCGCAGCACCTGCAACCCCTACTTTTCACCGTACACTCAAAACTTGAGAAGAATTGTAGCAAACAAATTGGGCATATACTATGGTAAGGACTTGGGCACATGAGCTTGGTGAGCTCTAGAACCTGACCATATCCTTGACAGGATGACAACACGCCCCGAGCACTCAGTGCGCAGCCAACCACGTTGGGGCGTCGGTCCGGTCTCCCAAGGTGGGGCGTGCTTGCAGTGGGAGGAGTAGGTGGAGGAAGTAGGAGGCGGCTGCCGCCGCGCGCAGGGGAGGCGGCGCTCGGTATGAGGGCTGACGACGGAGTGGGCGGAGGAGGTCATGGGAGGGCAGCGGCCGCCGTTCACAGAAGGCAGCTCGCTGAGCTCGGCGTGGGACGGGCGGCGGCGCGGCTGCTGCAGTGGGGTTGGTGGCAGTGTCGCCGCACCGCGGAATCGTGTGTAGGTGGTCGCGGGACGCCGCCGGTCGCCGGGGATGCAGGTGGACGCCGCCGTAGTTGGGGATGCAGGGGAGGAGGCGGAGTGGCTCGCTATGGAGGAAGTTGGGGCGGCACGCCGGGTCAGTGGCAGCGGCGTGTAGCTTGCGCGGCGGGCCAGCTCGACGCGCTGCTGGGTTGGCGCGACAGCCTGCCTGTGCGGTTGCTCGATTTGGGGATGACATTGAAACAAGAAAAAAAAGGGATGGAGGGGAAGACGGTAACGTGGGTGGGACCATACGTGGCACGTGGCGCGCGTACGAGGCGGAGGCACGGGACGAAGCGATCGTATTTTCCATGTGCGTGAGCATCGGAGTTTCACGTGCACAGCCGCAAATCCGAGCAAATTCGCCGAGTGGGAAGCGCACGCGGCGGCGGTTGCGCGCGCCGTGACGGTGATGGAGGAGGCCTCGTGCCTGGAGGGCAAACTGATGGAGGGCTCTCGATGTGATACCAATTAGCCCTATATGATACTGCAGTTACGTACACAGCTAGCAGTCTGAACGAGCAACCAGAGAGAGGATACATAAGCTGGAGTGGCCGGCAGGGCAGGGCCGCCTTGTGATCTGAACAGAAGCAAGAAGCGTGCAGATGAATCTTTGTTCTGGGAACGGTAGTACCTCGTGAAATCGTCAAGACTCCAACGTATTCCGCAACATGCAGTTTAGGGTGCAGTGTAATCCGGAAGCTCGCCCGTCAGGCTCGCTAGCTTGCTGCACTGGGAAGAAACTGAACTTGCACGGCCACACAACGGCGCCGATCCATCCATTCATGGATCCGGCCGTGAAAGCTACGGAGTTTGGCGTGAAGGGAACAGCTTACCGGCACAACACGGAGCTCTGAATCTCTGATCAATCGGCAACTGATCATGCGCGGCCGGCCGATGCTCGATCGGGAAAAAGGTAGTAGCTAGCTAGGCTTACACTGCTGTAGCAAATCGGCGATCTGCCCGTGGACAGTGGACACGTACGCACGTGCTGGAGGCTCGTGTATGACTTTGGTTGAGCGCGATCGGATCCATGGATCGTGCACGTCAAGGCTTCTCGGCGCTGGTGGGCTAAATCGGAAAGGAGATAGCAGGGTTCATGCGTGCGTTGTCGATGGAGACGTCGATGTGTCGCTCGCTCGCCTGCCGGTCCTCCCCTCCGAGGCTCCGATGGATGTGTTAGAGCATGTCTAGTAGAGCCCCTAAACCCCTAAATCTGTAAAAATAACCGCTTTTTTACAGTTTTTGACGAAAAAATCGCAAAGACTAGAGCCCCTAAAACTGTAAAACTGTAAAAAATTTCCCAGGTCCGACCTGGGAATCTATTCTTGGCCTGTACAAAAACGGGTTGGAGAGGGGTTGACCCTCTAAACTGCAATTCGGGCGGGAGGGAAATTTCCCAATCCCACCCACCCGCCACCGCCGCCCGTCGCCCCGCCCCCGCCCCCGCGCACCGGCCGCCGCCGCCATGGCCGCCTCCCCGCCCCGCCCGTGCCGCCCGTGGCCGCGCCGCCCGCCCCGCCGCCCGTCGCTCCCGCCCCTGGCCCGCCGCCCGTCGCTCCCGCCCCCACCCCCGCACCGGCCCCCCACCCGCACGCCGCCGCCGTGGTCGCTGCGACCCACGTCGGCGCGAAGCGGCGGCGTGCGGGGCATCACCTCGTGCCGGCCGTCGCCCCGCACCGGCCGTCGCTCCCGCCCCCGCCCCCGCACCGGCCGCACCACCCGCACCTCCCGGGCACGGACGAAGGTGTCCTCCGGTGGTCCTCGTGCTGCCAAGGCCAAGGCGGCTTCCTCCCCGGCGCCGAGGAAGGCCGTGGCCAAGAGGAGGGCCCCGGCGAAGCTGCCAGTGGCCGCCGCCGTGCCGCCCGCCCCGGCCGCCCCGGAGGTGTTCGACGAAATGGCCGCCCGGCCGCCGTCGTGCCGCCCGCCCCGGCCGCCGTGTCCTTCATGGACATGCTCAATGAGGTGGAGGTGGACATCAACGCTCCACCGCTTGATCCCTATAGGGATGATGATTTGGAGGGAGGAGAGGATGCGGAGGGAGGAGATGAGGAGGAGGAGGATGATGATGATGAAGACATCACGGAGATACAAGAGGAGGCGTTCACCGCCGTTGCTCGCCCCCGTCCGCTCGTCGAACTACACCGACGCGGAAGATATACTCTTGGTTCGAGCTTGGGCGTCGGTGGGGTTGGATGCGGGCACCGGTACCGACCAAACCGGTAAACGGTATTGGCAGCGCATCGAGGACGCCTACCTTAAGATGAAGCCGAAGAGGAGTGGGTTCGCTTCTCGCTCATTCCGGTCGCTTCAAGGCCGGTGGGACTTGATGAAGCCGGCATGTGCGCGTTGGAGTGCCGCCATGGACCAAGTGATGGATGCGCCGCCGAGTGGCACCGTGGAGAGTGACTATGTAAGCTTAGGGTGAAGATGGAAGGAGAGGCGGCTAGCCTAAGGGAGAAGATGGATCATATGATGAAGGCAAGAGAGGCTTTGGCAACCAAGACGTTGGAGACAAAGCTTCTCATCACCGAGCAAAAGAAGGTGGTCAAACTTGCACACATTGAAGCAAAGCGTGAGGAGGCAGCCCGCAAAGCCGACTTGGAGGAGAGGATGCTCAAGGTGAAAGAAGCAAAGGTATGGAAAGAACTCATGGTGGAAGAGAAGGAGCACATGATGATGTGCAAGAAAGACATGGATGAAGAGCAATTGCAATGGTGGAAGGAGTACAAGGAGGACATCGCCGAGAGGAAGAGGATGTTCCGAGGGTCCTCCTCTACCTTTGTAGTTGACAGTACCATGAGCGATGGCGGTGTCGACAACTCGCATGATGGTGGGGTTTGATGGTGGTGGAGTGGCCTAGCATATGGCACCGACGTGTAATTTTTTGGTGATGGTGCCAATGAGATGGGCAAGATGATGATTATGTGATGTAAAAACTACTAAACCATGCATCCATGATTATTACTTTTGTAGTATGTTTGATGATTCATTGTGTTTTTGTGTCATATTGTGATGAATATGTGACAGGTTTAGAGGTTGGGGTTGAGGGGTTTGAGGGTTTAGGGGTTCTATTCTTTGCCCCTGTTTTTCAACCTGTAAATGTGTCCAAAACTTGCAAATCTCGGCCTGTAAATCCTAGAAAACTTTTACAGTTTTAAGGGTTCTACTAGACATGCTCTTAGGGTGTCTCCAGCCATGTCGTCGTGGTGATAACCACGGGCGGCGATCACCTCCATGTTGCCGCAGGGCGATGTCGCTGGTTCGGTTGTAGGTGCTGCTGTTCGGTCATACCACGGTGAGGAGTGCGGTAGATCCGCCTGACCGCATTTCTGATCCAAATTTAATTTAGATAGGAAATGCGTCGGTTCGCTGACTCACATCGGAAATGCTGAACCTACGAACGGGAGCTTACGGAAACATTCTACGGGCGGATGTGGAAACAAGTCATTGGTTTAGTTACCTTAAGCTTCCGTGATTTCAGGGATCCAACCCCTGTGCCTTGCCTCCACGTATGTCCGTATGAATAAATCTGTGGAAAACCTTCCGTATGTGTAGCATTACTGGACTCACATCCATTTAGGGCACGTCGATGTGCCTTGCCGCACGAATCAAAACGGTCCGTTTAGGTCACACTTGTTCCACATCTCATGGAGCGGTCATCAAGAGTATTGTTCAGTGTAGAATCTAATGTGGCCTAGGTTCTCCTCTTCCACGAACCTAGGCATTGCAGTGCTTCCGAAGAGATCAGGCCGTGAGGATGATGATGCCATCAAGATTTTTCTTGTACTTGCTGTCAAACCTAGCATGGAGGAGCGGACATACTTGGGTTAAGTGGCTGACATAGATATAATATATTGAGTAGTCGACATACTGTACCCTGGTGTGGATCTAGGAAGATTATATGCAACCCATGAAGAACAAGAAGGAAGGCTAGGCCGAAAAGAAGCCTATATCGGGTGAACCGACATATGCATTGTAACCGACTTAGACATTGTAATCGATCCGGAGGTGGACTCTGAGACCTAGCACACTATATAAAGGACTAGGAAGAGCTACCGAGGGCATAGACTAGGAAGAACCTCTGTAACCCTAGTTTTGCAATACATACTCGATAACTTTTACAATCTATACTTTTCATCGGCTACGATAGTTTGGCTGATAGGTCGACGAAATCACCATCGCTCTCCTTCCTGCAAACCCAAGTCCATCAATATGGGCATTGCCGAGGGTAAAACCTCGTCATTGGTGCCGTCCGTGGAGACCTGAACTCAAGACCTAGAATTCGGCAGTTAAGGCTTCATCCAACTCAACTACCATAATGTTACTTTCAAGCTTAGAACTTTATTAAATCAAAAATAACTAATATGGAAAGGAGAGACCACTAATTAGGGTATCGTTCAACCCCAAAACAAGCCCCCACAAACGCGGGCTTCACTTGGTTGTTTTCTTCGGCAGGGTCCATTGTCGGAGATGTCGTCGGTCCCATCTTTCTTTGGAAGAAGGACAATTATTGGAGTGGAGATTGGAGAACCCATGAATCATATTGTTTAGACATATTGGAGACGAAAAACGAAACACCAAGCATATTTCCCATATAGATGCAACTGGGCTAACACAAGGGTAACCTCTACCTCTTTAATTTCAAAAAATGAACTGGAGTAACTTTTCTCATAACATCATTATTTTGTAACAAGTTAGATTAATTTTTTATCAAATAGAGTAGAGGGTACCCTGATATTGATCCACTTGCATCTCTAATTTCTAACATGTACAAATTACAGATGTTTCTAAGGCGCATACACATTTGAAATCGAACTTTGACCAAAAGAATTAAGCTACAGTATATTGATTATATAGTACATAATTAGTACCGCTGGATTCATGTTAAATTAAACTTTCTAATGATGCGAAATTTAGACCAATAATCTTGATATATTTAGACTAATTCTTGGTCCAACATAAAACCTAAAATACAAATGCCTTCTTCATTGGAATGGAGTGAGTATATTATTCAAGACATACAAGCTAATGTAGCTTTTTTGCATGAAAAAAAAAAACAATGGGAGCTTTGCATGTTATACAAAAAAGGGAAGCTTTTGATTCTGGCTTCAAGGCTTACATAGGGGCGGCAAGGGAGCTAGGCAATGGAGCCTGGAGGCTCGATATATCGGGCTACGGTATTGGCGTCGTGGGTCAGGTCTCCAAGCTTCCGAATCAAAGAATACTAGGAAACTACAAAGGCTCAAGCTGTGATGTTCGTCTGGCACTGACCCGCGAGCGCACGGCATCTACCCGCGCGAGCATATATACCCCACGAATGCATCTACCACCCATAAGCTAGCCGTCGATCGCAATTCGCAACTGCATTCATTTTCCTCTCTTCTGCAACTCTTCCCCTCTCCATCGATCGCCGGAATCACGCATGGCCTCCAAATCGCCGGACACAGCAGGTAACTACCTTCACTTACATCTGCCACTGAGATGCAAGAGTTGCATCCGGCCGGCGTCCGCAGTTGATGGCTCTGTTTTACGCTCTGTTCGGCGGCAAGCCTCTGGTGCTGGCGCTCACCGCGGTGCTCCTGCGTGTTCTGCGCTCAGGGGGCAAGCTGAAAGAGGAGGCGTCCATGGCGGACGTGTACAAGACCGAGTTGACGCCGCTGCAGCAGCACGCCGCCTTCTTCGACCGGAACAAGGACGGCATCATCTACCCCTCGGAGACCTACGAGGGTGAGTCAGTCACCCGCGCCATGCCGATTAATTTGCCAACAGTTGCCTAGCTCTCTGCGCTTCTCGCGCGCCAAAACGTTTGCCTGATGGTGGAGCTGTTTCTTGGCAGGGTTACGCGCGATCGGGTGCGGAGTCGCGGTGTCTGCCCTCGGCGCCGTCTTCATCAACAGCTTCGTCGGGCCCAAGACCGTCCCGGTATGCACGCACGCACAACCAACCTTACTTTCGCTCCCTCATCTCTGTGTGTGGATGATGGAGAGATACGTTTGAACTTTGTACTACTGTAGCTTGTAGTGTGATCCATCAAATTAGAGAGTCCCTTCTGTTTGAATCATTCAAAACTTCACAAATTAGAAGAGTGTGAGGCATATTTTTTGTCGGCCAGTTTATGTTTTACCACAAATAATGACTTCCAGTGACTCGAAATGAGGTTTTGATTGTTAACTCAGGTGTTAAGAGGTGATGACCGACCTGAGTTTTCCATTATTAACTCTTGTTTTATCGATGCAGGATAATGTGCAGGCTCCAGCCTTCAAGTTCCCCATCTATATAAAGAATATCCAGAAGGGCAAGCATGGGAGTGATACAGATGCTTACGATACCCATGGAAGGTATAGATACTACTGAACTTCCCCACCTATGTTCCCAAAACCTCTCTAACTTGGAATACCAAAATATAAAAAAGTCTTGAGATTGGGAAATTGAAAATATCATAGTCGAGGTTGTTATAAATTCAATTCCTTAGTTCTATAAATATTTACCAATTTATTCAAATCATAATAGCTGTCCAAATACAAGTCTCAAAAACTATGTCTAGGCCTAATGTAACATGGTTTTCAAGAAAATATAGTAGTTTATTTATTAGAAAAGACATATTATATGCATTAAAAAGTCATCCAATTACTTAGTAAGTAATGAGAGAGAGATAGAGAGATAGATATTAATTGTAGCTCCCATGGAGCTTTTTTTCCTAAAAAAAATACATTCAGATATTTAAAAACTCGTATAAAGCTAGTGTTCTCCACATTTACACGTATATGCTTTCTACATAATTATATATTTCAATGGCATATATTTTAATTTGGGGTCTATACAACATCGACAAATATGAGGGTTTATAATAGTTCTAGTACTAAGTTGTAATTTCGTACGTTCGAAAATATATTCTCATTTTTTCCTTATAGAAGAAAGTAGAAATTATTTATTATTGATATTAAAATGTATACTTAGGGCAAATCTATGAGTCCATAGAGTATTTGTTTTCAAATATTTTAAAACTGCAAAATATCTAACTCAAAAAATTCTAGACTCCATGGATCCTAGGATCAAAAAGTCCGCAACAAGAGAGAGATATAGATAGAGATAGAGAGAGGGAGATAATGAGGGAGAGGTCGGAGGTGACACAGAGGGAGAGGGAGAGCGGAAGGAAGAGAGCAAGAGAGAGGTGGAGATAGAGAGCGAGGGAGGGAGAGGTAAAGAAATAGAGCGAGAGAGGGGAAGAGACAGAGAGTGAGTGAGAGAGATAGAGATGTGGAGGGAGGGAGATATGTATGTATATATAGAGAGATAGGGGGAGGGGGAATACATGGATGCCAGTCACAACTCATGAAATCCTAAAAGGAACCAGCACAATGCTTTCACATTTATGGCATGGATTGCAAGGCTATTAAACATCTGGTACTTTTGTGTTAGCTCGGTGATGTAATAGTAATGCACACTCAATAACACACTACTTCCATATGCGAAACGGATGAGATTAATGTATAATTCTATGTGGTGGTGTCACTATAAAATGTTCCAATTATGCTTGTGAAATTCCTAAAATTGTTGAATCACACTTTGCAATGGTAAGTTATTCGAGAAGGAACAAAATGATAGAACACTAAACAGTTGAATTTCTTACCTATGGTCCTAGGGTCTGTAACATGGATCCATAAATTCTAACTCTAATGTCTGTTAAAATTGCAGGTTTGTTCCTGAGAAGTTTGAGGAGATATTCAAGAAGCATGCCCACACTAGGCCCGATGCCCTAACAAGCAAAGAGCTGGATGAGTTGCTTCAATCAAACAGGGAGCCCAAAGATTTAAAAGGACGGTAAGATTTACTCTATCTGGACAAGAATAATGTAAATACAAGAATTTCTCGTATGATCTCAATTTTCGGCCAAAAAAACATGGCAGGGTGGGTGCCTTCGGAGAATGGAAACTTATCTACTCACTCTGCAAAGACAAGGAGGGATATCTTCACAAGGAGACTGTCAGGGCAATCTATGATGGCAGCGTGTTTGTGAAGTTGGAGCAAGAGAGAATTGAAGCTAAGGAATTAGTGAAGAAGAAATAATTAAAGCTCCAATGGTACCTAGTATTTGTAAATTATGGTGTGGTTCTGGTTGAGTTTGTTATCCTGAACTCGTGTTTTATAGTGATTTCACATGTTTTTATTTTCCATGATTTGTGAAATAAAATTGGGAGTTTGATTCTAAAGATAATCATTTTAATTTTGTGAAGTTCTTAATTCACCTGTCCATTTAAGTGGCTTATTAGCTAGCAAATAGATGCTCCATTATTATGTTTTGCGTTTATTTTCTCATCAACATATATATTTTAATCTTGATAAAAAATAATCCAATCGTTGCAAAAGTTATTTAGGTAGATGAACAAAATTATATAGAGTGCCATTTTACTTGGTACGAGTGAGTACTAATCTTTCGCTGAGATAATAGCTTATCTTTCCAACAACTTAAACTATGTAATCTCTTCTTAACATGTTACTTCCTTCGATCGCTCGAGGCGCTCCCTCCCGAAAGTCTCTGGCGGCGCCCTCCACACCCGAAAACCTAGGCGGTGCTTCCATCCCCCGCCCCCTGGCCGCCCTGCTACATCCCCGGTGGCGATAGTGGCCCCCTCCGCGTCGAAGACGGCGGCATGGATGACGATGTGCTACTGTTGGTTTTCCTCATGAGTTGGGGGAATGCCGGCGGAAGCGTAGGGAAGCGCGGCTATTCGGGCCGGGGCCCAAGGCTCTCCGGCGGGGCAACAGTGAGGAGGTGGCGGTGCGCCCTCAGTACGTCTTTGGCGAGCATGGCAGCGAGCTAGGTCATCGGGCTAAGATCTGGGTTGCGAGGCCGATCTGGCCAGATGGGTCCAACCACGGCCGGGGCGGAGGGATCTGGTGGTTCCTCGGATCGCCGGTACCTACAGCCTTGTGCTTGGACTGCCTCCTTCCTCTCATGTCACTCTGGCATGGAGGTGACTGGCGGCGTGGGAGTCTGCTAGTCTCGTGAATAATGGCGGCGGTCCTAGGATTCCTTCTATCGTCAAGATGATGATCTGTCGGTGCTTGTCCCCATCGATCTGGCGGAAGTGGTGTGTTCCGGAAGGCTCCGCCGGCGCTCCACGAGGCGTTTTATGCCTGGAATTTGCCAGATCGGGTGGAATTCGGTCGTGCACATCCGTGTTTTACTCTGACCGTTTGGTTTCGGAGGGGGCGTTTTGAAGCTTTGTTGGCTGCTAATATCATGGAGCATGTTTCGTTCTGTGATGCTTGCGAAGAATAACATGGAAGCCGAGATCTGAGGTCTAGCAATGGTGGCTCTAGTCTTGATGGCAGGAGGAATTTTCTTGGTGATTTGTGGCTTAGAGCAGCGTATGCGAGTGTATGAAAAAACCCATAAGATCTAAATCCTACATACTTCTTATACGAATCATATGAATCAAAGAAACCCTAAGGATTTGAGGTTAGAGGATGCATCCCTTGAGAGTGGAGGGATGGATGAGAAATCAATGGAACAATTGGAGGCAACAACACTCTAACCCGGAACGGGTAGGGGAGCACATATCAACATCCACTACGTTCATAAAAGAATTGTATGTCAGTTTCTGATCTTGTTTTGGTTCTTCTATTTTTTGGCAAAAGGGCTTAAACCCTGCTATATATAAATCTTCCGGAGCTTTGCAATATAATGATTCTTAATGAGGAACCTAAAAAATCAAGGAACATTGTTCCGGTCGGGCTCCTTGGATCCTTGGCGTCCAGAGGAGCCCGACTTTGAATTAACAAAGCCATCAACCGGCCAGGGATTACACAAGGCCACCCACCCACAACACAATACCACACACCACACACCACAACGGCCGAACGATACAAGGGAGCACCCCGAACAGCTTACAACTCAACACTACACGCAAGCACCGAAGGAACTTGCAAGGTGAAGACTACCACGCTCCGGCACCAAGACATCAAGAACGGAAGGCACGACGAGGCACTGCCATAAAGCAGGATGGAGATTGTGGTCGAGGAAGACACCACTGGTCCGCAAGCACCGGCCACCCTCCTGTTCTCACGCCGAAGAGGGTCCCTACCCTCTCGCCTAGGCTCGAAGGCGTCGAACCATCGGACATGAGATCAGCTCACCCGAGAGCTGGAGAGGAGTTGGACTCGAGCCCCGGGACCGCCCCAAACCACGACCACCGAAGGAAGGGAGCACACCACATCCGCCAAACCATTGCCGACCTTGGAGAACCTGAGAGAGGCAGGAAAGCCACCGGAAGCAGCTGCACATGTCAAAGCTCCCGCCTTCAACTCTTCTCACCGAGCACCACACTCCCCAGGCGACGCCTCCAACAAGGACACGGCGTGCAGCACGTCGACGTCGCCCAATCCGCGGGATTTTGGGCTTTCGCCCGGGAGGTAGGTCGGGGTGTAAACAGGGGACCTCAGCCACGCCTCCAAGGAGGAAGAACGGCGCCCAAAGGCGTCGCCGCCGCTGGGCCGAGCCAACCGACCTAGGGTTTCCCCTGGTCCCAAGCAAACCACCAACACCCACCATGTTCGAGGACAGGGAGCAACCGCTGCCCTCAATCAAACCGGTGGAGGAGAGAGATCCGGACGGGGAGACAGAGACACGCACCAGATCTGACGAGGAGGAGGACCTCCAAGCCGCAGCCGCCGCCCGCCGCGGTCGTACCTCCCAAGAGGACGAGGCCGACGGCCAGAGCCACCCGCGACGCCGCCTGCCGCGAGCACGTCGTCGCCACGCCAGATGGGCCGCCGCCCGGATCCATGGCCCCGCCCAAAGCCGCGACGGGCAGCACCCTAGCCGCCGGCCACCAACGTCCAGCACTGGCGAGGCCGAGCCGAAGAGGAGGACGTGGGGAGGAGGGCTGCCGAGCAGCCAGCGGCGGAGGCCATGCCCCCCCTCACACGGCAGCCAGCCTCCGTGCCACCGCGCCAGGGGAGCCCGCGCACAGATCCCCGCCGCCCCCTTCACCGGCTCTGCGGGGCTTCGCCGGCAGCAGCCTCAGGGGACGGCGAGGGGAGGAAGGGGAGGTGGGGAAGAGGCGGCGGCGGGGGTTAGGGTTCGCCCCCCCGGTCGCCCAGAGGAGACGACGCGAGGGGGTCACGGGGGGTTTCTTGGTTCCTCCATCACAAAACTCAACTCACAAGCTAGGCAGAAAAAGTAAGACACGCGCACACCATCGACTCAGCCGTGAAAGAAGATGGACGGATGTATGTGTAATCTTTTTTTCTGCTTTATAATGACGTACTGTACGAACAAAAGAGCAATCGCCGCCTTCACAGGCAACGTCAGTCATCCACCACAGGATGGTCGCGCATGGGCAGCAAGTGGCAGCCTAAACCCTAAACCTCTAAATAGAGGTATCCGCCGCACCGCTCACCCTCGCCGGGCAGCGCACGTAGCTTGCCAACGTCCGACCATGTGTGGATATATATATCCCAATTCCTTCCGCGACATAGCAAAGCAACCTGATCGATCATTCCCAAGTCCCCTGTAAGGTAACGTCGGCGAGCCAAGCCCTGATCCTTCTCCTCGACATCTTCGAATCTCTCTGTCCGCTGCCACCTTTCCCCTCTCCCCCGGTCGAAATCCATGGCCGCAGACTCTGCAGGTGAGTTCCATCCCACCATGGCTCTGTTTCACGCTACCTACTGCCCTCACCACGGTGCTCCTCTTTGTGCCGCGCGCGCGCGTTCAGCGCTGGCGGACGTGTACAACCACGAGCTGACGCCGCTGCAGAAGCACATCGCCTTCTTCGACAGGGACAAGGACGGCGTCATCTACCCCTCCGAGACCTACCAAGGTGACTCGCTTGCTCTCATCTCCATCTATCTTTCACGGCGGGTGGGTCTTTTTCTTGGATGCGCGCGCGCGTGAGATACAGAGATCGGGACCGGAGTTGTGGTCCTGAATCCGAATGATGGAGTTTGCTTGCAGGGTTCCGCGCGATCGGCTGCGGGGTGGGGCTCTCCGCCTTCAGCGCCGTCTTCATCCACGGCTTGCTCGGACCCCGGACTGTACCGGTATGTTTTTCTTCTTCTCACGCTTGTATTAAAAAAATTGAGCAACTAGCTATAACTAAAATATGTATATCTTCATATCTAGAGAAAATCAAGCAACTTTATTTGGGATGAAGGGAGTATTATTTGTAGGCATGGAATGCATGATACTCCCTCCGATGTTTTTTTTAGCATAGGGTGTATATTTGGTGCGTTTATTAAGGAGACATTAAGATCTAAAGGTCCCACTTTACCCCTCATAATTTCTCCCCCACTGCTCCGAAGTCCCAAACCCATCCCCATCCACGCCTGCCGCCTCGCCTCCATGGTGGCCAAAGCGTGAGGGAGGCTGTAGCTCCCTCGGCGGCGGCCGAAGCGCTCTAGGGGGAGAGTAGTGGCGGTCAAAAAATTGAGCCACGGGCGGATGTGTGGTGGGTTGGTGGCATCGATGTGGATCTGTTGTTCGAAACGAAAGAGAAGGTAGAAAGGGCTAGTTTTAGAAGATAGCAACGAAACACCACCTTGCATCTTCTTCTTTGGTGAAAAACATGAATAATTTATATGCCTTACGCAAGGAAAATGAGGGAGTGCTACCTTCGTTAGAAATTGAATGCTAATTCGCTAAGACTAAGAAAGTTCATAGCTTACCTCATTAATTACTGCATGCACCAATAGTTTTAAATGCTTGAAAGAAGAGGAAGAAAAAGGAGAACATTCAATATGCCTTATAATGTCTAACAATTTTAGAAAGCTCGTAAGCCTTATAATCCATAACGGATGGAGTACTACCTATAATACCTTGTGATGAGACCTAAGAACTATCACACCCGACGACTGGCCGACCGAACCTTCCCCCTCGTCGCTCATGTGGGCAACGGGAGGGAACCCTAGCCGCCACCTGCCCAGCCCCCCTCCTCTGCTCTTCCCTCCCCTCGCCTCCGCCGGAGGGCATCCCAGGGCAAAGCCCGGGCACTGGCGGCGGCGGGGACCCCTCTCCCCCTCGCGCGGAGGACTTGGCGCGGGCCGACGGGGCCGGTGAGGGCGACGCGCTTGACGAGGGGCGCGGCGGCGCGACTGCCTCGGCAGCGGCGTGGCGGCTTCGTGGCGTGGTGGCGTCCCCGTGCTGGAGGCGGTGGCTGCTCTTGGGCGGCCACCAAGTTCGGTGGCAGGCGGCCGGCCAAGCTGTTTCCTCGGGTGGCCAGCGACAGGGACGTCGCTGGGGATGGCAGCGACCACTACTAGGAAAAGCCTTATAGCAGCACACCTTACCGCCGGCGAGTATGGATAGAAGATGCCGGCGGTAATGCCTTACAGGGGTGCCTAACTCTACCGCCGGCGAGTTTGAATGGATGTCGCCGGGGGTGCGTGGGTTACCGCCGGCGAGTAGGGTGCGTAGGTGCCGGCGATATGATGGGCTGCGGGGTCCCCGTTCGGCCTGGACTTACCGCCGGCGGTTTGGGCCCAAAGCGCCGGGGGTAGAAGGCTCTACCGCCGGCGAACCCAAATAGGCGATGCCGGGGGTAATGAGTCGCAGGGTGGGCCACCCAGCGGCCACCCATCTTGCCCTTACCGCCGGCGGTTTAGCTCCAAAAGCGCCGGGGGTAATGCTCGCTACCGCCGGCAACTTCGTTCGTAGGCGTCGGCGGTAACTCCGGGCCATGCCTTAAGACGACCAGCCACCTACCACCACCCTCACACACTCATATGTGATGGCAAATCAACCCAAGCACTTGTTAGCTCATTCCCCCACCCATTTTAGCTATTTCAACCAATAAAATATGATGTATTTGAGCAAATCATGCACTACCTAGCCCCTCTAGCATGATTTGCATAATCTAGATCTAGATCTATCTCCTCCCACCACTTTTTCCACTAGATCTAGCTAGATCTCTCCATTTCTTAGATCTCTAGATCTCTCAAGCATTAAAGTCGACGTGTGGCGTCTCTCCGGTGCTTTTGGACGTCGCGTCAACTAATAGGTACATAACTAAATGAGTGGAATGTTCATGTGTTGGCGAAAATTCGCGGTTATATCACTAGTACTAGTGGTGGCAAAAGGTGGTCCATATATGTAAATGCTTTGTTTTGCATTTGTTTACGCATGCAGGAACATTGAGTTGCCAATGTTTTGCCGGAATGTTGATTAACTTCCGTTCCGGCGAATTTTGGAACTCCAGCATGACAATATTTAGCAAAGGTCATGCCGATTTTTTCCGTGAAAACCGAGACGGCGGTGTAATCAATTATCTTGTCTTGTAGGCGGCGATGGTCATCGCGATGAGGGAAAGCGCCGTGGATAGATACGTGGAACGCGCGACGGCCGACATGTATCGAAAAAGCGAAAGGATATAATGTGTCCTTCTCGAAGATGCAAGCTAGGATCGTTGTTTGACCCCTTCTCGGGCATAGTGAATCAACACCTGCTCGGTATAGTTTCATGGAGGGGCATACTCAGTGGATGAGTGATGATGGAGATGATGATATCGATGGTGATGGAGATGATGATGGTGGAGATGATGATAACGAAGGTGATGGAGAGGATGCCCCACACGACAATGGAGACGAGGTTGAAGAGGATGGCGAAATGTATCTTGTATCCCTGGCGTTTTGCAATCGCCAGCACTACGGCCTGTTTCCCCTGGCGAAACGGTAAGACGCCGGCGGTAAGACTAACCCCGGCGAATTGACAACACTTACCCCGGCGAATTGGTGGAACGCCAGCGGTAACGGCACTTACCCCCGGCGAGTTGGGAGGCGCCGGCGATAGCCCATTACCACCGGCGAGGTTATCGCCGGCGAACCCGAAGGCGCCGGCGGTAGGCCAATTCTGTGTGCCGGCGGTAACCTTTTTCCTAGTAGTGGACGGCGCCGGGATGACGGCGACGGCGCTGGCCGCAGGTGGTATTGGGCGGCCGGAGTTGGCGCCATGGCAGCGCGGGCTTGCTGGCTCGGATCTGGGCCCTTCGGGCCCAATCTAGGTTTGATGGGCCTTGGCCGTTTTGCCCTCCTGCGCCTGGGTGTGTCCAGGCACCTCCTTCTTGTCCGCCCTCCTCGGCTCCGAGCGCATGGTGGTGCTGCTCTGGCCGGGTTGAGCGGAACCCTACGCCATCTTGGCGTCCGTGCGGCGCTGTCGACAAGGTGGACGGTGCTGGGTGGCCGGTGATGCTCTCTGAGGTGGATGTGTGCAGACCCGCAGCTACCCACCCCATGGTGGCACCTGCGCCGCTTGCGGCTCGGTGGTGCCCCTCTTAGGCGGCATGTCCCTTTGTGGGAATGGCGGCCCCCGACCCGGCGCGCTGGACGTGCTGCTAGCGGGTTGCGCTGCCAAGGCTAGCGCTTTGAGAGAAAAGGGTTAGCGCAGGAGGTCTTGGCGAAGAATGGGCAGTGCCTGCAGTGGTGAGGTACCATGCTCTGGGCGAAAGCCCTGCCTTTCGGGGCCGGTGATGGCGACGCCTTCGGGCGCCGTTTCCTCTGTGGCGTCATCGAGGAGTTTCAGCACCTCCCTTGCCTAGGGTCTCATGTTCCGGGTGAAAACCTCAGATTTGGCTAGCCAAATCGGACGATTACGGCGTCTTTGACGTCGTACCCTCCTTGGAGGCGTCGTCTTGGGAACTTGAGTTCGGGCCGTACTTCTTCCTCGAGGATCTCAGTGCTGACCACATGGGAGGTGTCTTGCGATGCAGGTAACGCGCCGGCCTCTCGAGTGGTATCGCGGTGGCTTGCGCGACGAGGATCTTCCTCGAACAGCGCGAGCATGCCTCTGGATGAGTAGTGGTGGGCTGGCCTCTGTGTTTGTTGGCGGGCTGCTGAAGACTGCACGCTTGCACGTCTGTCGAGGTGTCCGAGAGCTAGCCGTTGCGCCAACGGCGTTCCTTGGATTTGGGTCGAGGCCGGAGCAGCAATGCTCCCAGCTGAGCCGTGGTGGGCTCGTGGGATTCAGGTGGTACGCGTCTTGGCTGCGGTTGGCAGGCTCTTGGTAATTTCGACGATGCACAAGCACTGCGACTTTCATCAGCAAGGGTTCTGTCTTGCGGAGGAGCTCACTCTGCAGCGTCTTGGAGGAGCACTCGACGGATTTCGACCTTTTTGTCGTAGTCTAGTTTTGAGTGTTGGGTGTGTACTGTGGGTGTTCGGCCTTTTCTTAGGCTTGTAATGTAAACTCCTTTTCTATCAATGAATCGAAACGCAAAGCTTTTTGCGTTTTCGCGAAAAAATAATAGCTCGTGATGGGTATGTTGTCATACGGATTATAAAGTCATAACCACCTCATCAATTGCTACAAGCACGAATAATTTAACATGGATGAGAGAAGAGAGAAACATATATTAAAAGAGTAGAATAAATAAGATAGATCTTACAGTTCTTGACATTTCAAAACGCTCTATCTCCAACCAATGGAGTAGTCTGTAATAGTCACTAGTCCGTTCATTGGCTAGAAAGCCTAGATAAGAATCGTTCAGATTAGCAATTTCATCTAGTGCAAGTACTAATATTGAGATCTCACTACAAGAAATATGCTCACCTATGACCCTCCATTTTCAGTCACTGAATCATCACAGTTGTCCATTTATGATGATCCTATGAAAAAATAGGATCGTCAAAAGCTAGCAATCACTAATGAACTATAATGACGATTTTGATAAAATCATCATAGTCGTCTATGGCGATATTGCATCGCCATAACCATTATGAAGATCCAATATCGTTGTTCCCAGTTTGGTCTGGTCAGCTCATATCCTACATGGTCAATTCAACATGGCAAAATTGTGACAAAACAAGATCATCATAGAGCAAAATCAGCCCGGACCACTATGGTCCTATAGAAGGTCCGAGCTCAACAATTCTGGCCTTTCTTTGCTCAATCCTAGCCTTTTTACATTGCTTTTGGTTTTGGGCCTTGGCCTTGTAAGGTCCATTTCTTTAATGGGCTTTTGCCTTTCTATAGTACTTTTCTTTTTATAAATTTGGCTATTTAATTCTTTTTTATTTCAATTTGTATTCTATTCTAGTCCAACGATTTCCTAACCAATGCATTTCAAAGAAGTTACAACAATGTTTCAATATTTCATATGATACACAACAAGAGAAGTCTTAACTCCATTACACTATAATCTCATCCACAATGTTAAAAGTAAGACTTTACACCAAATGACAACCAGGTTATCACATGTACATCTAATATCAAGTCTTCAGCTATATAATGGCATTAAATAAGTAGACATGCCCAACAAGCAACAATCCATCCATCCACCCATGCCAATCCGTCGTTCACCCTAGGCTAAGAATATTCTTCTGCAAATTCAAACAATACAATGTTAAATAAACAGAAATAAATTTGCTGCATATGAACAACTACATCGAACATAGTGGAAAAAATGTGAAACTCATCATTAATTTAGGAAGACAATACAAATTGTAAAATAAACGTCTACCCTTAAACTTTAAGGCAGTCAACTAGGAATGGTACAGGATTCATTACTAAACTCCTGTGGCTAATAAAATAGCAGGCAACAATCAATATATATTTATATCGCGGTGCAGCCATGACAATATAATAAATGCAATGCTAATTATATATAGAAGACCATTGAATAAAACCTATTTCACATCTACTGTAAGAATCATGTCACGCACCCACGGTCACAACACGAAGGGCATTTCTTAGAGCACCATGGAGAAAGTTGCAAACCCAAACTATATCTATAATATGTAAGGGCAAAGAGATTGTAGATTCGAAAGTTTGTACCAGTGATTCTCCAGGTCGCACTCAAGGGTCAACAAGCTTCATGCAGCCTCGATCCAGCAACGCTGCTCCCTTGGTCCAGCTCCATGCTCTGCACAATGCCCCCCTCTTTGCTTTTTTCGCGAAAACGCAGAAGCCTTGTGTTTCAATGCATTGATAGAAAAAGAGGTTATATGTACAAGTCCTCGAGAGGACTAACACCCCGTCATACAACTCGACCCAAGAAAAAGAAAGCTAATCTAGGGGAGTAGTTGACGAACAGAGAAGTCACCGAAGGTTGCACATTGTTGAAGACCGCAGCGTTCTGGTGTTTCCATATCCACCATGCAGTAAGCATGATTATCGACGAAATGCCCTTGCGCAGCTGGCGTGGGGCGGTCCGCACCACCAGCGACCACCATTCCGCGAAGTCACACCCGTGGGAGGTCTCGAGGTGGATCGTATCCACGAGAGGACCTCAAACCGTCCTGGAGAAAGAGCACCCAGTGAGTAAGTGCGTCATGGTCTCCTCAGACTGATCGCAAAGCGGACACCTAGGCGCGTGCGGTAGGCCTCAACGTGTCAGCCTCTCACCCGTCCAACACCTATCAAGGTGTGCCAGCCAGATAAAGAACTTCACCCTCGGCGGCGTCCAAGACTTCCAATTCAGTCTCCAAGATCCTGAGATGATAGCCCCCGGAAGAGGGTGTCACAACATGATCGAGCCGTGTATTGGGCATCCGTTGTCCAGCGCCAAATCAGCTTGTCCTGGTCCATTGACAGCGGTGTGTCTCTGAGCCTGCCCCACAACTGCACGTACTGCCAAAGTGCAAGGCGCTCGGCGCGCCGACTATGTGGATCCAAGCGCGTCCAACCAGAGCTTCCCGTACCGTACGCGCCTTTCTGCGGCGTTTAGGTACCAACGCGTACACCTCAGGCGCCATCTCCTTGATGGACATGCCATCCAGCCACCTATCTTCCCAGAAGAGGGCAGACTCCATCACCGACCACCATCGAAGTGGAGGCCGCAAAGACATCCTGTTCCACCTTAGAAAATTGCAAATCGAGCCCGCGCCAAGGTCGCATGGGATCAGTATGCATTCTCCAAATCCAGCGCACCTTCTGGCTGATTGCAGTGCGCGCAAGGTCGGGGATCCCCAGGCCCCCAAGCCGCAGCGGCCGGCACACCCTGAACCAGTTGACATGGCAGTGTCCCCCGTTGGCATCTGCCCCCCTCCTTGCCCCCCTCCTTGCTCAGAAGCCAATTTCTCTGCACATAGCATTTTTGCGTCAACACATCAACATTCGAAAGAATTTGTAACGAGCAGAGCACAAGAGTAGAGTAAGAGCATCTCCACTCGTCTCCCCACAGAGCCCCCCACGGTCACTTTTTTTCATCCGGACGGCGAAAAACGGCCCAGTCAGGCCCCCGGTTCCTCGTTTTGGTCCGGATTTGAGCCTATTTCCGTCCGGACTCCCCATGCCATCCTCGGTTTCCCGGGGGTCTCCCGGGGACTCCGGATGAAGCTAAACCAACCGTCCACGCCCACGTGTCTCCTCTTTCGTCCGGATTCCCCGAGCCATCCTCTTTTTCCCCGAAAAACGCCGCTTGGGGAGCACACGACTGGGAAACTACTCCTCCCCACGCCAAATCTTCCTCCAATCCGGACGAAAACTTCGCCGGATTTGGGCGTGGGGAGCGCCAACGAGTGGGGATGCTCTAACTTACAGTCCAGGAGACAACCTTCTGGGTCTGGTCGATACATTAAGCGACCATCTAAAAAGAGAGAAAATAATGAAGTGATTTTGCACTAAGAGTATCTCTAGTCGCGTCCCCCAAAACGTCCCCCAAACCGCGCCGGATTGAGTGTTTGGGGGACGTGTTTCGTTCGTGCCGCGTTTGGGGGACGTCGCTCCCCAGCCGCGTTCCCCAAACACCGCCCCCAAACATTAAAAAACTCTTTTTTATTTTTTGCATTTTTATTTCAATAAAGAGAAGTAATATTCCAAAAACTAATACATAATTGGGAACGTGGTTTACACGAAGACACAATTTGGAACATGGTTTTCCACAAACTAATACATAGTTTGAACCATGGTGGACACAAATATAACATTTTGCAAAAAAACTAAACCTAACTAGGCCGTGCATCGAAGGTTTCCTGTGTTCGCTGCTAAGAAAGAACACTCGAGGGCACACCCAGTCACCCAAACTGGAAAATCCAGCGGGAGATGGTGCCCTTGTTGGTTCTACCGATGACGAACATCCAGAAACCTCCGTGCACGTATTCGCTGCGAAGAAACAACACTCTTAATCAGTCGTCCTCATCGTCGGTGATGTCGCCGTGGTAGTCCCGGCGGCAGCGCTTGTCGTCGAAGACCTTGACGCTCATGTCCCTGTCGCCGAAGTATGAGAACAAGAGGTTGAAGCCGACTTCGAGGCTGTGGTGGCGGGCGGACTTCTCCCAGCCGATGTGGAGGTACATCTTGCCGCGCGCGTCGTAGATCACGTCGATGATCCACCGGTAGTAGCCGCACGAAGCCTCCCGCAGATGCATCATGCCCAGGCGGTCGTCGCCGGCGACGTACTCGGCGAAGGAGTCCGGCAGCCTCTGGATGCCGCGTGGGTCGCCCTTGAGGACGAGGACGAACTCGAACAGCACGCTCGGCTCCATGTCCATCTCCGACGATGAAGACGGCGGCGTGGCAGGCGACGGCGAGCGTGCAGCTCTGCCGCAGCCACGACCACGATCGCGAGCTCGGCCTCCGCCTCTCCCAGCCATGGCGTCGACTCTTGTTGAGATGGTGGCGGCTAGGGTTGGGCAGAGAGGTGCTAGGGTTTGTGTGTGAGAGGGACGGTGAGAGGCGGCCCTTTTTATAGGCCAGAGGGAGGCGGGAGAGCGGTGGCGCTCATTAACGCCGGCACGCAGAGCTAGGCGTGACGAGACGCGTCACTGCGCCTCTGCGGGAACTGCACCGTCGCTGCGCGCCAATAACTTCCATCGCGAGGTGGCGATGGTTAGGTTAAAATTTATTGTGCCGCTGATGCGTTGGTCCCGCGTCGCTTTTCGTTGTGTCCGGCGTCCCCGGTGCGTCCCCTGTGGGGCGGGGACGGGCTCGGGGCGCTGGACACCGTATCGGGCCGCGTCGGACAAAAAACGGGTTTGGGGGACGCGGCTGGAACGGTTTTTTTGTCCGGCGCGCCGCAAATAGCTTTAGGGGACGCGATTGGAGATGCTCTAACATGTTATCCTAAGATCAAAATGGCAACTGTTCCGTCCAACCTTTCCTATTTGTTTGCACGTGGTAGACGTTGGTTATAAAAAGAACCACATATGGATCTAATGCATATCCAACGAAATTACTTGCATAAAAGATGTTAATTTGGCATTGTTAAAGATATAATCAGTTCTAGTATTTCATATGTTCAAAGTAAAGCATATACACTAGCTCAGGTTTACACTTTATCTTATTTTTCCAACCCCCACAAGCTAATTTCCAAACAAATTTATGATATTACTACTGCAAACAACGAGCCGACAGAAATTCCCCTTCAAACTACACCAGTGCTACTACGTCGTGTGGTCGTCACTTCATGTGGGTCACTGTTGGCATGGTATGGCACCTTTTTAAATAGAAGGCCCTCCGGCCCAGCTTTATATATAAAGCCACACACCAATAAGGTTCGATACAACTCCACACCCACACACTCCATCGAATGTTCGAATACAAGTTCATACACTCACATAGCTCCCAGCAACTCCTGACATGATACATCACAAACACCCCCGGCCCCTCGAAGTAGACAAAGCATCATCGTGTGTGATCCAGGAAGAGGTGTTGTCTTCATGTCGACTCAGATCGCGTCCGAGCGTAGAGCCTCCTGACGTCGCCCACCGCCAAGTCCAGCAAGTCCCTGTCCCTCTGTCTGACCAGAACCCTCCAGCACTGCATATGTAAAGACATTTGGTAGAAGATATCAGCCGGATTGCCGATCAACTTTCCCTCTATCGCTAGCTTATTCCGAATGTTCCAAAGTGTCCAGCACTGCGCCGCAAATGTGAACCAAGCTAGCCTACGGAGGGAGTTATTTAAGCCCTGAGCGAGTGCAATGAAGTCCCCTGTCCCTGCAGGTTCCAGTCACACGAAAGGAGCTCCCTCACCCCAGCCCACATCAGTCTTGCTGTTGGGCAGGTGAAGAAGATATGATTGCAGTCCTCCCACGCACTGCAGAGCGCGCACATCCCATTAGAAGGACCATGCCGCTTGAGCATCTGCTCTCCCGAGGGCAGCTGTCCACGAATCAGTTGCCAGAGAAAAACCTTTATTTTCAAGATCAAATAAATTACTACCAACGATCAGGTACCCATTCGCCCCTTCTACAACGAGACAAACGAACTTTTATGGAAAACAATTGTGTTTGCGTTTTCTAAGCTGGCAAAGGTAAAGTACTAGTACATGTAAGCACAGGGTGCGTTTCCTTTACAGCAGAACTTCGAAATTGCAACATGAAATGGGTATGGTTACCGGTAAAAGGACAAGTACTTTTTATTAATATGGAGCATACCCCCGGTCTCTACATCAAAATAACGCATACAGTTATTATTTATTGCATAGTTTTATCATTCGACGTTTACCAATCACGGATCACTCAAGGTAAAGGAGAAGTACTGATAGAATCGTTATCTGATGTTAACCCTATCGAGTTACTGCTGCAGGAGAACATGAAGGCTCCAGCTTTCAAGTTCCCCATCTACGTAAAGTGCATCCACAAGGGCAAGCATGGGAGCGATTCCGGCGTGTACGATGCTCAAGGAAGGTACTAACTACTCCGCATTATATATCTCATATTACCATGTGACCAATTGCACTAGGACAGATCATGCCAGTATGCCATCATGCAAGAATGAGCCTTGTGTTTTGGTATTTGCTTCCGACTCTGCTTTACCGAAGGGATCTTAGCTATAAAAAAAAACATGTCAGCCAATTAACTAAAGAATGTAATGAGATGGACAGAGAGATGTGAATTGGAGTACTTTCTAAAGGAAACAAAAAGAATAATACCATCTTTTCTATTACCAAATCAATCTTGATATGAAACAGAGGACCAGAGGTTAAGGGAAGCAGCTGGAACAGGCATCTTATGTTTGTTCTTTTCCCTTTCACCTAAACTCCAAAGAAAGATACGCCACAGTACGGCACACTCAACAGTTAACTACTTAGCAATGTGAGATGCATGAGATTAAACAATACAATTCTAAAACATAGGCTTGCTTACGTAGAGGTGCAAAGATAATGCAACAAGGTAGCATGGCTCCATACTTGCTCACCTTATAGTTTGTCCGACCTACAGGTTCGTTCCTGAAAAGTTTGATGAGATATTCAAGAAGCATGCCCACACCAGGCCTGATGCCCTAACAGGCAAAGAGCTGAATGAAATGCTTCAAGAAAACAGGGAGCCTAATGACATAAGAGGACGGTGTGTTTTGACTCATCTGGTGTATGGAAATGTAAGTAGTGCCCTTTTTAGCTTATATAATACCATTTCCTCTGGAACCAATGTTGTAGGGTGGGTGGCTACACGGAGTGGAAACTTCTCTACTCGCTGTGCAAAGACAAGGATGGGTTTCTTCACAAGGAGACCGTTAGGGCAGTCTATGACGGCAGCCTGTTTGAGAAGATGGAGCGGGAGAGGAAGGAAGTTCGGGAATCTGCAAAGAACAAATAATGATAACTCCTCTGATATACCTTCTGAACAATGTGCACCAGGTTCTCTCGTCAATAAATATCTCGCCATCGGTTCCTTTTTATGTGTCGAAACGGTTTTAAGTTGGTTTTTTAGTATAATAAAGTTGTAATATTCAGGTATGAATAATTTTCTGAAAAAAACTATGAGTGCAGAGGGTTGTTCCTCCTATGTTTGTTTCACTTATGCAATAAATTTGTTAATCATGTTTGCAATGCTATTGATTCCAATATTTGGCGATCACAACTTTGTTATATTAACTTTTGTTGCATGACGCGGTTACCCAATATGAATTTAGTTCCGAAAATTACAAACATTGAGAACTCCAAGTGTCAAGTGTGAGCAAGCACTATTCACTAGTACAAAACCCACTAATAGAGCCGGTTTTCATACATAGGCCACAACCGGTTTACCCATCCGGCTCCGGCCCATGGTCTCTAATAAGGGTAAAATTAGATCTGGTTTGAAAAATGGATCTAGAACCCTAGGACCTTAGATGGCCAAAAATAAAACCGTCTCTAGTAGCTTGTCTACTACTTGACGGCTTTTATTATCGTCCACCTCAAGCACGTAATATGGCTATGGGAGACGTTAGTTGTTATTAGCCGGCTAAATTTGTATGACTCCTAAGACGCCTTTTATTAATAACGATCCATAAACTTGGTAGGGTCCGAGTTCTTTCTTGGGCCGACATTGTTGCACACAAACCGTAATATTCGGAAGATCCAGAAAAGTTCAAAACTTCGGCTATATACAGTGTTTAGCAATAATTGCAGCTGGAAATATTATTTAAGCAGTATAAGATAATAAGAGGTGCAGAGATATATGCCGTAAGTCACAAATTGCGGTATAACATATAGATCCGAACTTGCTAGAATTAACATGTATATCTAATGTTTTGGTACGACATACAGTTCCAAACTACAACCGACACTTCCTAACATGCATGACAGGTCACATATAACTAATTTGCAGCATTGTCGATCACAAACTCCGCCCATTCTTCTTCGAAGATCTGTAGTTACTTGCAAAAGGGGTGATCTGGTTACGAACATACTTCTTCAATAGCTTACTCTTCCATTGCTTCTAGGCCTTGCTAGCAACCAAAATAGTCACCCGCTCAAGAGGCTTCTTGTCCTCACCCAAATAAGGAAGCGCGTGAGGATCTCGTTCTTCAGATCGGCATGCAGACTGGGACATTTGTTTCTAGGTAGGAAGGTTGATAGACACTCAATTTCTTGCCACGGTCCTACAAATATATAAGAACCTTCTTCTACTCGCATATGGATGCAATGACACTCCGATCATCAGAGTCATGGAGGTCACGATATACCTAACCTTTTGTCTGAAAATGATACACCAATAATTATGTAATCATCAAATGAATTAATTAAAGGGATTTCTATTTTCGTGCCCTCGGGTCCTTAGTTGTGCTCAGTTTTTCCCAGCTCCTTAGTTTTTCCTCAGTTTTCCCCAAGTCCTTGTTTGAAACGCGTAGAAGCAGCTCAGACGGCAGGATTCCCGTTTAGTTGACCGTTCCGTGCTAACGTGTGGGGCCGCGTCGTGTGGGCCCGCATCGCGTGGGGCTGGTAGAAAGGGACCGTGTGGGACATGACGAGATAGCGTTTGGTTGCACGTGAGCAGGAGCTGGGTTTTGTCTCTCTCGGCCCAAATTGGCATTTTCCCTTTTAAGAGTACCTTTTCCGCCTCCTTCTCTCCCGCCTTTTTTCACCTAATTAGTATCAAATCTAGAGAAGCTTGCATTTCTGTCTTTCTTCAATTATTATTTGTGCCTTTTGGCCCTCGTTGTTTGCCCAATATGGTAGCAAATCTAGTAGGGAGCCCAATCTAGTACTCCATCTGGTCCATATATATGTAGTTAAATCTAGAAACAGGGAATGTACGATAAATTCACACGGTCATATAGTAGAATAGGGATAGATAATAGGGATCCCTCCCTAAATAATAAGCTGCATACATCAGCCAAACATAGTAACAGGTTCGAGGTTCTTCACAGCACCATCATACTAACAACATAACAACAAGGGATCCCTAGCTAACAACAAAGGGATCCCAACAACAAAATGGAGGAGGCAGCAGCAGCACACGTCCAGGACTCCGCCTACCCCATCTGCCTCTGCCTCAACTTGTTGCTCCCCTTGGGAGCCTTGGGCTTGAGCGGAGGCATGCGCCCGCCGGAGATCTCCACCCGCTGGATGCTGCAGAGGTGCATGCCGAGCGCCATGTGCTTGGCGCGGAAGGAGTGGGGGTTCACCGACGCGCCGACCTTGGGGTTGGTGTTGCCGATGTTCTCGGCATGCGTGAAGAGGCAGCTGAAGTCGTGCCGCCGAGCCTCCTAGTGCGTAAGGGGCACCCGTAGACACCCTTGGCAAAGTAGGAGACGTATCGGCCGACTCCGCAGCCTCCGCAGACACTCGGCGAGTCTTGATGTCATGGTGCTCGTCGTCGCCGCCGACGTCGCTGCCGACATGCTGATCCATATCAAACGGGAACTATTAGTGAATGAGTTGCAACGATGACTAACGTGCATGATAACAAAGTTAGGAAAATCATAGGCAGCCTCAGTTAGAGTGGACACGATTATATGTCTACAGGGATGTAGTCAGCGAACCAAAGCTCATGCACAACAGATTTGTACACAGAAATGGTTCGCTGAACCCTCCCCGTAAAAATCTGTGCTCACCGATTCATCATAGGCAAAGAAACAGCATTCCAGCATCTGAACTTGAACACATCCCGATTATTTGCAAAATTAAACGGTTGATATCTTTTGATTCGTGCATAAAATAACTGATTGATATCATATGATTACTTGCATAAATTAACTGATTGAGATCCCATTATTACTTGCATAAATTAACCGAACGGCCGAACCCCAAATCTTAAACGAAATCAAGGAGGGATCAAAGCAAAATGGAATAAACTCGGCGCAAATATTAGCCCAATACTCATCCATCCACAAATCCATCTACACCAGCAAAAATAGGGTTCAAAAAGGAATGGGGAACAAAAAAGGAAGCAAACCGTAGTTACCTCGTTCCATGCGTCCTCCATGGAGGTGTCGTAGGGGTTCGGGGGCGGGACGTACGGCACCTCCTCGTAGGGGTCCCATCCCGGCGGGATCTGACCGCCACCGGCGGCAGCAGCCTTCGATGCACCAGCGGAGGAGGCGGCGACGTCCGTTGAGGGGACGGCGGCGACGTCCGTTGAGGGGACGGCGTCGAAGAGGGAGGCGTCGCGCTTGGAGCCGACGGCGCCGTGGATGATGGGATTGGCATTCTCCTTGTCCATCTCACCTGTAGAGGAGAGGGAGAGGGAGAGGGTTTTTTGCGTTGGAGAAGATAATGGGACGTGAGAGAGGCGGCGTTGCGTAGGCGAGTGAGAGTGACAGAGATAGTGGGAGGATGCGTCTATAAAGGCGAGGGGTGGTTAATGCGACCCACGTCCTACGCGTCCACCGCTGCACGTCTGCACGTCTTGGACTTCTGAAATGCGACACGCGTCCACGATTGCACGTCTTCGACTTCTGCACCGCGACCCGCGTCAACGCGTCAACAATTGCACGTCTTCCATTTCTGCACCGCAACACGCGTCCTCGAGTCTAACCCTGGAAATTTAGATATACTCAGGTATAACCTCGAGTATTATACTAGCATTTTTTGTGTGCTCAGTTTTCCCCTTGAGTGCTAATACTGGCTAGTGCAATATGCTCAGCTTTTACCCTCAAGTAGCTGGTCAACGTACAGATCAACAAATGGGATTAACTAGTTAAATGAGTCATTTAATGTGCAAAAAATTCCGAAAAATAGTGGCACATACTCATGGAGCCTTTACGACAAATTGCCGCTTCTCAAAACATAGATAAGTCATAGATAAATCAAGTTTTACCACAAATTGCCACTTCTCAAAGGCCTTCTCAAATCACCTAGTAGCTATGAAGGTGCATGGTTTTCCACAATAAGCCATTCCCAAAACAGCTTTCCCCAAAACATACTTTGTCTAAATGAGGCCACAATTCTCACACTCATGTATATTTGTATTGCAAATAGTTTGAGATAGGCCAAGATGGGTTTCATTGTACAAAACACGCATTTTCCATTTTTTAAATCTCATATTTGAATCTCTTAGTCTGTTTATTACATAGGTGCCCTTAGTTTCTTGATACTACTCAGTTTTTCCCTCTCCCTCCACAAATTCTCTCACCCGTGCAACATTTCCCTAATTGGTCTAGCCCATGTCACGCGGATCGTGCCCGCCGACCTTTGATCGTATGATCTAACGGGCAGGATAACCCCTCTCTCTCTGTCGGCGGTTACCTTCCACTCTCTAAGTATGCTAAAGGGTGGTTTTCTGCATTCATTTTCACGCGCTAAAAATTATAAACTCTTTTAGGCATTACTTTTCATGCAAAAAAAGATAAACCATCACCGATTTGTTGTAGCCATTAATTTTCACGCAAAAAATAATAAACCATCACCGATTTGTTGTAGCCATTAATTTTCACGAAAAAATGATAAACCATCACCGATTTGTTGTATCCATTACTTTTCGCGCAAAAAATGATAAACCATCACCGATTTGTTATAGCCATTACTATTCACGGTAAAAATGATAAACGAACCAATCTATCTATCTCTCGTATTTGAAGTTTGGAAGGGTTCACCATCTACTTATGTTAACTTTCGAGGTTTTGACCTGAAAACAAATGGGTATTATAAAGGGAAATAAAAGTTCAAAAAATGTAAAAGCGAAACAATCTACCTATCTTTGTATAGAAGATCGTCCGTATGATTTTTGAGGTCATTTAGAGAAGGTAGAAAAAATCCCTTTTGAGAAGGTCGAAAAACCTAACTTGTTACAAAAGCTGGTTTCAGTGAGACCTAACCAAATTTGGCATACATTATGCCATATCTATAACAACAAGGAATATCTAAAAGGGAAAGTTTCACAAAATTTGAAATTTAGGGCAAAATGATGCCATACATAATGCTGTTTTTCGAGGTTTTGACCTGAAAATCAATTGGGTATTATAAAGGGAAATAAAAAATTCGAAAAATATAAAAACGAAACAATCTATCTATCTATGTATAGAAGATCATCTGTGGTTTCAGTGAGACGAAACGGTATGCGTTTAAGCAAAGTGATTTTTTCGAACATCTCCAAATGACCCCAAATTTGCCATACATGATGTCATACGTGTAACAACAAGGAACCCTATCTAAAAAGTGTCAAAAAAGTTTGCCCAACCGTATAGCTCTATCAAAAAGAACCCTCACCATGGCGCTAGTATAATTTTGGACTTAGTTACAAACTTTCGTTACCTAACCTTCAACACGAAACTTGTTTCAAATCACTTTTGGCGTACAAGAAACAAATCCCACCTTGATTCGAGCACCACAGCCTCCAAACTTTGCCGATGCCGATATCGGCATGGTCAGAACGGCTATGCTCGCCGCCACTGCTAGGTCACCGTCGGGATGCACCCTCAATCTCATCCCCTCATTTGATCACTGACACACCAGATATACCGCCGAGGCCAATGCCGAACGTACATGCTGATGCCAATGCCGAACATGCATGCACGCTGTTGTGGGCACGGCCATGCCGCCCCGCTATGCTGGACGCCACAGACCACCGCGAGGTCTTTCCCTTCGCCACCACACTCTTTTAGCACCCATCTATACACGCCAGAAAGGAGAGGCACTAGTTTTCTCTACATTGATCGCGTTCGTGTCGGACACGGTCAGTCAAAGTTTTGAGGTAGTCGTCGATGTCGTCGACCATTTCTTCTCTTCTTTGCATGATTAAACGCGTCTAGTTCATATCTATCTAATGCGTCTGGTCTCGCCTCATGCAGTTCTTTGTGGACGTCGATCTCATCTCGGCACCCCGCAGGCCACCTCCTCCGTGCCATCGATGTAGAGCTCCGTTTAAAAATTTATTCCTACCCGTGTATTGCCCCTTGTATCAGCGCCATGGCCCACTTGTCATTCGATATACCGAAGCCCCACTTGTGCGTGTTTTGGTCAGGGATACCGCGATGCTTACGGTCAAACAAAGATGGATGGTCTGACGTGTCTTTGGGGGCTCTACGTGGCCCCACTAGTCAGAAGATAACGGTCAACCGTCGGGCAACCGGCCGTTACAGCACCTGTGATGGTTTCAAACAAGGTCTTGGGAAAAACTGAGAAAAAACTAAGGAGCTGGGGAAAACTGAGCACAACTAAGGAACCGAGGGAACGAAAATAGAAATCCCTTAATTAAAACCAGCTCACATCAACTGATTTTCTGAAATATAGTCCTTCCGTTTCTAGATATAAGGTGTATAGTTTTTGGCACAAATATTAAAGAATACAAGTTGAGAAAAAAAATACATCATGTTTGGGCATGATTACCCCTGGATAATTGATGTTGAGAAAATAGAGGAGTTTGCAAACAATAAGGAAACACAATTAAGTCCCTAAAAAAACTTCGAGAAAAGTTGTGCAATGCAGTAGACCTTATATTCTAGACTTTTTCTCAAAAAAACTGTACACCTTGTACCTAGGAACGGAGGAAGTAATACAACAAGACATTCTATGGGATACATATTAAGTCATAATCATAGATGTTAAGTCTCATATATAAAGACAACAAATAGGAAAAATAATGCCTACAAAACTAAATCAAATGCGCAAGCAATGTGCATATCATGTGACAAGGTCTTACGGGCAACCTGCTTCATTAGATATGGTGCTAGAGTATAATCTTCGGCAAAATCGTGATCCTCATATTACGTACCTCGCGAGGCGCGCCGACACCTCGCGAGACGGAAAATTTTGGGCGTGGGAGCTGCCTGTCATCCACCCATCCCAAAATTATTCATCGTTTCCACCAAAATCCCATCCCCTCGCTGCTCATTTCTCCCGCCCGCCGCTCCATCTCCCATCTAGCCTCCAACCCGAAAAACCCTCACGCCGCCATGGCGCCGAAGAGAAAGGCTCCAGCGAAGGCAATGAAGGCAACGACGAAGGCGTCGCCGAAACCGTGCGCCGTGGCGCCGAAAGAGAAGCCGACACACATGTCGCAGGAGGCATGGGACGACGAGACCCTCCGCCGCTCCCTGATGACGTCTGACCGCAGAAGGCGCCGCATCGCCGCTCTTGAAGCCGCGAAAGTGGTGGCTGCACCCAAAGTGTGTCTCAGCTTGGGCCAGTCCGAAGGGAGCTAGAAGCCCGCCGGTCGCAACGTCTCGAGCTCACCGTCGTCGCCGGGGTACTACTCGGAGGGGCCGTCGCTCTCGCAGATGCGTCTGCTGCAGATGGACGGCCACGCCCGCTACTTCCAGAGTACGCTGACAGCGACATGACCTTGGACACCAACGCGCCGTTCTCGTCGGATTCGGCGGTGAGGGGAAGCGCCGCCTTTCGCTTCCCCGTCGACCTGAACTTGTCACCTGACCTGCGCCGCCCCGATGGCCACGTGACAGACGGCACCGGCCTTCCCCGCGACATCTTCCCCGACGAGGGCAGGAGCACCCACCAGGTGTTCGGCAGCGCGTCCCGGCATGTCCATGGGCGACGACGAGGTGAGTTTCCTAACTTTTTATGTGTTATGTGCATCATAGACATCGGCGGCGACTGCATGTAGGTAACTTGTTGCGTAGATTGCCATCGGGGACGAGATCCTCAACGGCTTCCTATGCGGCCAAGCCTACGAAGCCCCCATCGACGAGTATGAAGAAGAGGCCAAGGAGGACGAAAGTGAGGAGGAGGTCCAGGAGGATCTGATCGACGCCGACACCGGCGTGACCACGACGAGGACGATGACGCGCAGGCATTCCGGTGGCACTCGTGGTCCGAGGTGGAGGGCCTCCACCTCACTCTAAACAAGGGCGGGGTAGAAGGGCCGGTCGATCCAGCCGATGCCTCCACCGGGCGCCCCATTGGTAACAAGAAGGCCAAGGCTGAGAGGAATGCGGCGTCGGTATTGGCCGCCATGGGCGCCTTCCTCGAGAAGATGATAACCTCATTCTCGGTGGAGACAAGGAAGCGGCGGATAGGGCCACCGTCATGTGGAAGGCAATCCTCGACAAGCAAGACATGAAGATCGAGTTGGAGAGGGAGAAGGTGGAGGCGGCAAAGATGCAAGCTCACGCCGCTACCATGAAGGCCACCAACGAAGCGACGCAGTTTTCGTTGGCCAAGATGTCTCAAGAATTCAAGATCTTGATGGCCGACATGGAGAAGATGGACCTATTGGCGCGGGCGTGGCACGAGATGTACCGCGAGCGCACCGGCCAAGAGGTGCTGGCGGCGCGAGCGCATCGGCCAAGAGGTGCTGGCGGCACGAGCTGCATCGGTGTCTCCCACGGCACCCTCGACGTTCATCTCTCTGCCGGCACCCTCCATGTTCATGTCTCCACCAGCACCCTCCACGTTCATGTCTCCGCCGGCGATCGTGGATCCTATTGCAGCGACGGTTCTGCCGACGGAGCTCGCTGACGATGAGGCAGTCGTCGAGGTTGAGCCGCCCCTGACCCCGTTCATCTGATCAGTTGGCTTGGAAGCCGAAGTTTCTTTTGCAGCCGGAGACGGCGATTCGGTGGCCGTATGTTGGTCCAAACTTCATATTCGAAAACCTATTCGAATTTGGTGGCCATGTGTTGGCTCAAACTTCATATTTGAAACCCTATTTGAATTTATATGTTTTTGTTTGAGTTTTCAATTTAAATAATCTTTTGGAGCTGTTGCGGTGTGGGAGCAGCTTCCCCAAATAAAAGATGTTGTGTCAGCGCCAGTGACGGACGTAGGAAAAAGTTGGAGGGTGGGCACACCTCAAAAATTTTTTTTTGCGCATCCCTTAAATGTGATAAATTTTACTAAATGAGTAACATACATAACCAATTGATTGTCACCATTGAAGTTCATTACATATATATATATATATAGGACATATTCATACTACACCTGGGTGTAGTTACACCCACGCGTGTTTCTCATAATCTAGAGAGTATCTATCATACTAAAGAGTATGTACATGTAGTATGAAGTATGTAAGACTATTTTGGTAGTATATATACTACTTTGTATGCAGTATGTACTTTTTTTTACGTAGACTCATTTTTTACGTATACATATGTATGTATTTCGGATATATAGTAAAAATTGTGGGTTCACTTGCAATTTTTTCACCAAATTTGGTTTGAAGTATCTTAGATATAGTGTATGAACATACTCAAACCGTTAAAGTATCATATATATTTCTGTATGGTAGTATATTAGATGTGGGTGTAACTACACTCGGGAGTAGGAAGTATTTATCCTATATATATATATATATATATATATATAGAGAAACTCTATTCAACCCCTGTGTGCAGAATAATAATTCTGCTCCCGGGTCGGTTTACCGAGCCGGTCCGCCGCACCCGACTGCATCGAACCTGCTCGTTGCGTCCGAGTCGCACCGTACGGACCACACGTTGTAATTTTACCCCGGCGGTTTCTTTTCTGTACCGCGGTCGTGGCCTCCGATTTGGGAGCTAGCCCACTACCTAAACGCATTTGCTTTTTTTTTTTTAATCTCCTGGGTCGAGCGTGTCCAGCGGTCAGCGGTTCAAGCTGAATCGAGATGCGGCGGGGAGCGGGTGAGCGGCGGCGAGCAGCGGGTGGATCTGCACCGACCGTGCCATCGGCAGCGTCGTGGTTGGCTGGCCGAATCGGTGTGGTCTCTGGCGTGCTGCAGGCGAGCTGTGGCCGCGGGCGGCGATGCGGCGACATCGGCATCCTGGTCAGGCAGCGCGGCGATCGTGCGTGCGGCGGTATCGGCCTCGTGGTCCGGCAGCACGCGGGTCGTGGCTGCGGGCGGCATCAGCGTCATGGTGAGCCAGTGGCGGTGGGCGGCGCTGCCGGCGGCATCCGCACCATGATGGGCAGCGGGCACCTTCAGCCTTGCTGCTGGTTGTTTCAAAACTCGGTCTTCGATAGAAGGTACTATGGCTGCTCAGTCGTTTCTTTATTCCGAACTAGCAAGGAGCCAATGAGGACAAGTTCGTGTATGAACTGAAGCATGTTAAAAAAAATCCGATGCAAATTTTGGTTAATTGACTATCAAGGCACTGCTCCTAAACAAAAACAACAAGTAGTGAGTATAAATTTGTACCAAATAAACCGCCAAGATCCAGCAGCCCGCGACCAGATCATGTCGCCGCCGAGCTCCAGCCAACCGCGACGAGGTCGTGTCGCTGCCGCCTGCCGGTCTCGCCTCGTGCCCCAGGTTCCTGTAGTCTGCGGCTAGCGCCAGTCACCCCTGTCCTTGCCATAGGAGCGCCGTTGTTTACCTCGTATCCAAGCCTCCGGCTGGCCCTCGTTTCCAACCTCTCCTGCCGTCCTCGACTCCTGGTCGTCTCCAATTGATCCGGTAAAATTGTCTTTGTTGAATTGATTTTTTTTATTGAAAAGCTTGCATGATCCTGTCTTGACTAGATTTTTAAAAACTACATGCAATTGAACAAATAAAGAAGTATGTCTGTCAAGTATGCCGTCTGCTATGGGAATTATTAGTCTTTTGCAATTTCTTTACCTTGCTGATATGTATTAAATTTCAGCTCAGCTCATGTAGTTATATTATTATTGCGCCTGGGGTTTGCTACATGGTGATACCTTTTTGTTACAAATATGGGTCTTTCGATTAGCCATTTGCTTCTCCTTTTTTGTGCTATCCCTATGGTTATACATAACTTTGTTATTCGTAAATGCTTCTCACATTTTCAGCTTCCTAGTTGCAATTTTTTCATGTGCTTGAAAATTGATGAGTGTGACCTGTTAGTTTCTCTGCTTCCAGCTTTGATCGTGTCATAAGCCTATTAGATTTTTTCTATAAGAACTAACACTGATTCAGTATGACCAATGTATATTCGGTGTGGTAAAATCATTGTGGAGATATTTCAGTAGCTGACCTTTGAGGATAAATGACATTATAGGATTTTTAAGCTTATAATTCCCACACTCCATTCTACAGGTTGACTGAATTCTAAATGGTTGCATGATAATCGGTCCTTGCAGTTGACACAGGTGTGAGTTGTGACTGCTGCCTTCAACTAGTTCAGTAAGATCTATAAAAAAAAATCCATTAGTCTTGCTAATTTTATAGAGTATGCTGAATTACTAATGCAGTTAGCTTTGGCATTTCAATAATAAGCAATTTTTTATGCAGTAATTTTTATGTATCATGCAACTTCGAAGGAGCTAATTGCTATGGACTGCTCTCTTTTTTGTAAGAAGGTTGTATCCCCTGAAGCACCAATCTGTGGCCCAATCTTTTTTCCTTGGAGGGCTTAGTGTCCCTTCTTCTGGACAGAATACGTGCTAGCTGGTAATTATGTCCTGTTCTTGAAGATGATATAGGAGTATATAACCGAAGTAAAAATAGCCTTGTTGAAAGAAAAAGGAATCCACGAACTCTTTCATGATACTGTCTTGACAAGATTTATAAGAACTACATGCAGTTGAGCGTTAGCAGAATTGATTGTGCTTTCTTGGCATGCAATGCACAATTATGAATCTTCAGGAAATTAATTGTAAAAACTGATTATTGTTGCATCAAGCTACAATGTCTCCATAGGTAATACACTTCACGTCATGTTTTTTTCAAGCAACTGGCGCCATAAAAATATTGCACCAGCAGAATAATCGTCAATATGACAGCCTAATAACTTCATATGCATACACGTTCAGCCAAACAACCATCATTGCAAGAAAGCCTACACTATGTTGAAGCAAAAACATGGTAGAGCTTAACAACAGGCTGAAGGTTGCCTGATTTTGGCTGGAGGGCAAGTGTTAGGCTGTTGATATCAGATATCTTTTTAATTTGTTGCCCAAAAGTATTTATCTGCAGTGCTCTATTTATCAGCCCTCCATTGCATCTCTCTCCCCTAACTGATGACCGGCGGAATAAGGATCTAACTTCTCGTACTATTTTGATAATGGCAGTGGCTAATTGGGGGTAGAAGATTCAATCCTTATTTGATGGCTGCTGACAGGGAGCTGCAGTACTGCATACATCAAGAATCCATGGAACATGTGCGATTGCACTTCTTAGCTTGTCCAACAGCTTCTTCCCCTCAAATGAGGTGAGCTTACTAGTGGCCTACAACAGCAGTAGTTTTGTTCTTATCCTTCATATTTATTTTACATTTTTCTGATTGTAGTTCATGTACCTCTCCGAATCTCCATGGATCACTCAGTTGTAATAACTTTTTGAGAATAGATCAACTGTAGATTGTCAGTATATAGTTTCAAAAGGTCACAGAAATAATACTTACATACATGAAAATGGTATATATACTGATAAGCACCAATGATGCCCCTAATGTAGCTTAAACTGTCGCTGTTCTTTGGAATTGGATATATGTGAAATAAAGAAGTATACCTGTCAGCATATCATTCAGTCCTTTTGCAAAAGAATTGTTTTCCTTGCCGATATGTTTTCTGTTTAAGCTTAAAACATGAAGAATTATTTTACTCATCAGTTGCTCCCAAAACATAATACACGCTTCAACTATTTACCTCCGAAAGGAAATCTTATTTGTCAAGATTTCAATTCTGTTAGGGCTTGCAGATTTAACATCTGTTTTAGCACATTACTGATGCTATTTGACTGCAGTGAATTTTGTCATGTAATATACTTTAGCTTTTTTCTTTCATAGACGCGAACTAAAATAATAAAAGGTTTCCTCACCTTTTTTCCCTTATCTCTAGATTCATTTGTTGAGACATTCATTTAGCACATGTTAGTTAAACAATAATCTTATTTTTCCATTATCTGCTTTCTGATGGAGTTTGCAGATTTAACACCCACTTGGCGTATTTTTGCAACAAACCTGGAACAAACAAGGTCAAAGATGGAGATGGGTCATTCGAGTTCAAAACTGATGCGGGGCAAATGATCAGAAGGCTTGACACTAGTGTGCCAGCTCCAACAAGGTGCTGATGAAGTGCCCTTCAGCACCTTGATTAACCGGCAAACATAGTGCAGTATAGATTAAGTCGAGTCATGTACAATTAATTCCTTTGTGTTTGATAGGCACGTTATTCAGACCACGCTGATATTTATCTTATTGGCACATGAGGTTATGCCGACATGTAAATCTATTTTATATACCCTTTAACGCAATCAAGGTATAAGAGTTGTTGGGTGTATCATCAGGCTGTCCCAGTCAAAGTTAGGCCATGTAATCAGGTGATGTAATCAGTCAATAATATGAGTAATCAAGCAATTTATTCGAAAATAATCTTTAGCGTTGCAGGCGATGCAATTAGCGTAATGTTAGGTCAGGCCATCAGTTATTACCGAAATAGTTTGCAACAATAGAAGAAGAAAAAAAAGCATCTTACGTCCTCACATGCAACTCCTCTGGCTGACTAATCAATCTTTCCAAAAAGTTACCTTGCCCATAACTTTATTACGTCACATGCAGTTATATTTGGTCGCTCCATCCGCTCCATCCGTGAGGGCGTGCGGGAGAGGAGCATCATCTTACGTCGCATGTGCTCAGTTTATTACGTCGCACGATGATGGCTGAGCGCGGCCAGACGGTCGGCTGGGCGGTCTCGCGCGTTGGACGGGTGGGGTGCAGAATAATATTCTGCACCCAGGGAGTCAAATAAGTAGCGTCTCTATATATATATATATATATATATATATATATATATATATATATATATATATATGAAATATGCAAAATTACAATACAAATAGTTCAAAACATTAAGAAAGTCTTACATGATGGATAACATAAATAGAAAATTACATCACTAGTATTTCTTGACTCTTCGTTCTCGCATTCCCATGAATGTTTGAACTATGTCATCCTCACTTACTTTCAAGAAAACATCTCTCTCAATAAATGTCACTAAGCAATGGTTCAAAAGCTCATCACCCATGCTATTTCTCAACTTGTTTTTCACTAGACTCATTGCAGAAAATACTCTTTCAACATTCGCCGTAGCCACCGGTAGGAGCAATACCAATTTGAGAAGCATGTAAACCAAATCATAAACTGTTATCACCAGAATTTGACCAAGTCAGAGGTGGGCCGCGATCAAGATGGACGTGAAGAATATATATATAGAAGTAATACGTGGATCGGCCTTTTATACCAAGTTGGGCTTAATTGCCCGTGTATCTGTAACATATTAGATCGCATCTTAGTTTAGAGATAGAATCTTACTCGTGCACGGTTTAGTGCACGCCCACATTAGAAAGTCCGCTGGACTATAAATATGTACCTAGGGTTTATGGAATAAACAACAACCAACGTTCAACCACAAACAAATCTCGGCGCATCGCCAACTCCTTCGTCTCGAGGGTTTCTACCGGTAGCATCATGCTGCCTAGATCGCATCTTGCGATCTAGGCAGCACAAGCCTCGCCTACGTTGTTCATGCGTTGCTCGTACCGAAGCCTTTTTGATGGCGAGCAACGTAGTTATCTTAGACATGTTAGGGTTAGCATTGTTCTTCATGCTGCATGCTTTCGTAGTGCAACCCTTGCATGTCTAGCCGCCCTTACGCCTATCTTAGGCGTAGGGGCGGCACCCCGCTTGATCATAGTTTAGTAGATCTCGATCCGTTACGATTGCTCCTTGTTCTACAAGGATTAGTTTAATATCTCGCAATAGTTAGGCCTTACGAAGGGGGGAGGATCCAGCGGCACGTAGGGTGTCGTTCGTTGGCCCTAAGCGAGGATGTTCCGAGGATCAACCTCGTGTTGGTTTTTAGGCCTTGTTTAGGATCGGCTTACGATCACCGTGCGTGGCCGCGAGGCCCAACTCTGGAGTAGGATGATCCGATTATGCGGTGAAAACCCCACATCGTCGTAGATCTCATTAGCTTTACCTTGATCAAGCAGGACCACCATATATTCGGACACCCCGTCCGAATCATGGGTGGATCGGCTCTTTGAGCCGATTCACAGGATAACCCGAGAGCCGATCGAGGCTCGTATTTAACGTTTACGTGTGTGCCCTCGCAGAAACTAAGCGAGGCATCATCCACACCTTCCCGACCAGGTATAGGTCGGTGGCACGCCCTTGTGATAAACATCGGTGTGTGCGACCAGAAGGCTTTGCGGGCCGTCGCTCGTAGGGACTAGGGCCAGCCGCAGCCCTTAGTTGTTCCCGGCTCTACGGTGCTGCCCGTCTCTGCCCGCCAGTGGGTTTCTGACGTCAACACATTCTCGGCACGCCCGGTGGGACGAGCCGACGACATCCACGACATCGCCATCTACATCCGAGATGGCGGAAGACACTCCGGTCACGTACGCGGATCCGCCCGATGAGCTCAAGAAGAAGCATGACGAGATCAAGGCAACCCTCGAAGCCGAACTCATCGGCTCCTTCCACCGAACCCGCTCCCATGGCGTCGGTGGAAGGGTTTCACACCCGAAGGCGCACTCGATGGAGTGGACTTGTCCGTCCCGTCGGAAGAACGCACCAGGTCGCTGCGGCAGGAGATCAACTACATGGTGGCTCATTCGCCGCACCGCCACTCCGAGAGCCTCGGTGAACACCTTGGAGCGTGTCGCTCGCGCGTCGTCTAGGAAATCATGAGTCACCGGTACTCCCGTCGGGACCGGCTCGGGTACTTTCAAAGGAGAGATGCCGCTCCAGCCCCAGCCGTTCGCATGGGTAGCACCGGAACTCGCCGAACTCATCGGCATACGTCGTCTACAAGATTGGTGGTGATCCTAGTGACTACCAATTCCTGCCCGAGCCACCTAAGGAGGTCCCGCACGGATACGCGTGCGCATACGTGCCAGACAGCAACGCCTTGGCACTCTCGAACCAGGCTGCAATTACAGCGGCCTCTGGAACGGCAGGAGGAACGTCAGGAGCCGATCCTGAGAAGCAGTCGTGGCTGGCTAAGTACGCCGCCCCGACAAACCTCCAAAGCCCAGCTCCTGCAGTTGGCTTAGAACCAGAGAAACAAGCATGGCTGGTTAAGTATGCCACCCCGGCGAATCTTCAGGGTTCGACACCTTCAGCCATCTCAGCGGATCAGATTTGTGCAATTCTGAAACATCAGTTCGGTATGATGCCGAAAAGGAAAGCGTTCGGCTACACCAAGCCGTACCCCAACAGCTACGAACTGATCCCGCTGCCACCCAAATATCGGCTCCCGGACTTCACAAAGTTCAGTGGATCGGACGGGTCCAGCTCCATCGAGCATGTGAGCCGATATTTGGCACAGCTGGGCACGATCTCAGCGTCAGATGAGTTGCGCGTGAGGTTCTTCTCACAGTCCCTCACCGGATCGGCTTTCGGGTGGTACACATCGCTACCACCGAACTCCATCCAAACTTGGAAGCAGTTGGAAGAGCAGTTCCATGAACAGTACCACTCAGAAGCTTCCGAGTCTAGCATTGCCGATCTAGCACAATTACGTCAGAAGCGCGGAGAAACTGTGACAGAATACATCCAGCGCTTCAGGAATCTTAGGAACCGATGCTTTTCGGTTCGTATAAATGAGAAGGAAGCTGTCGAGTTGGCAGTAGCAGGCCTTGCAACACAGCTCAAGGACACGGCCTCCCAAGCGGAATATCCTCGCCGGCGCACATGGTTCAGAAACTTTCAGCATATGAGCAGCGCCACCCGGACCTGTACCAAGACAAGTTCAAACGTGCAGTAGCCCTGGTCGATGCAGAGGAGGACGAAGTTCCTGCGGGAGACCAAGAAGTAGCGGTGGCTGAGTGGATTCGGGGAGGAACCCCCGTGTCTTGCAAATGGGTAAAGCCACCAGGCCCGCCCAGGGGATTTGATTTTGACGTGACCAAGACTGAGCAAATCTTCGACCTCCTACTCAAGGAAAAGCAGTTGAAGATACCTGAAGGTCTCAAATTCCCCACGGCGCAAGAGCTGAATGGAAAGCCATACCGCAAATGGCATAACTCGCTCTCCCATGCCACCAACGACTGCAGGGTGTGGCGTCGGCACATCCAAGCGGCGATAGAGAACGGGCGTCTAATTTTCAACCAGATACGCCATGAAGGTCGACACACACCCCTTCCCCGCCGTAAACATGGTGGAGTATGCTTGCCATGCGGGTGCCGGCCGGGTTTCCCGTGCAATATCAACATGGTAGATCTTGGACACCACGCTGGCAACGATGGCGATGAGGGCAGCTGCTCTCATAGCAAAGATACAGAGGAAGCCGCTCCACGCGATCGGCTCCGCCAAGACGGCAAGCGCTACGTCACGGAGGGAGAAGTGAAGAACATAAGATATCGGCCGACCTCTCTCTCGATCACCTCCTCAACAAGTATGTGAGTCAGTACGACCAACGCCGACGGTCCAGCGATGATGATGAAAGAGTTCGTCTGGCCAGAGAAGCCAGAAGACATCGTCGGCAGAATCGCGTTGAGGAGGAGCACGAGCGTTGTGCCAAGGGAAAGGCAAGGGAGCAAGACGATGAGGACAGGCACTGGGATTGTCCCTTCTTCAGGCACTGCTGGGATTCAGGAATGAGCCGATTGCCAACAATCGGCAATTGCCCGAATGCAACCGGAAGAAGAAGGAGGCAGCCAACGTGTCCGTGTTCGAGCGCTTAGGACCTCTCCCGCCACAGAGCAAACGAGCTGAGTCCCCTCGGTTGGAAGATCTCGAAGATTCGGAAGACGAGGGAGAAGAAGAAGACAGGTACCACCGGCCAAGGTGGTGCCCTGATGGACTCAGCCGTTCCCGAAACGCAAGGTTCAACGATTGCGCGGCCTGGAAGAAGCCGAGAGGTTATACTTGCATACATTGAGGAAAGCAAGGCCTGATCTGGCTGCGAAGGTTCAGCCGAACCCCGGATGAAGAGGGTCGTCCACGAAAGATGGAGTGGCGCCCTAAGCAAAGGAAAGCCGATGATGAAACATCGGCCGGCACAAACATGGTGCTCGTTCTTCCGACGAAGCTCAGTGCTCCACGGTTACACGATACATCCAAGGTGGACGACAGCAAGCGCACCAACATGATAAAATCAGAGATTGGGCTGGTTCGGTCTACCGGCCTGAGCGAGTAGCAAGAGCCCGTCAAGGAGCAAACATGGCGAGGCTAATCCTTGTGATCGGCCCCAAAAATTTATGAAGGGAAGTCACAAAACCTTCACCGAGCAAGCAACGTGGAGGCCGATTCCAGCAATCGGCCAAAATTATCCTCACCCACCATTCTGCCTGGGTTCAACATGTTATCCAACAGAGCCGATACCATCAATTCCCTTGACAGAATCGGCTCGGGGGGGCACCCAGGTGGATAAAATACGAGGATATGCAACTAGAAGCGTCTCATCCTTTGGTGATGGGCATTGGAATATGGGGGCCGATGCACTAGTCGGCCGTAAAAAAAAAATATATGAAAATTCGAAAATTTTCGAGCACAGCCGATGCAGCAGACATCGACTTAAGAGAAGTAACTAATGGAAGAGGGTCAATGGAGCACTAATGGAAGGGCTCCTCAATGGAGTAGTCTAAGGGCTCGGATCCTCTCTTCAAGGGCAAAGGCCAAGAGCAGATCAGGTCAAGGATGGAGCGCATTAGATCCACCAAAGGAAAGGAGCCGATCTGGCCGGCAAGAACTGAAGAAAGCCCGGGGGGCAGCTCACCTTGAAGGCTCTCTGCTTTGAGAAGCCGATTTATGTTCAAATCGGCTGGTTCTGCATAAGAAACTCCCTCGGACATGATCGAGCCCAGGTCCATACGGCTAATTCGCGTATCCTCGTCTCTGTTTTTTTTTTGGCTGAGACTCGGGGGGCAACAGGCCTATGAGTGCCCTGTTCTTAAGAGCCGATTGGAGTTACCTCGGTTGTTATTGCATCGTGATCGTCTCAGGGAGGAACTGGGAAGGAAAAGCAGTCGTCTGGTACGAGGTTTAGACCGTGCTGATGCTGCAAGAAAAGGAAGAGGCTGGTTTCTCGAATTAGCCGATGAATGGTCATCGGCTGCGGGACTGCAAAACGCCACGGTCGAGGAAAACAATAATAGCCCGATTCGTTACTATCGGTTTTGGTGCGGCAAACGGGAGGATGGAAATTGGATTAATGAAAGGAGAGATTGGAAGAACAGTTCTCATTAATTCAAAGGAGCGGCTTTACAAGAAGAGCCGATGGCTCTCAAAAGAGGGATCTAGTGCCTAGTGCACTGCTACTGCTAGTCCTATTCTACTAGTCGTCGCTGTCCTCATCGTCGCCGTCGTCGAGGTCGCTCGGCGCTGCTCCCAGAAGCTCCTCGCCGCTGCTGCCCCAGCCGTCCGCCGGAGCCTCCTCCTCCTCCTCGTCATCATCATCGTCCTCGCTATCCGCCCAGCCCGCGGAAGCGCTTCGTTGGAGGATACCCAATGGAGGCGGAGGAGTCATCTTCCTCCTCCTCATCTTCTTCCTCGTCGTCATCGTCGTCCTCGCTGTCCGCCCACATGCGGGAGCGTTTCTTCGGCGGGAGCCTGGCGGGGGTGGTCTTCTCCGCTTCTCCTCCCTTCTTCTCCTTGTCCGAGGAGATGGGGTGCTCCCCGGAGCGGAGATCGTCCTCTTCTTTGCTCTTCGGCAACGGTTGGAGAGAGGTGCCTGAAGCGGAGGAGGAAGAGGAAGACATGGCTGCAGGAGAGAAGGGTTTTTTTGGTTTGGTGAACAGAGCAGAGCAAGGCGATGGAGTGGTGAACCGTTTGGCACAGATAAATAAAGAGAGTGTAGTGGAGATTTAATGCCATACGGTTCTCGAGGGCGTGAGGCCGAAATTGACGATTTATACAGAGAAGCCCGGGAGGCGAGGCGTAATGATGGAAGATTCTGCGGCAGCTCTGCTCTGCCACGACATGACCCGACGAGAAAAGAACATAATGATTTTGGAAATGTCATTTCCAAAACCAGGGGGGCATGTGTTATCACCAGAATTTGACCAAGTCAGAGGTGGGCCGCGATCAAGATGGACGTGAAGAATATATATATAGAAGTAATACGTGGATCGGCCTTTTATACCAAGTTGGGCTTAATTGCCCGTGTATCTGTAACATATTAGATCGCATCTTAGTTTAGAGATAGAATCTTACTCGTGCACGGTTTAGTGCACGCCCACATTAGAAAGTCCGCTGGACTATAAATATGTACCTAGGGTTTATGGAATAAACAACAACCAACGTTCAACCACAAACAAATCTCGGCGCATCGCCAACTCCTTCGTCTCGAGGGTTTCTACCGGTAAGCATCATGCTGCCTAGATCGCATCTTGCGATCTAGGCAGCACAAGCCTGCCTACGTTGTTCATGCGTTGCTCGTACCGAAGCCTTTTTGATGGCGAGCAACGTAGTTATCTTAGACATGTTAGGGTTAGCATTGTTCTTCATGCTGCATGCTTTCGTAGTGCAACCCTTGCATGTCTAGCCGCCCTTACGCCTATCTTAGGCGTAGGGGCGGCACCCCGCTTGATCATAGTTTAGTAGATCTGATCCGTTACGATTGCTCCTTGTTCTACAAGGATTAGTTTAATATCTGCAATAGTTAGGCCTTACGAAGGGGGGGAGGATCCAGCGGCACGTAGGGTGTCGTTCGTTGGCCCTAAGCAGGATGTTCCGAGGATCAACCTCGTGTTGGTTTTTAGGCCTTGTTTAGGATCGGCTTACGATCACCGTGCGTGGCCGCGAGGCCCAACCTCGGAGTAGGATGATCCGATTATGCGGTGAAAACCCCACATCGTCGTAGATCTCATTAGCTTTACCTTGATCAAGCAGGACCACCATATATTCGGACACCCCGTCTGAATCATGGGTGGATCGGCTCTTTGAGCCGATTCACGGGATAACCCGAGAGCCGATCGAGGCTCGTATTTAACGTTTACGTGTGTGCCCCGCAGGAAACTAAGCGAGGCATCATCCACACCTTCCTCGACCAGGTATAGGTCAGGTGGCACGCCCTTGTGATAAACATCGGTGCGTGCGACCAGAAGGCTTTGCGGGCCGTCGCTCAGAGGGACTAGGGCCAGCCGCAGCCCTTAGTTGTTCCCGGCTCTACGGTGTTGCCCGTCTCTGCCCGCCAGTGGGTTTCTGATGTCAACATAAACAACATTCTTTTTTGTTTCCACAAGCAAAATAGAGAGCTCACCAAGATGATTGACACATTTGAACCTATCGTCTTTTCTCATATCATCAATAAAGATTTCAAGTTGGAGCTCAAGTCTTATCAAATCCAGCACTTGATATGTAATTGGTGTAGAATTGGGCAAGTCTCATTACCTTTTGTGCATCATAAGAAGCAAATGAATTCAAGGGATTCAAAGCTGCCATGCAAATTAGTAACTCCATGTTGACCTCATCAAACCGATTTTCGAGCTCTTGAATAACTTGATCAACAACACCAAGATAGACTTCTCTTCTATAACGATCATCATTTGTTTGTATTTGATAATACCTATGTGATCTTCCATGAGCCACATGATTTTCTTCCGGTGAAGGAACTTGAATGCCATGTTTTTTGCAAAACAATGTCACCTTTGCAAGGAAACCTTCCCATCCATGAGACCTCATATGTTTCATTTTAGCCTTTGCCAATTCAACAAGCCCCATTGCATTGACAATATCTTGATCCCTCTTTTGCAAAGATATAGACAAATCATTTGTGTAGCCAAGAACAACAAGCATCAAGTGAAGATTGAAAACAAAGTCAAATGATTCAAAGGCGGCGGCAACTCCTCGAATTCTTGTCCACTCACTCTTTTGTGAAGGATCTTTTCTCGATCCTTATAAGCACCTCAAGGATTACGGGGTACATATCAACAATGTGAAGAATGGTCTTGAAATGAGAACCCCATCGAGTTTCACCGGGTCTTGATAAACCCATTTCTTGATTTAGTCCACTTCCACTCTCTATTTCACCCATCTCAAGTGCTTCTAAAACCTTTTGAGCCCTAACATCTCGAAGCATGTCATGGCGCTTGCAAGAAATTCCAATAATATTGAACAAGTAAGAAACATGATCAAAAAACCACACACATGCTTCATTTTCCTTTGCCACGGCAATAAGAACCAATTGGAGTTGATGTGCAAAGCAATGGATATAATAAGAAGATGGTGACTCTTTCATGATCAATGTTTTCAACCCCTTAATCTCACCCTTCATGTTGCTAGCCCCATCATATCCTTGTCCACGGATTTGAGTGGGAGACAAATGATGATCTTTTAGCAAAGATATAATTGCAACCTTAAGAGACAATGAGGTAATATCGGAAACATGAACTACTCCAAGGAACCTCTCACATATTCTTCCCACTTTATCAACATAGCGCAAGCAAAGAGCAAGTTGTTCTTTGTGAGACATATCACTAGACTCATCGGCTAGAATTGCATAGTGGTCACCATCAAGATCTTCAATAATTAGTCTAGTAGTTTCCATAGCACAACATTCAATAATATCATGTTGTATCCTTGGACTATTGAAGATGCAATTTTGAGGAGAATTCTTCATAACAACTTTATTAACTTCTTCATTACCTTCCGCAAGACATTTTAGAAGTTCAATAAAATTCCCTCGATTGCTTGATTCTTCACTCTCTTCATGTCCACAGAATGTCAATCCCTTGATTCAAAAGATACCTTAAGAATCTAAGAGAATAAGTTAGTCTAGTCTTGTAAAGAAGCATATCCATCTTAGACACCTTCACACTAACATTATCAATTTTGGTGTTGGGGGCAATAAATAAGTTGTACTTCTCTTGAGCTTCATTGTGAATGCTACTAACACCACCCACATGTTTCTTAAATGCTTCGGATCTTTTCCATCTCTATAACCATCTTTAACAAAGGCATCACCCCCAACTCCCCGATGAGATCTTGCTTTGAACAAGTAACATACAAAGCAAAAAGCGGCATCCTTCTCAATACTATATTCGAGCCATGGGTACTTATAAAACCAAACCGGAGTGAAGCGTCAATTTTTACCCTTAATCTTTCTTGTTAGGAAGTCATGTTCAATTGGTTGGCATGGCCCTTTCAAGATATATCCTCTCCAAACATCATCTTGATCATTAGCATTATATAATGAAATAGGAATCCTTTCTCCCGGATCATGTGGATGAAAGTGGGCATCATATGACCTTGGAGATGGTTGTTGGGGTGATGGTGAATGTGTTGTTGCATCTTCACTTCCAATATCACTCTCGGTATCGGATTGATCCGGAGTAGTGGAATCAATAAGCGTCAATAAAAGCCCACCGCCTTCGGTTTCTTCATCATCTACCACCAACGGTGGTGGAGAATGTGCCATGGAAGGAGCAATCTTCTTTGCCTCATGTTGCCGAAAAAGTGCCGCAATGTGACTACCCCCATGCTATCTCTATGCCTCTTCATAATCAATTCTACAATAACAATAGAAACAATAAAATTTGTATAAGATATTGATTGCCATTTTCAATCATATATCATCTATTCTAATTCTACAATCTACACAGCTGCCACAAACAAATATCAAATGATTCTAAATTTCTAATACTAGGTAAAAAAAATGCAAAGACACAAATGCAAACAGAGATCCAGATCCCAGAGACAGAGAGCCACTTTATCAGATATTTGGACCATGCGGCGTGGTTCCAGCTCCAACCTGCTGGTCAAACGGAGCAGCAGCAGCTCGGACAGCCGGCCAGGGCGAGGGCGGAGGCGGAGATCGGCGAGCCGCGAGCGGGCGACGGCCGACGGTCCGGGCCGTCCGGCGACGGCCAGGAGAAGGGGCGGGGTCGTGCTAGCCGGCGACGAGAAGGGGCGGGGATCGACCACCGTCGCCCGTCGGCCGTTTGCTGATAGGGAGATCGGCCGCCGCGGTGCCGCCGCGTCTCTGGTCGTTCGCCTGGAGGAGGTCGAGCGGAGAAGGGGTCTCTCGATCCCCTTTCTGGCTTTCTCCCAGCTGTTTCCGTAGTCAGAAATTAAGGGTACTCAGAAAATTTCACAAAAGTTGGGGTGGGCCACGGCCCACCCGGCCCACCCTGTAGGTCCGCACATGGTCAGCGCGCCCATACGGTAGTGTCGGCGCCCCTGCCAGCGACTACATGGGTCTTAGTGGACGAATGGATATCTATTGCGGTAGGCCGTTTCGGGGAATGAAGATGCTCTTATAAACTCCGAAACATGAATAAATGATCGGTGTAGCTTATTCTTCTTTTGACTGCATACATACAGGGCCATCTTGAAGTGGGCGGAGAGCTGCAGCAGTAGTGCAGTGGACAGTTTGAGAGTGGACATGAGCGGTGATGGCGCCACCCACTTTTAGGTACACGGGGGCGGGCCTTGGGGCGGCATGGCAGCCAAGGCGACGGGAGCCACGCACGAAATTCGGCAACGTGCAGTGGGCGACGGAGGGTGGAGTGCTTTGGGAGAATGGTGGTCCCAGCGCCAGCAGTGTGTCGTAGTACTATGCATATGGTGGTTTCAGGGCGAAGGCGACATTGAGAGAACCCTGGAAACGTAGAGAAGAAATGAGCGGCTCAGGCAGCTAGGCCGAAAGCCCCAGAAGCGGTAGCGGCACCGCATGTCGGGCAACGGGCATCCGTTGGCGTGTCGTGCGTCACAAGTTAGGAAAAAGCGAGACACGCGCGCGACGCGACCCAGCTTTCTGCTCCATATGACGTAAGAAGGAACACACACGCCGAGTTCATGGACGATGAATCGTAGAGAGGAGATCGATGGGCAGAAGCCGCGTGCACGCACGGGTGGCATGGCAGGTGCCGACGAGCACGCCAACATGTCACGCCGGCATAGGATCGATATGCGGCGCACGCGCACCACGCACCACGCTAGGCCATCCGTCGATCGGAGGCTTGTCCAGCGCCTTCTCACCCATGCGTGCAGTGGAGGTGCAGTTTAGTTAGGGCATCTCCAGCGGGCGACGCATATTTATGTTCGTTTACGTTGGATACGGACACAAAAAATGTCCGCATGTCCGCATGCGTGATTAGAGAGGAGAGAGGGGGAAAAATTCTGTTTGTGTGGCTAGAAATGAACGCATGCGTGATTAAAGGAGGAGAGAGAGGGCTGCATGCAGACCAACCGAACGCAAACGGACACGCGGACGCGTCCGCAGAGACGCATTCCTAGCGCATATTTGGTCCACGTTTGCGTCAGGACGGACTGCGGACGTTTTCCGTCGCCCCGCTGGAGGGCGTTTTTTGTCTGCGCAGACGCAAACGGATGAAAAACGTCCGTTTGCGTCGCCCCGCTGGAGATGCCCTTAGCCTGCGGGATATATATCATTCCCGATCCCTTCCGCGGCACCGCGACGCAACCTGGTGATCCTGTTCCCAAGTGGCGTAGGCGAGTGAACCTATGAGATGGCTAAAACTTCTTACATTTCTAGAGGGACCGCTCCCCTCTCTATCTTTGCGTTTTCGGTTTTCCACGACAAGACTCACAAGCTGCTTACACTACTTACACCGAGATATCATAGGTGGTATCATGAATGCAAAAAGCTGATGTAATACTAGAAAATTGGTTTTCTGTCTACCGTGGATCAATAGGTTGTTCGGCGTTTCTAGTCCATCTAAAATCATAGAAGTCATGGTAGGCGCATCGGACACGAGCCGCGTATGATGCCACGCAGGCTATCGACCGTTGGACCAGGCCTTATCGACACAACAACTGGTCAGGTTTTAACTAAGACAAGTTGGCTGACCAGTCAACCTTCGTTAAGGTGACGTAGGTTTCCTAGCGGCGACGTGTCTCATCGTTGTTGCGCTTTTCCCACACAGCGGTGTGTGGTTTTCCCACGTTTCAGAGTTATTGCGCGTATTTGCCTCCTCGCATGCCTGCTTCTAGCCATAAATACATGCGGGTTCACTCCATCAGCAATGCCTATCTCTCGCATGCAGAATCCCTAGGCACAAAACCTCGCGACCGACAAGAGCAATGGCAAATCATCGTGAGGGAGCCACGGACGAAAACGGCATCGGGCCACGCAACCTCACCACCGACGAGGTGTGGGCGTTGTACGACAACTGGTACCTCTCTTCGCCTGACATGCGACTCACAGCGAGTTGGAAGTCGATCAGCATCGGCATTCCTCCTGCACCTCGATCGAACACCTTGCGGTGGATGCGCGAGATGAATGCACACAACCAGACCCTTAAAGCACCAATGCTTATTTGTAGGAGTCGGCAGAGGTGCTAGTTAGTCCTCTTTCTAGTATGTGCTTAACAAAAACCATTTTAGTTTCGAAGTACTTTTCTAAAGGGACTATCTATTTGGCACTCGAGTGTTTTTGTTTTCGTCACCACTCGAATTTCTTTTGACCAATCAGGGAACGTGTCTTTGTTTTCCCTATTTCTCCCCCCTTTACTGGCTTGTTTCTCCATGTTTCCCCCATGGCTAAAAAACCAGACAAGCAGAAAAACCAGGCTGTAATGAATCTCCCTGCCGGATAAGTAATGGGGGCAAACAATACTAAAAGCACATCACGTATGATGTCCGGATACATGGACACAACATAACACAGACGAAAGGAAGAAAGCCCATCATGCATCTTCTTTATTCTTGCACAACATGTCGTTGCTAGTGTTTTCTCTCAACAACCTGGAACAAGGGAATCGGCTTTGTTTCTCACTGTCTGGAAACAAGAAAAGAAGATGTAAGAAATAGATGGGGAAGAACGAAGATCTAGATCGGCCATGGAAGAAACTCACATGGATCATGGATCTCAGGTGAAAACTTCCCTGATTCTTTTAGCTCATGGCAACCTTTCTTACTCCTCCATCTGAACCTGAAGCCAAATTTGATCCATTCATTAGACAGCAGCCTACATACCACCCATCAACATGATATTTTCTTGTGGATAAGCAACATGGTTAACCTTTTAGACGTCAGTAGTGATCTTATGTTCTGAAACCACAAACAACAAAAATAGGAGGTTTCTCGCAAACCAAAATAGTGCAGACTATTTTTCTTAAAATGGCATGTATGTTCAGTGTAAGGTCAATCTCATTTTAGTTAGTGGAGTTTCCCTGATCAATAGCTAAATTACTTAGGATTTATAGTGGTGTTAAACTGTAAGTATAAACCAATTTTCTTAGGATTTAGCATGCATTTACACTTTTACACAAGGCATTAAAAATAAAAAGTGCGGGCTAAATTACCTAAGATTTACGATGGCGTTACACTGTAAGTACAGACCAATTGGACTGTAAATACAGTCCAACTTTCTTAGGATATAGCATGTATTTATAGTGGACATTGAAAATTTAAAAGTCCAGGCTAAGCTACCTAGAATTTACGGTGGTGTTACACTGTAAGTACGTACAATTTGGACTGTAAATACATTCCAACTTACTTAGGATTTGGCATACATGGACATTAAAAATGAAAAAGTTCTGCCTAAATTACTTATGATTTTAACATGTATTTACCATGGGCATTAAAAATGAAAGTTAGCATGGTTTTAACTAAAACATTTCAGTTCATGTGCAGACTAATTTTTTGCGGGTACGTACAGGCTAAAAGTTAATTAATATATTCTCTACTAATTAAATAGTCAAATTTGAAAATGAAAAATAGGAAAACTGTTGAAACTAAACATTTCAATTGCAACTGCATCCGCAAAAAAGACAAATGAATTCAGACACAACAAATCACTAGATTATTGAGAAGACGTTTATTGTCCGCTAATTAATTTGTTTCGAAGAGCCGATGGCTCTCAAAAGAGGGATCTAGTGCCTAGTGCACTGCTACTGCTAGTCCTATTCTACTAGTCGTCGCTGTCCTCATCGTCGCCGTCGTCGAGGTCGTCGGCGCTGCTCCCGGGAAGCTCCTCGCCGCTGCTGCCCCAGCCGTCCGCTGGAGCCTCCTCCTCCTCCTCGTCATCATCATCGTCCTCGCTATCCGCCCAGCCGCGGAAGCGCTTCGTTGGAGGATACCCAATGGAGGCGGAGGAGTCATCTTCCTCCTCCTCATCTTCTTCCTCGTCGTCATCGTCGTCCTCGCTGTCCGCCCACATGCGGGAGCGTTTCTTCGGCGGGAGCTCGGCGGGGGTGGTCTTCTCCGCTTCTCCTCCCTTCTTCTCCTTGTCCGAGGAGATGGGGTGCTCCCGGAGCGGAGATCGTCCTCTTCTTTGCTCTTCGGCAACGGTTGGAGAGAGGTGCCCGAAGCGGAGGAGGAAGAGGAAGACATGGCTGCGAGGAGAGAAGGGTTTTTTGGTTTGGTGAACGAGAGCAGAGCAAGGCGATGGAGTGGTGAACCGTTTGGCACGTATAAATAAAGAGAGTGTAGTGGAGATTTAATGCCATACGGTTCTCGAGGGCGTGAGGCCGAAATTGACGATTTATACGAGAGAAGCCCGGGAGGCGAGGCGTAATGATGGAAGATTCTGCGGCAGCTCTGCTCTGCCACGACATGACCCGACGAGAAAAGAACATAATGATTTTGGAAATGTCATTTCCAAAACCAGGGGGGCATGTGTTATCACCAGAATTTGACCAAGTCAGAGGTGGGCCGCGATCAAGATGGACGTGAAGAATATATATATAGAAGTAATACGTGGATCGGCCTTTTATACCAAGTTGGGCTTAATTGCCCGTGTATCTGTAACATATTAGATCGCATCTTAGTTTAGAGATAGAATCTTACTCGTGCACGGTTTAGTGCACGCCCACATTAGAAAGTCCGCTGGACTATAAATATGTACCTAGGGTTTATGGAATAAACAACAACCAACGTTCAACCACAAACAAATCTCGGCGCATCGCCAACTCCTTCGTCTCGAGGGTTTCTACCGGTAAGCATCATGCTGCCTAGATCGCATCTTGCGATCTAGGCAGCACAAGCCTGCCTACGTTGTTCATGCGTTGCTCGTACTGAAGCCTTTTTGATGGCGAGAAACGTAGTTATCTTAGACATGTTAGGGTTAGCATTGTTCTTCATGCTGCATGCTTTCGTAGTGCAACCCTTGCATGTCTAGCCGCCCTTACGCCTATCTTAGGCGTAGGGGCGGCACCCCGCTTGATCATAGTTTAGTAGATCTGATCCGTTACGATTGCTCCTTGTTCTACAAGGATTAGTTTAATATCTCGCAATAGTTAGGCCTTACGAAGGGGGAGGATCCAGCGGCACGTAGGGTGTCGTTCGTTGGCCCTAAGCAGGATGTTCCGAGGATCAACCTCGTGTTGGTTTTTAGGCCTTGTTTAGGATCGGCTTACGATCACCGTGCGTGGCCGCGAGGCCCAACCTGGAGTAGGATGATCCGATTATGCGGTGAAAACCCCACATCGTCGTAGATCTCATTAGCTTTACCTTGATCAAGCAGGACCACCATATATTCGGACACCCCGTCCGAATCATGGGTGGATCGGCTCTTTGAGCCGATTCACGGGATAACCCGAGAGCCGATCGAGGCTCGTATTTAATGTTTACGTGTGTGCCCCGCAGGAAACTAAGCGAGGCATCATCCACACCTTCCCGACCGGGTATAGGTCGGGTGGCACGCCCTTGTGATAAACATCGGTGCGTGCGACCAGAAGGCTTTGCGGGCCGTCGCTCAGAGGGACTAGGGCCAGCCGCAGCCCTTAGTTGTTCCCGGCTCTACGGTGTTGCCCGTCTCTGCCCGCCAGTGGGTTTCTGACGTCAACATAAACAACATTCTTTTTTGTTTCCACAAGCAAAATAGAGAGCTCACCAAGATGATTGACACATTTGAACCTATCGTCTTTTCTCATATCATCAATAAAGATTTCAAGTTGGAGCTCAAGTCTTATCAAATCCGCACTTGATATGTAATTGGTGTAGAATTGGGCAAGTCTCATTACCTTTTGTGCATCATAAGAAGCAAATGAATTCAAGGGATTCAAAGCCGCCATGCAAATTAGTAACTCCATGTTGACCTCATCAAACCGATTTTCGAGCTCTTGAATAACTTGATCAACAACACCAAGATAGACTTCTCTTCTATAACGATCATCATTTGTTTGTATTTGATAATACCTATGTGATCTTCCATGAGCCACATGATTTTCTTCCGGTGAAGGAACTTGAATGCCATGTTTTTTGCAAAACAATGTCACCTTTGCAAGGAAACCTTCCCATCCATGAGACCTCATATGTTTCATTTTAGCCTTTGCCAATTCAACAAGCCCCATTGCATTGACAATATCTTGATCCCTCTTTTGCAAAGATATAGACAAATCATTTGTGTAGCCAAGAACAACAAGCATCAAGTGAAGATTGAAAACAAAGTCAAATGATTCAAAGGCGGCGGCAACTCCTCGAATTCTTGTCCACTCACTCTTTTGTGAAGGATCTTTTCTGATCCTTATAAGCACCTCAAGGATTACGGGGTACATATCAACAATGTGAAGAATGGTCTTGAAATGAGAACCCCATCGAGTTTCACCGGGTCTTGATAAACCCATTTCTTGATTTAGTCCACTTCCACTCTCTATTTCACCCATCTCAAGTGCTTCTAAAACCTTTTGAGCCCTAACATCTCGAAGCATGTCATGGCGCTTGCAAGAAATTCCAATAATATTGAACAAGTAAGAAACATGATCAAAAAACCACACACATGCTTCATTTTCCTTTGCCACGGCAATAAGAACCAATTGGAGTTGATGTGCAAAGCAATGGATATAATAAGAAGATGGTGACTCTTTCATGATCAATGTTTTCAACCCCTTAATCTCACCCTTCATGTTGCTAGCCCCATCATATCCTTGTCCACGGATTTGAGTGGGAGACAAATGATGATCTTTTAGCAAAGATATAATTGCAACCTTAAGAGACAATGAGGTAATATCGGAAACATGAACTACTCCAAGGAACCTCTCACATATTCTTCCCACTTTATCAACATAGCGCAAGCAAAGAGCAAGTTGTTCTTTGTGAGACATATCACTAGACTCATCGGCTAGAATTGCATAGTGGTCACCATCAAGATCTTCAATAATTAGTCTAGTAGTTTCCATAGCACAACATTCAATAATATCATGTTGTAGCCTTGGACTATTCAAGATGCAATTTCCGGGAGCATTCTTCAAAACAACCTTATTAACCTCTTCATTACCTTCCGCAAGCCATTTTAGAAGTTCAATAAAATTCCCCCGGTTGCTTGATTCTTCACTCTCATCATGTCCACGGAATGCCAATCCTTGGTTCAAAAGAAACCTCAAGCATCTAAGAGAATGAGTTAGTCTAGTCTTGTAAAGAACAAGATCCATCTTAGACACCTTCACAATAACATTATCAATTTTGGTGTTGGGGGCAATAAATAAGTTGTACTTCTCTTGAGCTTCATTGTGAATGCTACTAACACCACCCACATGTTTCTTAAATGCTTCAGATCTTTTCCATCTCTATAACCATCTTTAACAAAGGCATCACCCCCAACTCCCCGATGAGATCTTGCTTTGAACAAGTAACATACAAAGCAAAAAGCGGCATCCTTCTCAATACTATATTCGAGCCATGGGTACTTATAAAACCAAACCGGAGTGAAGCGTCAATTTTTACCCTTAATCTTTCTTGTTAGGAAGTCATGTTCAATTGGTTGGCATGGCCCTTTCAAGATATATCCTCTCCGAACATCATCTTGATCATTAGCATTATATAATGAAATAGGAATCCTTTCTCCCGGATCATGTGGATGAAAGTGGGCATCATATGACCTTGGAGATGGTTGTTGGGGTGATGGTGAATGTGTTGTTGCATCTTCACTTCCAATATCACTCTCGGTATCGGATTGATCCGGAGTAGTGGAATCAATAAGCGTCAATAAAAGCCCACCGCCTTCGGTTTCTTCATCATCTACCACCAACGGTGGTGGAGAATGTGCCATGGAAGGAGCAATCTTCTTTGCCTCATGTTGCCGAAAAAGTGCCGCAATGTGACTACCCCCATGCTATCTCTATGCCTCTTCATAATCAATTCTACAATAACAATAGAAACAATAAAATTTGTATAAGATATTGATTGCCATTTTCAATCATATATCATCTATTCTAATTCTACAATCTACACAGCTGCCACAAACAAATATCAAATGATTCTAAATTTCTAATACTAGGTAAAAAAAATGCAAAGACACAAATGCAAACGAGATCCAGATCCCAGAGACAGAGAGCCACTTTATCAGATATTTGGACCATGCGGCGTGGTTCCAGCTCCAACCTGCTGGTCAAACGGAGCAGCAGCAGCTCGGACAGCCGGCCAGGGCGAGGGCGGAGGCGGAGATCGGCGAGCCGCGAGCGGGCGACGGCCGACGGTCCGAGCCGTCCGGCGACGGCCCAGGAGAAGGGGCGGGGTCGTGCTAGCCGGCGACGAGAAGGGGCGGGGATCGACCACCGTCGCCCGTCGGCCGTTTGCTGACAGGGAGATCGGCCGCCGCGGTGCCGCCGCGTCTCTGGTCGTTCGCCTGGAGGAGGTCGAGCGGAGAAGGGGTCTCTCGATCCCCTTTCTGGCTTTCTCCCAGCTGTTTCCGTAGTCGGAAATTAAGGGTACTCGAGAAAATTTCACAAAAGTTGGGGTGGGCCACGGCCCACCCGGCCCACTACTGTAGGTCCGCACATGGTCGGCGCGCCCATACGGTAGTGTCGGCGCCCCTGCCGGCGACTACATGGGTCTTAGTGGACGAATGGATATCTATTGCGGTAGGCCGTTTCGGGGAATGAAGATGCTCTTATAAACTCCGAAACATGAATAAATGATCGGTGTAGCTTATTCTTCTTTTGACTGCATACATACAGGGCCATCTTGAAGTGGGCGGAGAGCTGCAGCAGTAGTGCGAGTGGACAGTTTGAGAGTGGACATGAGCGGTGATGGCGCCACCCACTTTTAGGTACACGGGGGCGGGCCTTGGGGCGGCATGGCAGCCAAGGCGACGGGAGCCACGCACGAAATTCGGCAACGTGCAGTGGGCGACGGAGGGTGGAGTGCTTTGGGAGAATGGTGGTCCCAGCGCCAGCAGTGTGTCGTAGTACTATGCATGATGCTGGAGAAGATACAGCGTGGATTCCTTTGGGAGGGAAGAGCCGAGGCCAGCGGTGGACACTGCCACGTCAATTGGCGCACTGTAAGCCGGCCAATCTCGCATGGTGGCCTCGGCGTCCATGATCTGGAGAGGGCTGGGCTAGCGCTACGCCTACGTTGGTTGTGGCTCAGTAGAACCGACCAAGACAGAGCCTGGAGCGGTCTTGACTTGCAATTCACCCAACAGGAGCGCTGCTTGTTCTTCGCCTCCACCCACATGATCGCCGGCAACAGGCAGACCGGCAGGTTCTGGGAGGACCGCTGGATCGACGGCCGCTCCGTCAGCCAAATCGCGCCGGAACTGTATGCCTGCATCCCCAAGAGCCATCACCGACGGCCTGGTGGTTTCAGGGCGAAGGCGACATTGAGAGAACCCTGGAAACGTAGAGAAGAAATGAGCGGCTCAGGCAGCTAGGCCGAAAGCCCCAGAAGCGGTAGCGGCACCGCATGTCGGGCAACGGGCATCCGTTGGCGTGTCGTGCGTCACAAGTTAGGAAAAAGCGAGACACGCGCGCGACGCGACCCGGCTTTCTGCTCCATATGACGTAAGAAGGAACACACACGCCGAGTTCATGGACGATGAATCGTAGAGAGGAGATCGATGGGCAGAAGCCGCGTGCACGCACGGGTGGCATGGCAGGTGCCGACGAGCACGCCAACATGTCACGCCGGCATAGGATCGATATGCGGCGCACGCGCACCACGCACCACGCTAGGCCATCCGTCGATCGGAGGCTTGTCCAGCGCCTTCTCACCCATGCGTGCAGTGGAGGTGCAGTTTAGTTAGGGCATCTCCAGCGGGCGACGCATATTTATGTTCGTTTACGTTGGATACGGACACAAAAAACGTCCGCATGTCCGCATGCGTGATTAGAGAGGAGAGAGGGGGAAAAATTCTGTTTGTGTGGCTAGAAATGAACGCATGCGTGATTAAAGGAGGAGAGAGAGGGCTGCATGCAGACCAACCGGACGCAAACGGACACGCGGACGCGTCCGCAGAGACGCATTCATAGCGCATATTTGATCCACGTTTGCGTCAGGACGGACTGCGGACGTTTTCCGTCGCCCCGCTGGAGGGCGTTTTTTGTCTACGCAGACGCAAACGGATGAAAAACGTCCGTTTACGTCGCCCCGCTGGAGATGCCCTTAACCTGCGGGATATATATCATTCCCTATCCCTTCCGCGGCACCGCGACGCAACCTGGTGATCCTGTTCCCAAGTGGCGTAGGCGAGTGAACCTATGAGATGGCTAAAACTTCTTACATTTCTAGAGGGACCGCTCCCCTCTCTATCTTTGCGTTTTTGGTTTTCCACGACAAGACTCACAAGCTGCTTACACTACTTACACCGAGATATCATAGGTGGTATCATGAATGCAAAAAGCTGATGTAATACTAGAAAATTGGTTTTCTGTCTACCGTGGATCAATAGGTTGTTCGGCGTTTCTAGTCCATCTAAGATCATAGAAGTCATGGTTGGCGCATCGGACGCGAGCAGCACGCGTATGATGCCACGCAGGCTATCGGCCGTTGGACCAGGCCTTATCGACACAACAGCTGGTCAGGTTTTAACTAAGACAAGTTGGCTGACCAGTCAACCTTCATTAAGGTGACGTCGGTTTCCTAGCGGCAACGTGTCTCATCGTTGTTGCGCTTTTCTCACATAGCGGAGTGCGGTTTTCCCACGCTTCACCTCCTCACATGCCTGCTTCTAGCCATAAATACATGCGGGTTCGCTCCATCGGCAATACCTATCTCTCGCATGCAGAATCCCTAGGCACAAAACCTCGCCACCGACAAGAGCAATGGCAAATTGTCGTGAGGGAGCCACGGACGAAAACGGCGTCGGGCCACGCAACCTCACCACCGACGAGGTGTGGGCATTGTACAACAACTGGTACCTCGCCTGACATGCGACTCACATCGAGTTGGAAGCTCAATCAGCATCGTCATTCCTCATGCGCCTCAGTCGAACACCTTGCAGTGGATGCGCGAGATGAATGCCCACAACGAGACCCTTAAAGCAGAGGTGCAAGTTAGTCCTCTTTCTAGTACTCCGTATGTGCTTAACAAAAACCATTTTAGTTTTCTAACTACTTTTCTAAACGTTTCACACGGTACATGCTCTAAGGACGCGTTCACGGAGGTGTTGAGGCGCGACGTCAGCGAGGGCGAAACCTAGGAGAAACTGATCATGCGCTGTGATCTGCGCGTGTAAGCCTGGCGACCGACGGGCCCGCGCGCACAAAGGTACTACGTGCATATATACCCATACCCCACGAACGCTCAGGACGGATACCAGTGCACCACCCACAAGCCTTCCATCACTCACGGATCTTTACAACCGCCCCGCTCTCTCGATCTTCTCTTCTGTTGCATCCTCTACCCCTCTCATCGGCATCTTCCAAAGCCCAATTAAAATCTCTCTCTCTCTCCGGCTCCGCAGCCACCTTTCCCCTCTCCTGGTCGGATCGAAATCCATGGCCGCCAAGACCGCGGTCGCCGCTGCAGGTGAGTTATATCCGCCCGCCGTACATGGCTCTGTTTGAAGCCTCTCGCGCTGCCGCTCACCGCAGTGCGTGTTCCGCGTTCAGGGGGCAAGCCGAAGGAGGAGGAGCTGTCGTCGTCGGCGGCGGCCATGGCGGACGTGTACAACCACGAGCTCACGCCGCTGCAGAAGCACGTCGCCTTCTTCGACCGGAACAAGGACGGCGTCATCTACCCCGCAGAGACCTACCAAGGTAATCAACTCGCCCACCCACACCACACATCTCTTTCTTGCTACCAACAAATATCTACACATTTTCTTGGATGCCTGAGATCGATCGATCGGCAGCTGTGTGTCGTGGTCCTGAAATGGAGCTCGCTTCGTGGCAGGGTTCCGCGCGATCGGCTGCGGGGTGGCGCTCTCCGCATTCAGCGCCGTCTTCATCAACGGCCTGCTAGGGCCCAAGACGGTACCGGTAAGCACGCGCAGCCTCTCGTTTTCTCGCTGATCATCATCTCTCTCTGTGGGTCACGAACACGCGCGCCTTCACTGTTATACTACTGCTCTTGGTGGGCTAGTTGCTTTCAGAGTTAATAGTTTTGCTCTGTTGCCTTGGTTATTTTGCCTAGTACTAGTTGCTTTCAATTACTGTAGTTCTCAAGGTTCCAGTGCACGATAGTACAGAGCAGCAGAGACTAGCCGGACCACCTGAAAACTGTTGTGCCAAGTCCTAATTAAATACTCGCACCAAATGCCAAATACTCCAATATTCTCTTCATTGGCTACATAGCCCAGATTAAGGATTGTTGGGATTAGCCTATGACTTCGTCTACTCCAAAATGCCAGACGCAGATCGTTAGGTCCCACGACCTTGCATACTGACGCGGCTACAATCACACAAGTTTACAGCGTCTGCATTATAAGCAGTTTAATCTCGTCTGCGGGCACACACATGAACTTCTGACAGTACTACGTACGTCGTAGACGTCATGTGGGTCACTGTTGGCACAGAACGGCAAAGAGCAAATAAACTGCCAAGAATTAGGTACGCCTTCTGCAACGAGACAAACAAACTTTATGAAAATCAATTGTGTTTTCCTTTTCTTATTGAAGCTGGCAAGTACTACGAACATGTAAGCACGGCCATATAGGTCTATCCTTTTAAGCAATAAATAAACCTTCCATTATCGAGAAAGCTATATGGTCGATACTATTCTTTAGCGGTTGTGCAAAGTTGAGGCGTTGTTTAAATTGTATATTGGTCACTAGTGGAAAACGGGGCTATAGGCCCGGTCTATTTGGGCCTTTAGTCCCGGTTTCCAAACCGGGACCAATAAGGCGAGCTAAAGATGCTCACTTTAGTCCGGTTCAAAGTTGCACCGGGCCTAAAGGCTGCGCCACGTGGGCTGCTGGCGCGCGTCGAGGAAAATACCCTTTAGTCCCGGTTTATAACACAAACCGGGACTAAATGTTATTTCATTATTTTTTTTAATCTATTTGGTTATGTCCAATTATTTTTCGCTCCTCTTTTTTTTCTATTTTTTCAGAATTTCTAGTATTTCAGTTATTTAACTAGTTTAGTTTCTAACTACACTTAATCTCTAACTACGCTTAATCAATAGTCAAATTACTTACCCGTGGTCCAACTTCCCGCTCGGTCACCCATCCTCCCACTACTCCAAAGCACTAGCACGCTTAACTTCCAAGTTCCTTTCCCATCCCGCTTCCAAGTGCTTCGCGCGCATGTTGTGATACTAGTATCATATCGATCCTATTAACATGTTGGTCGATGTCACACTTATTTATTATTCGAATTACAAATAATTATTTTAGTAAACAAAACTAATGACGTAATAACATGTTGTGGTAATGGTATTATAATTTTAATTTTTTTAATTTGTATTATAATAGTTTTTTAATTTATTATTTTTTAATATTTTTTGCCAAACTTGAAAATTTGAAAATCTAAAAATTGGCTAACTTTATGTTAAGTAATAGTAATCTTTATGCATGATGTAATTATTATTTTAAAAAAAAATAAAAATATAAAATTCCGAATTTCTGGCAAAAACTAAAATCTTCCTGCTTTCATATTTTCATTTGGAATTTTGAGAATCTAAAAATTGGCTAACCGGGTAAACCCCGGTAAATTCGGATGTAACTTTTTCCCACGATGATTTTGATATATTACACGTTTTTTTTCGACGTCGTATGCAAAAGTTAATGCGGTTTTACCATTTTTCAAACCTTTTTTGCAAAAAAAATGAAAACTCAAATTTGTTAATTTTCCCTAATAGTAGGTTGCATAACATACAAGAATCTGAAAAGATTTTATTTTTTAAATTTTCTATCATTTTCTTTTATATTTTACAGTGTTAAAAAAGGCGATCCACGGGGGGGGGTGTGGAGGTGCATGGGGAGGCAAAAACCCTTTAGTCCCCCTTCGTATTACGAACCGGGACTAAAGGGTAGACCTTTAGTCCCGGTTGGTAATACGAACCGGGACTAAAGACTTTTGCCCCATAGACCACCCTTTAGTCCCGGTTCGTAATACGAAGGGGGACTAAAGGGTCCAAACGAACCGGGACTAAAGGGTTTTCATGATGAACCGGGACCAATGCCCCCCATTGGTCCCGGTTTGGTTCAAAACGGGGACTAAAGGGTGGGACGAAAGGCCTCTTTTCCACTAGTGGGTGTTGCTACTTGTGAGTAACAAAGTAGCGCCATTTAGCGAAGAAAAAAAAATCGAATGGCCAACAATAGTATTGCTCTTTCATGGGCGTGCATTCCACGTGACCATCTAGAAACTGACCACTGTGGTTCAAAGCTGAAAAGAAAATATCGGTATGACTTTCGAAAAGCAAGAACGGGCCGGTGTTAATTGGTTGTATCTTGCGATAACATAAAAAAAATGGTTGTGCCTTCTCGTGGCCATCTAGAAGCCATTGCTGTTTGAAAACTACCAACAACAAATGGTTATTTTGCCTTTCCGGACAAAAGCAAGGATGAAAGTAAACCAGGCGCATCTCGTGGTAATGTAAAACCGATGCTGCCGCAAGCTTGGTTCAGAGTTTTCATCGACTGAGTGCCATATGACTAGACAACTCCCAGCTGAAAACCAAAACATATGATTCCTAACGTGAAGGCATGTACATGCCAACACACATCGCAACTGGAAAAGGTACACCAAAATTATTTGCCACAAAGGAAAGCGAACCACTGAGCAAAGTAGCCGAGTCAGGCTTTCAGGTTCATCGATCTCTTCAGACTTTACAGCATGACTTCGAAACAGCAACACGAAATTGGGACTGCTACTGATTAAAAAAAAGTGAAAAGCTGATCGAATCGTTAACTGTTGTTAACCCTACCGTGTTGCTGCTGTGCTGCAGGAGAACATGAAGGCTCCAGCTTTCAAGTTCCCCATCTACGTAAAGCATATCCACAAGGGCAAGCATGGGAGTGATTCGGGCGTGTACGATGCCCAAGGAAGGTACTAACTATTATTATATACTCATATTACCATGTGCCCAATCGCTCTAGGACAGGTCATGCCAGTATGCCACCAATGGAAGAATTAACCTTGTGTTTTGGTATTTGCTTTTGACTCTGCTTTACAGAAGGGATCTTAGATAAAAAATATGCCACACAATTAACTGAAGATTATGAAAGTAATGAGATAGACATAGAGATGTGAATTGGAGTACTTTCAAAAAGAAAGAAAAAGAATTGAACCAACTTTACGACTACCAAACAGATCTTTATATGAAAGAGAGAGCAAGAGGTTAAGGGTAGCAGATGGGACTGGTATCTTGTATCAGTTCTATTCCCCTTTGTCCAAACTCCGAAGGAAGAGATGCCACAGTGCGACACACTCAATAATTAACTACTTCCCAATGTGAGACACATGAGATCAAGGTATTGTCGACTGCATGCTGAAGTGCTAGGGTGGTACAAAAGTCCAACTGCCGATAAATTACACTGTACTCAGATCTAATTTTATATTGGAAGGAAAGACAATAATAAAATTTTGAAGAATTGGCTAGCTTACTAAGAGGTGCAAAAATATGACGCAGTAGGCTAGCATGGCTCCATGCTTGCTATAACCTTACAGTCTGCCCCAACCTGTAGGTTTGTTCCTGAAAAGTTTGAGGAGATATTCAAGAAGCATGCCCACACCAGGCCTGATGCCCTCACAGGCAAAGAGCTGAATGAGTTGCTTCAAGCAAACAGGGAGCCCAACGACATGAAAGGGCGGTAAGTTTGACTTCATCTGGAGTATGAACAATGGAAACGTGAGCATTGTTCTTTTGAGCTTATATATTTTTCTCTGGATAAAACAATTGCAGAGTGGGTGGCTTCACAGAGTGGAAAGTTCTCTACTCACTGTGCAAAGACAAGGAGGGTTTTCTTCACAAGGAGACTGTCAGGGCAGTCTACGACGGCAGCCTCTTTGAGAGGTTGGAAAAGGAGAGGAAGGAAGCTAAGGAATTTGCCAAGAAGAAATGATGAAAACTCACCTGATAGCCTTTAATTTGTGGTTGTGTCCAAGTATTTGTAATTATGGTGTGCTCGTGAGTCTGGTTTCCAAAATTAATGATGTATCTTAATTTCATTTGTTTCATGTTTATGGATTGAGGTTGAAAAGCTGATTCTGAAGATATTAATTGCAAAAAATGTAAATTGGGAAGTTCTCTGTTCACATTTCATTTTACTTTTCACATCTTATCACTAGTCTTGCTTATTTATTTATCCACAAACAGCTGATTTGTAAGGTACTAGGGAATTTCTATATCATCTCTCGATTCACAGATACAGGAAGAGGTTTGAATCAAGCCGATCTCAGATCCAGCCTATTCTCTCCTTCTACGGCACGGACTCACTGAGTCGTGTTCATCGTTTCGTAAGATCCAAGCCAAGTACAGCACCGGCGCTCAGGCCTTAAGTACAGGAGACGTTCACTCACACACACGTTACAAGCTCACTTGGCCCACTGCGGCCCAAGCAGCCACCCAGGTAACTTGCGCGTCCTTGTGGGCCTGGTCTTGGTTTCCCCCTTGTCATCTGGAGGCCCAGCAACGGTGTGGCTCGTGCCTTGAGGTACCAGGTTGCTGACATTCCCCCCCCCCCCCTCTTGTTCACCTGCTTGTCCCCAAGCAGGTGCATGCGGAAAACGCTGCTGAAGCTCTTCCATATCTTCCCAGGTTGCGGACGAAGTCGGAGCTCCACTCCATTGTACTAGGACTTGGACGACCGTGCGAAGACCAGCTTGGCGAATACGACGCTGCAGCACTTGAATTGGAACCTGGAAGACAGAATCAGCATCGGGAAGTTGCGGTAGTACCTGATGCTTGGGTCCAATACAAGGTTTCAGCTGTGAAACATGGAAGACAGGATGAATTCTGCTTGAATCAGGAAGCTTCAGTTTGTAGGCAACTTCACCAATGCGCTGAATCACTGGAAACGGACCAAAGAACTTGAACGCGAGCTTGTGGTTAGCTCGACGCGCGACATATGACTGAACGTACGGCTGAAGTTTCAAGAATACTTCGTCACCAACAGAGAAGGAACGCTCAGATCTGTGCTTGTCAGCTTGGTGTTTCATACGTTGCTGCATACGAAGCAAATGCTGTCGGACAGAAGCAATCACCAACTGCCTGTCAGACAGCCAAGTCTGCACATCTTCCTCGGCAATACTGTCAGAAGCTGTCACGCCAAAGAAACGAGGCTGTCGTCCATATATTACCTCGAAAGGAGTTTTCCCACAGAAGAATGCCAATTGTTGTTGTACCAGAATTTACAGAGGCTCAACCATTTAGACCATTGGTTGGGATGAGCACTGATGAAGCAACGAAGATAGCATTCAATAGATTGATTAACACGCTCTGTTTGACCATCTGTCTAGGGGTGATAGGCAGTACTCATGTTCAGTTCCGTGCCAGTAGCCTTGAGAACTCCCTGCCAGAATTTGCTAGTAAAGACTGGATCTCGGTCAGAGACTAACATTTTTGGCATGCCATGAAGACGGTAGACAGAATCGACAAAGAGGTCAGCCACGGTGGTAGCAGTGTATGGGTGCTTCAAGGGTATAAAATGTGCATACTTAGAGAATTTGTCGACGACAACCATGATGCAGTTGAATTGGCGAGACGTTGGCAACCCATCAATGAAGTCCATTGTTGCCATCGCCCACGGACCCGAAGGCACAGGCAGGGGTTGTAGCAGCCCAGCAGGCAAAGTGCGCTCAGGCTTAGCTTGTTGACAGATGTGACAATTGCTGACAAAAGTCTTGACATCCTGTTTCATGCCTGGCCATTTGAAGAGAGAAATCAAGCGGCGATAAGTAACTGGAAAGCCTGAGTGGCCACCCAAGGGGCTGCTGTGGAATGCCAACACAATTTGCTGCCGTAACGATGTATTACGATCCACCCAAATTCTCTTTTGATAACGAAGCAAGCCATCTGAAAAGGAATAATCCGTGGCAGAAGACGGGTCAACGGCTAATTTCTGCATTTTTTCTTGGACAAACGAATCCTGACTATAGCTGTCAACAACCTTATCGAGCCAAGTCGGCTGGACTGTCGTAGCGACATATACTTCAGAAGAATGCACTGGCTTGCGAGACAGGGCATCTGCAGCACCATTCAAGTTGCCCTTCTTGTACACGACCTTGTACTGCAATCCCATCAGTTTGGTCAAAGCTTTTTGCTGCCAATCAGTATGGAGACGCTGGTCATCGAGATGAGTGAGGCTTTTGTGATCTGTGCGAATCACAAATTCCCCCATTTGCAAATATGAACGCCACTGTTCCACAGCAAGCAAGATTGCCAAATATTCCTTTTCATACACAGACAGGGTACGATTTCTGGGTCCCAAGGACTTGCTCACATAAGCGAGAGGGTGTCCATTTTGAGATAGGACTGCACCAATTCCTATGTCGCAAGCATCTGTTTCTACGACGAACTGGAGCTTATAGTCTGGCAAGGCAAGAACGGGAGCTCTCATAAGTGCTGATTTCAAGGTTTGGAATGCAGTTTCAGTACTGTCAGTCCAGACATACAGCGACCCTTTCTTCAGTAATGCTGTGAGCGGTTGGCTGATGATTGCGTAATGGCGAATAAACTTACGCTAATAACCCGTAATGCCTAAGAACCCTCGCAGCTCTTTGAGATTGGTTGGTACTGGCCAGGTGCGGATGGTTTCAATCTTGGAATCATCAGTCGCAACACCACAAGCTGATATCACATGCCCTAGGTAAGAAATCTTCTCCTGAGCAAAAGCACATTTGGAAAGCTTCACCTGCCATTGATCCTTACGCAGAATGCTCAATACTTGCTCCACATGCTTGAGATGATCCTCATATGTCACACTGTAAATGAGTATATCATCGAAGAACACCAAGGCAAACTTACGGAGTACAGGTGCCAAGGATGCATTCATAGCAAACTGAAAAGTAGCAGGGGCTCCAGTCAAACCAAACGCCATAACTTTGAACTCATAGTGACCGTTATGCGTTTGAAAGGCAGTTTTAAATTCCTCCCCCGGAGCTAAACGGATTTGATGATAGCCAGCTCGTAGGTCTAGCTTTGAGAACCAGCGTGCACCAGCCAACTCATCAAGCAATTCATCGATAACAGGCAGAGGATACTTTCCTTTGACAGTAATAGCATTCAGATGGCGATAGTCGACAACCAATCTCCAGGTTTTGTCCTGTTTCCTGACAAGAAGGACCGGAGACGCAAAAGGCGAGTTGCTGTGGGTGATAACCCCTAAACGCAGCAGTTCTTGGATCTGTTGCTCAATTTCAGATTTCAACTCAGGAGCTACTCGATAGGGCCGCATAGACACAGGACGAGCTCCTGGAATGAGAGGTATTTGGTGATCATATTGTCTTCGAGGAGGAAGGCCAGTAGGAGCGTCAAACACTGAAGCAAATTGATCCAGTAAGGACTGCAAATCTGGTCGGAGCTTCGGTACTGCCTCATCAGGAGCTTCACGAACGATATGCAATTCTAACATAGCATAAGTCTGTCCAGGGGTATCTTCACCATGTAACACAACTAACTGGTCCGCAGCTTGGAACGCTATCCACTGTTGAGCCCAATGAGATAACATAGGACTATACTTTGCCAACCAATCAAGTCCCAGTATGCCATCATAGTTCTGCAGATTAAGGATACGGAAGGAGTCACAAAACTGGTACCCTTGCGAGGACCACTGCAATTCAGAGAACCTTTCATCACAGCGCAAAATCTTTCCACCAGCTACCTGGACTTGGACTGTATTACTGAGTTGTTTCTTTCCAGAGAGTAACTGGGCAGCGTGCTGATCAATGAAGCACGAAGAACTGCTAGAATCAATCAAGAATGAGAAACTGTGACCTTGGATTTCGACCATGATTTTAATCGACTTGGCCGCTGAACCAGAAGACGCTGCGGCAGCGGATAGCATCATCAGCTGTTCAGATGATTGCCCTTCAGAATTTTCTGACTGCGAGTCATTCTCAGCTAACCTCATATAGTCTATCATCTCCTGGACAACATGAAGTTGGATAGCTGCCTTACACTGGTGGTCTCTTCCCCATTTCTCACCACAAACAAAGCAGAGGACCTTTGAGCGACGATAAGCCTTCAAGCTAGCCCACTTGTCCTCAGCACCCGTTCGGCCACTCTCTGGAACACGTTTTTCTTCAATAGGCTTGGTAATCCACTTAGCTGGCGGCACAGGTGGAGGAGGAGGTAACGGATGAGCTTGCGGACGCCTGTTGGAATGTCCATGAGTACCAAAATGACTGCTGGCCGGGGCAATACCATCAGCTAATTCCTCATACAACAAGGCTAAGGTATATGCAGTATCCAGATCAACAGGTTGTTGTATTGCCACCAACACACGCACAGCAGGTTGCAATCCATCCAGGAAACGAGTGATGTAATGCAATGTATTCGGCTGTACCTCATATGCCGAGATTTGATCCACCAGGTCAGAGAATTTCTGCACATACTCTTCAACGCTGCCGGTCTGAGAGACATGGAACAAACGACGAAGGAGGAGTTGGTGTTGATTCCTCTGGAAACGAGCATGAACTCCTTGTACAAACTCCGACCAACCCGCATCAGGACATTTGTTCAGGAATGCCTCCAACCAGGTCGCAGCAGCTCCAGTAAACAGCGACGACGAATAAGAAATCCACATCGTCTCCGGAGTTCCCCATCTGTGGAAATACTCCTCGCAACGCCGTTGCCACAATTTGGAGTTCGCTCCGTCGAATTGTGGCAATTCGACGCTCGGGGCCGATGCAGCGGCATCAGAATGGAGAAGTCCAGTACTGGGAATCGTACAGAGCGATGAGATCTGGCCGGAGTGCATACCTCCGACCGGAGGAGGCTGGTGCGATGCACTGGCCTTCCCCCGGTGTAGCGGATCATCGCCGTGCCCTTGGCCAACAGCTCCATCCCCCGACTGCCAAGAGGTTGGCGTCGGCGTCCGTCCCACTGAAGTGCTTGGGAACGAACGGATGGTGTCGTTGCCTAATCGACGGTACCTCGGAGGAGGGATCCTCACGAGGGGGAGAAGAAGTAGGGGCCATAGGGCGGAGTGCACACGGGACGGTGGTACGTGAGTTACCCAGCTTCGGAACACCTGCAGCTTGTCTGGAATTATCTGGGCGCTTTCGCGTTGTTACAATGAGTTGTGGTTGTGCCTCTATGGCTCCCGGGATCCGGCTTATAAAGGCGCACGGATCTAGGGTTTACATGGAGAGTCCTAGCCGGATTACAGACAGCCTAGCTATGGTACAATATCTTGCCGTGCACGTCACGGATCCGCCTTCCTCATACGTCGTACTGGATCCGGGTTCCTCATGGGCCTCCATGGATCCGGGTTACTCCTAACATCAGAACGGATCCGGCTTACTGATCCTGGGCCGGACTTCTTCCTTCATGATCAACAGAGAATCGGGCCGCCCGATGGGCCACATGCCTCATCACCGTCTGTGGGCCACCCGGGCTTGCCGGATCTAGGCAATGTCGATGGTACACCCATGAAGTATACCCACAACAGTAGCCCCCAGAGTTCTCCGAGTTTCACCTGCAGTTTCCGCCTTGCTGGTCCAACATGATCTCCGGCAAACGTTGGTAACGCGGAGAAACTTGAAGAGCTCCAACTTCGTATTTTCTTTTCCCAACTTTTAGTCGGAAAATGCTCCCATCCTGCGGGACTTCATCCATCGACTGTACTGGACACGTTTCCGGGTTAGTTCCCTGCTTGCGAATGAAAGCCTTTTATCTTCACGCGATTACCCGGAGTCTTTAAAAGACTCAAACGGTTCCGCCAATTCTGGCGCCACTTTCGCGCGATTTCTGCGGTAACTTATCTCTAGCCATTTTTACCGTTTAGGGTTTGGGACACGCGTCACGCATCCAACGGAGCGACGCTTGCGTTCCGACCACAGGATGCGGAGCACGAATCTCGTCCCGCCAGCCTATAAATATCCGCCGTCGACGCCCTTACCCTCATTCACCCCCCTTCTCACCTCTCTGTCGAGCGCCGCCCGTGAGCTCTTCCTCCGCCGTGCCGGAACCTGTCGGAATAGTCGCCGAAGCATCACCGGAGCGAGCCCACCGCCGCAGTGTTCTTCGTGTTCTTAACTCCGGCGAGCCACCGTGCGGAAAACTCGTCGCCGGCAGCTCCGACCACCGCATACGCCATTACGGTAAGTCTTCGAGCTTCATTGTCGCGCCGTAGTTGGTAGGGGTGAACCTGGGGAAGACGATGTGGGATCCGACTAAAGAAAGTTTCCGCCAAACCCTTTTTCTTCAGATGTCTTCAACGACTCCGCCTCCGACCTCGGAACCAATCATGGCGACCCCAATCTCCTCCGCCCCTCCTCCCTTCGTTCCAGTCAGGCTGGATCCTTCAAAAGATTCCGGCAAGGAGGCTGAAGGGACCTCTGCTCACCCGGAGAAAGCCTCCGGGGCGGGTCAAATGGAACACCAGGCGGAAGAGGTCACAAAGAAGTCGAAAGCTCGCAAGCGAGATTCTGAAGCTAAAGGAAAATGGTGGCCATGTACCACCACCGAGATGGAGCTGAAGAACCTCGAGGCGGAGGGCTTCTTGCAACCCGGAAGCTGGAGGTCAGTTCCAAATGAACTAGCTCCGGCTCCGAGGGACGACGAGATGGTGCTGACGAAGGCACTGGTGGAGCGCGGGTTTTCATTTCCGCCTTCGGAATTCTTCCTGGAGATTATGAAGACGTATGGACTCCAACCCCACAATATATCTCCAAACGAGCGTGCTTGCCATCAGCAACCACGTCACCCTCTGCGAAGGCCATCTCCGGGTAACCCCCGAGATCTCTCTGTTCCAATACTTTTTTACTGTCAAGAAGGAGAGGATCCGGCAATCCGCCGAACTCGCTACATGCGGATCCATCACCTTTATACTCCGCCCGGGCCGCGTCTACCCCCCACCGACCGCCACGAATCCGCGAGGTACTGGTCCGGGGGTTTCTTTTATCTGAAGGACGTCTCCGACCCCGCGAGCGAAAAGAAACTTCCACCTTTCAAGAATTGCCCCGCCACCGAGCTTCCGTCATGGACGCACTGCCCCCACTTCTCCGACTCGCCTCAACTGACCCGCGCTGTTAGGCGGATCTGCAAGCTCACGGAGGAGGGGCCGACGGGGAAGGATTTAACCCTTTCCTGGTTCACCAAGCGGATCCAGCCGCTGCAACACAGGGACCGCCTGATGTTTGAATACACAGGGCGCGACGATCCAATGCGCCACCAAAGACAATCTCTCCGCCGACGCCATCGACAAGAGGATCCGGGTCCTCATCAAGATCTCACGTGAACTCCATGTTCACGTATGCAACAAAGACATCCACACGAATGGATCCGGAACCGCGGTACGTCGTCTTGATTTTGGTCTATTGTTGTTTCTTCAAACTTTTTTGTCTGTGTTTAACTTTGCATTTAGCTCGAGGCGCTTGAGGAAAATGAACTCGGAACTCTCCTCCGAGTCCCATCCACCGGTAACGCGGATCCGGAAGCCGCATCGGAGGCGGAAGCTCCTGAAGCCCCACGCCCTACTAAGAGGAAGAAGCCGGCTCCTTCCAGCCCCCATGCGAAACGCCCCCGCGAAGTGCTTAGCCCTGCGGCTACCCGGAAAGCGGAGGCGGAAAAGAAGCGCCTTTCGCTGATTAACACCAGCAACAAAGGGCAGCATGCCATCCAGCATTTCTTCAAGCCTTCCGGGTAAGCGCCTACTTCCGAGATCCAAGTTCTGGTTTCACGCTCGCTCTTACGCTTATGTTTTTATGTTATTTCTGAAGCTCCGGAAACCAGCCCCCCAAGGTCCCAAGGGTCCTGAAGAAGAGAGCCAGGCCATCTCCGGCTTCTTTTCCTATTACTCCTGAGGTTGAAGTTCCGCCCAAGGCTTCATCTGTCTCCAAGCCGGATCCAAAGGATATCATCAACATTGATGACCTTCCTGAAGATCCCTCTCATCATGGCGACTCCGCCAAGGGGACCTCCTCACCCATTCCTCCGCCAGATCAGCCAAGCTCCGCTTTCGCGGGGCCCACTGGAGAAGAACAGGAGCAAAAGGCTAAGCTCCTCCAAGTTACCAACGCGACCCGAGTCAACCTCCAACCAACTCCGTCCCTCCAAAAGCTTACCCTTGCACAACGTCACGCGGAAGTTTCCGCTATGCTGAACAAGGTATGGGGAAAACCGGACGAGGAGGTGCGTGAACTCGCCGACCTGGAGGACAGCCTGAAGGATTTTTTCGCCAAGCACAAGGAAGTGCGGCAGGTAATACTAGCCCCCAAGCGTTGGGTGATATAGTTCCGTGTAACATGTATTAGCCGATGCTTTCCCAAAATGTACTGTTAGTCGAAAATTTTGAAATTTGTATCCCAAGACTTTGAAATCTTCGTCAGCCCCCCAGATTTTAATATCCGACTAACTCTCTGCTGCTTCGCAGACCACGCGGAAACTGCACGAAGATCTTCGCGTGCATGTGCTGGAACAAATCGCGGAAATTGAGGGGCTGCGGCAGCACGCGGAAAATAGCAAAAAAGATATCCAGCTGCTTGAGACCCGCCTTCAAGGTACGAGATCCGGGTCCTCACTTTTTGTGCTGACATAGTTGTTCAGGATGCATAATATGTGCAACTTTCTGCCTTCAGAAGAAACTGCCAAGCACTCATCGTTTGATGAGCTTTCCGCCAAGGTCAAGGTGCTTGAGGCGGAAAACGAGTCCCTCAAAACCTTCATTCAAGAATCCACTAGTAAGGAGACTGAGGCGAGGAAAGAGCTCTCCGAGAAGCATGCCCGCGACCTGGCGGAGCTGAATGACAAACTGGAGAAAAGCCAGGGCCGCGTGCTCTCCGTGATATCCAAGAACAGAGTTCTGGAGGAGGAGGCGGAGGCCATTGACAAACTTATCTTCCGTAAGCATTTTTCCGTGTCGTTGCTCCGACCATCTTGTATGATTTCTCTCTAACGGAACTGAACCTCTTTCTTCCACAGCAAGCCTTGGCTTTGAATGGTCAAAAGAGTCAAACCTTAAGAGGACGGAGGCATACGATGAAGCGCGAATTTCAATTGACGCGTTATTTGAAGCTTGTCGCGGAATCGCCACGGCTCTGTCCCTGAAGAAGTCCAAAACCACAGTCATCGATACGATGACCAAACTTATGCGCCAGGTGCCGGATTTCATCAAGGACCGGCGAAGTCTTCAGCACGCGGAGTCGCATCCCTTGTCTTGGCCACCCGCAAGGCTCACTTCCCCTCGCTCAACCTCGGCGGATGTTGCACGCGGAGCCCCCAAGGATTCCGACATGGGCGCCCTCCTCGCGGAAACCGAAGGCTATGAGCAGCTGTTTGTCAGGCGAGTGGATCACTCGTTCTGGTACAACAAGCACGATCTGCCCGAAGGATTTTCCGATGCAGAGGAAGAAGCAGGTGAGCCGGAGTATTACGGGGAAGGATCCGGGTCAAGCGGCGAGCATTCCGGAGAAAACTCTGGTGACGACTCCGAAGCCGGATCTGGTGACAGCGATGACGGCTCCACCTACCAGCAATGAAGAGGAGGACTCCGAATAGAGTTCCTGTTTTAGACAATGAAACAAATTGCATCATTTTGGCCCCAGAGAGGGTTTGTAATAAGACTTAAATTCTTAAGTAGCTAGGAACAAAACGATTATGCATGGGGCGGAAACACTTATCCTGCTATCCGTTAATGTTATGTGCATGTTTCGTTTTATGTCGGAAAGCAAGTGCTGACTTCATTATTTTCCGGCTTGCTCGCTTGACCTTCCACGAGCCGGAAAACCTTAGCCGGAAACGCTCGCCGGCGGCGACGAAGCCCAATGGCAATCCGTCAATAACCGCGGAAACAAGCCCCCAAGCATAGGTGCCGGAAATCGCTACTAGGAATCCACGAGTTCGCAACGGACAATAACTTGATCGGAAAACTTAAGCTTACGTCCTAAAGGATGATTTTTGAAAATCACAACATTTATACACGCCTAGGCGGAAAAATCCATCTCTGCGGTTTTAGTCGGAAAACATACACGATCTAAAAATGAACAAGTAAAGGAGGTAAAAGACTCAAAGAGTGAACCAAAAGCTTTATTTCATTGATCATGTATAATATTGTTACAAGGTATGCAATTATATGCTAAGTGTGGAAAGGACGTAGCTGTGCAATGTTCCAAGGGCGATCTGTCTCGTCGTAGATATCATCCGGATCCTCACGCTTGCGTTTCCGGCGCCAATTAGCGAGTGTCTGTCCCTCAGCCTCTCGGAAATCAACAAGGTAGTACGATCCGTTATGAAGCACTTTGCTAACGACGAAGGGTCCTTCCCATGGAGATTGCAACTTGTGATCTTTCACCTGGCGAAGGCGGAGAACCAGGTCTCCGGCCATGAACGAGCGATTCCGGACTCGACGACTATGATAACGTCGGAGCTTCTGCTGGTAGATGGCGGAGCGCTGGTCGGCTAAATTCCGAGCTTCTTCGATCGAGGTCCACGGATAGCTCGTCCGGCCTCGTCGGCTGTTTCTTCATTATAGGCGGAAACTCGCGGCGAATCGTGGATGATGTCGGAGGGAATCACGGCTTCGGATCCGTATACCAGGAAGAATGGGGTAAACCCTGTTGACCTGTTAGGGGTAGTTCGTAAACTCCACAAGACAGCGTCCAACTCATCGGCCCAGGCTCCTGCTGCTCGTCGCAGCGGTTCCTCAAGGCGTGGCTTGATTCCTGATAATATTAGACCGTTTGCCCTTTCAACTTGACCATTGGATTGTGGGTGAGCCACAGATGCGAGGTCCAATCGTATTCCCATTATCTCACAATAATCCTTCAATTCTCCCTGAGCGAAGTTTGTGCCATTATCCGTGATTATGCTCGTGTGGGATGCCGAATCTCATCACGAGGCTGCGGACAAATTTTAGTGCCGTAGCACCATCGGCTTTTCTCACCGGCTTAGCCTCGATCCATTTGCCGAACTTGTCAACAGCGACCGGAGGTATTCAAAACCGCCAGGAGATGATCTTTTTAACTTACCAACCATATCGAGCCCCCGGACCGCAAATGGCCGGGTGATAGGTATGGTCTTCAGCTCTTGGGCTGGAGCGTTTGGTTGAGTAGCGTAGTACTGACAACCTCGGCAGGTCTTGACTATCTTGTCAGCATCTTCTTTAACTGTAAGCCAATAAAAGCCTAGCCGAAAAGCTTTTGCAATGAGTGACCTGGGGGCGGCATGGTGCCCGCAATCCCCTGCGTGGATCTCTATGAGGATTTCAATGCCATCTTGATTGGAGACGTATTTGAGAAACACCCCTGTTGCGCTTCGTTTGTAGAGCTGTCCATCAACAATTGTGTAGGATCTTGCTCGTCTGATGATCTGGCGCGCGAGGACCTCGTCCTCCGGCAACTTCTGATCGATGAGGTAGTCCGAGAAAGGCTGTGTCCAAGCCGGAATGGTGGCCAACACCTCTCCGGCCGGAGACACCGCCACCTCCGGGTTTTCCGGGTTAGCGCCCTTCACCGAGGGTATCCGGAGATGCTCCAGGAAGATTCCGGGCGGAATTGGCTTTCGCCGGATCCAAGCTTGGATAGCATATCTGCCGCTGTGTTATCGTCTCTCCTGACGTACTTGACTTCGTATCCGAGGAAGCACTTGGCGATCTCATCAACTTCGTCTCTGTAGGCTGCCATGACGGAGTTTCTGGTGTTCCATGTTCCGGCTACTTGTTGTGCCACCAGGTCGGAATCTCCACAAGCATATGATGTGCTTGATCCCGATTTCCTTAGCGATGCGCGTACCGTGTAGTAGAGCCTCATATTCCGCCATGTTGTTTGTAGCTTTGAAGTGGATCTCGCGAACGTCATCGCAGTTCTTCTCCGGTAGGGGACTTCGGGGTGACTCCGGCTCCCGAGCCTTGATGCTGCTTGGATCCATCGAAGTGCATGACCCATGTCTCCGGTTCCGGCTCCGGACTTGCATCCGGAGCTTCGTCCAATCCGCAACGAAATCTGCCAAGACTTGGGATTTTACCGCAGTCCTTGGCTTGTAAGCGATGTCGAAGGCGGATAATTCAATGCCCCATTTAGCCGTACGTCCTGTTGCGTCAGCGTTGTTGAGAATTGTTGACAGCGGAGCCTTGCTCACAACTGTTACTGGGTGCTCTTGGAAGTAGTGTCTTAGCTTCCGGCTGCCTAGGAACACTCCGTAAGCTAGCTTCTGAAAGTGAGGGTATCTTTGTTTTGACTCCGTTAGCACCTCGCTTATGTAGTAGACAGGTCTTTGGACGTCATATTCATGACCTTCTTCCTTTCGCTCCACCACGATGACGAGGCTGATGACTTTGTTGGTAGCTGCCAGATAAAGGAGCATTGGCTCTAACTCTGCTGGGGCTGCCAAGATAGGTGGGGAGGTAAGTATTTCCTTCAACCCTCGAAGAGCTGCGTCAGCTGCGTCGTCCCGGGACAAATTTGTCTGTTTTCTTCAGCAACTTGTACAGAGGTAGCGCCTTCTCGCCAAGACGGCTAACAAACCTACTGATTGCTGCGACGCAACCAGTTAGTCGTTGCACATCTTTGAGACAAGTTGGCCGTTTGATACACAGGATTGCCTTGATTTTTTCCGGGTTAACCTCAATGCCTCTGTGAGAGACTATGAAGCCAAGGAGTTTTCCGGCTGGCACGCCAAAGACGCACTTCGGCGGATTCAACATCATCTTGTACCCGCGGAGGTTGTCGAAGGTTTCGTGAGGTCGCCGATCAGGTCGGATCCTTTCCGGGTCATGACCGCGATGTCGTCGACGTAGGCGTGCACGTTCCGGCCGATTTGGTCCTTCAGGCACCGTTGCATCGTACGTTGGTAGGTGGCACCTGCGTTTTTCAAACCAAAAGGCATAGTAACATAGCAGTAAGTACCAAACGGGGTAATGAATGAAGTCGCCTTTTGGTCGGATTCCTTCATCCGGATCTGATGATACCCGGAATACGCGTCAAGAAAACACAGAAGTTCTGCCCCCGCCGTCGAATCAATGACTTGGTCAATGCGCAGCAAGGGGAACGGATCCTTCGGGCAATGCTTGTTCAAGCCAGAGTAATCGATGCACATTCTTAGTATTTCAGTATTCTTTTTGGGTACAAGGACGGGATTCGCGACCCAATCGGTGTGGATAACTTCTATTACAAAACCTGCTTCTAGTAACTTTGCTAGTTCCATTCCTATGGCGCGGCGCTTCTTATCTCCAAAGCGTCGCATAGCTTGCTTTACCGGTTTAGCCCCCGGGTTTATATTGAGGTAGTGCTCGGCGAGTTCCCTTGGTACTCCGGACATGTCAGAAGGTTGCCATGCGAAGATATCCATATTAGCGCGGAGGAACTCGACGAGCGCGTCTTCCTATTTGGGGTCCATGTTGGCTCCGACTGAGACCTGCTTGGAATCGTCGCCTTCCTTGAAGTTGACTTTCTTGGTCTCTATCGCGGCCCCGAAGGAGTTTTTGTGTTCGGAGATCCGCTTCTTGGTGGTCTGCATTTCGGTCGGATCCACCGCGGCTCCGTAGCCTTTCAGCCTCTTCTCCGGATATGACGGACTCGCGAAGGCGGCTTCGCCCAACTCGCACTCGTGAGCCTTTTGTAGTCTCCGGTTATGGTGATCATTCCATTAGGACCCGGAATCTTGAGCTTGTTGTAGATGTAACATGCTCTTGCATGGAACTTGTGGTAGGTGGGCCTGCCGAAGATGACATGGTAGGAGCTCTTGAAGGGCACAACTTCAAACGTGATTTTTTCTTCGCGGAAATTGTGAACGTCGCCGAAAGCCACGGGAAGTGTGATGCTGCCGAGGGAATTCGCCTTCTTACCCGGAACCACGCCGTGAAACTCAGTGTTGCTGTGTTTGAGCTGTTCCTTGGTGAGGTTCATCCGTTCCAGAGTCTCCAAGTACATGATGTTCAAGCTGGCTCCGCCATCCATGAGGCACTTGGAGAAGTCATACCCGTCTATGCGGGGGCTTACAACCAAGGCGTAGTATTCTTTTGGCACAATGGCGGGATGATCCTCCCTGTCAAATGTGCACGGAACTTCGGAAAACCTGACATACTGCGGCACAGCCGGAACCGTGGCGTTCGGGATCCGGGTAGCCGACTTTGTAGCGCGGACCGTTGGGGTTCCGAGGAAGGTGTGGTAAGCCCCCACGCTCTTTTTCTCGAAGGGGTTGGATTTACCTCGCGGATCCGGCTTTGGGATCCGGCGAGTTATCATCCTCGTCCATCGCCTCGGAACCGTCCTCCTCCTTGTCCTTGTTCTTGCCCTTGCCTCCTTTGCCGCGTGGGCGGTGCTTCCGGGCTCGCTTGTATCCTGCTTCCGGGTCGTTCTTTAGATCGTTGACCCACTTGCAGTTGCGGTTGGTGTGAGTGGACTTCCCCGTAGCCGGATCCAAGTGGGCCGAGCGGGCATGTCTCTATACTCCTCGTAGGTTTGCGGGGCGCGGGATCCGCCGGCTGTGACTTCGGTGCTATGCTGCGCGACCCCCGCCGGCTCCGCCTCCACGGCCGCGTCCTCTTCCGCCTCCCCGAACCTCCGCGTTGGAACGCCATGGCGACCATGTCGGATCTGCCACTCTTCCGGTCATCGGGGTTTTTGCGTTTATGGCCGCTTGTTGTTTCCGTTGTCACGGTTCTTCTTTTGTTGGTGCAAGGGGATTGTCTGTAGCTGCTATATCACCGCCTGCGTCGTCATCGGCGGCAGTGTGGTCACCGGCAATGGAGATCATCTCATCCAAAGTCGGCTTATTGGCGTTAGCCATACATGTGAGCTTATGCCTCGAGCAATCCTCCTCTCTGCAGTCCACCAATGAAGGCGTACATGGCGGTGGTGTGGTCGACGTTTTCGCACTCGTTCCGCATGCCAACCATCGTGTGAGGAAGTTTCTTGAGGATTCTCCCTTCTTCTGGATACAAGCTTGTAAGTCGCTTGCCGTGGCAGGTCTTTTGTAGGTGCCTCTGAAGTGTTTCTCGAAAGCGGTCTTCAGGTCGAACCAGCAAAAGATGGAGTTTTTCTCGAGGTCACTGAGCTAGATCCGGGCTGGTCCTATAAGGTACAACTGGAGCATGCGGCAAGCGATATTAGGGGTTCCTCCGGTAAAGGTTACTGCATTATAGTAATCCTCAATCCAGGTATCCGGCCTTTCGGTGCCATCATAATGCTTAAGGTTTCCGGGTAGCTTGAGGGAGCTCCTTGGCTTTGGTTCCTCTCGAATCATCCTGCCAAAGCACTTCGGTCCGATGTAGTCGGTTCTGTATTCGTTGAGGCGTTCCCGCGCGTCGCGCGAACCGTGACGGGGGGACTTTGAGCGAGAGCGAGATCTCCGGCCACCGCCTCCGCCTCCACCTCCGCCGCCACCGCTAGGTGGTGGTGAGGGAGACCTGCGAGGGGGCCGATCCGACCTCTTGCTTCCGCCTCCAGATTCTCCCCGGCCCTCCCGGTGCCGGCTCCGGCTCCGTGGCTGCCTTCGCCGTGACGCTGGCTGCCACGGTCGTTCCGGCTCCGGCGGGGCTCCGGGTCGCGTTCCTCATTCCGGCTCCTCCTAGGCTCGGGCTCACGATCGTTGTTCTGATTCCGGCGAGGTTCCGGCGTGCGCTCCCTGCTCCTATTCCTTGAGGGCAGCACGTTGTCGCGGATAACAATTCCACCATGCCCCTGAGGCCCGGTGTTTCCGGCTGGACTACGGCGGCGAGGGGGACGCGGGTAACCATTAGGCGGAGGAGAGGCGTTGCGGTACTTGTCTCGTCCAGAGTACATTGCGTCCTTTCCCTTTCTCGGATCTGACGGTGGCGTCTTTGATGGTATGGGGATCGGATTTGGGTGTTCCCTGGTTTTCCTTCTTCGTTCCGAGGATCCGGTTGGCGATTCGTCATCTCGACGGCGATCGTCGCGGGCGTCCTTCGCGCGGTGGAGACGCAGAGTGCTCGGGTTAGATTCTAACTTGCGCGAAGTGTCCGCCTTGCTCCGTTGTTTAACCGCCGAAGCGACGAGCGTGCGCAAGTAGTTGATGTCAATCTCCTCGTCACTTTTCTTCGGGATCTCTGCAGCTTTCGTCATATTGTCCTTTGGGGTTGCGAACGGCTGCTGATCCGTTGGAGTTGCGAAGGTGATCCTGCGGGGAGCTATCAACTCACGCCGGACCTTTTCTACCTCCCGATCAGCTTCAACGATCTTGTCCTCCCAATGCTTTCGGAGTTCCTTGACTTTTGCCAGTCCTTCGTCCACCTCCTGCTCACGCTGGATGAAGTCTTCCACAAAAACTGCGGCATGCTTCCTTTCCTCCAGCATGGCGGCTGCGGTGTCCTTAAACTTCTTGGTTGTGGCCAGCAGCTCCACTCTTTTAGCTTCTAAAGCTTCTAGGTCTTCGGGAGTGATGGGTTTGTTAAGAATATCCGAGCGATAAACTGCATCCATGCCTGCTTGTGCGACCATCTCTTCAGGCGACAGGAGGCTCTCCGAGGAAGAATCCCTACGGGGCCGATCCCGCGACATCGGAGATCCGTGGTGAGATGGCTGGGGTGGGATTGGGTGCCTGCCTCTTCTGATCCGTTTTCTCCGAGCGCCGCTACTAGGAATCCACGAGTTCGCAACAGACAATAACTTGATCAGAAAACTTAAGCTTACGTCCTAAAGGACGATTTTTGAAAATCACAACTTTTATACACGCCTAGGCGGAAAAAATCCAGCTCGGCGGTTTTAGTCGGAAAACATACACGATCTAAAAATGAACAAGTAAAGGAGGTAAAAGACTCAAAGAGTGAACCAAAAGCTTTATTTCATTGATCATGTATAATATTGTTACAAGGTATGCAATTCTATGCTAAGTGTGGAAAGGACGTAGGCCGTGCAATGTTCCAAGGGCGATCTGTCTCGTCGTAGATATCATCCGGATCCTCACGCTTGCGTTTCCGGCGCCAATTAGCGGTGTCTGTCCCTCGGCTCTCGGAAATCAACAAGGTAGTACGATCCGTTATGAAGCACTTTGCTAACGACGAAGGGTCCTTCCCATGGAGATTTCAACTTGTGATCTTTCACCTGGCGAAGGCGGAGAACCAGGTCTCCGGCCATGAACGAGCGATTCCGGACTCGACGACTATGATAACGTCGGAGCTTCTGCTGGTAGATGGCGGAGCGCTGGTCAGCTAAATTCCGAGCTTCTTCGATCAGGTCCACAGATAGCTGTCTGGCCTCGTCAGCTGTTTCTTCATTATAGGCGGAAACTCGCGGCGAATCGTGGATGATGTCGGAGGGAATCACGGCTTCGGATCCGTATACCAGGAAGAATGGGGTAAACCCTGTTGACCTGTTAGGGGTAGTTCGTAAACTCCACAAGACAGCGTCCAACTCATCAGCCCAGGCTCCTGCTGCTCGTCGCAGCGGTTCCTCAAGGCGTGGCTTGATTCCTGATAATATTAGACCGTTTGCCCTTTCAACTTGACCATTGGATTGTGGGTGAGCCACAGATGCGAGGTCCAATCGAATTCCCATTGTCTCACAATAATCCTTCAATTCTCCCTGAGCGAAGTTTGTGCCATTATCTGTGATTATGCTGTGTGGGATGCCGAATCTCATCACGAGGCTGCGGACAAATTATAGTGCCGTAGCACCATCGGCTTTTCTCACCGGCTTAGCCTCGATCCATTTGTTGAACTTGTCAACGACGACCGGAGGTATTCAAAACCGCCAGGAGATGATCTTTTTAACTTACCAACCATATCGAGCCCCCAGACCGCAAATGGCCAGGTGATAGGTATGGTCTTCAGCTCTTGGGCTGGAGCGTTTGGTTGAGTAGCGTAGTACTGACAACCTCGGCAGGTCTTGACTATCTTGTCAGCATCTTCTTTAACTGTAAGCCAATAAAAGCCTAGCCGAAAAGCTTTTGCAACGAGTGACCTGGGGGCGGCATGGTGCCCGCAATCCCCTGCGTGGATCTCTCTAAGGATTTCAATGCCATCTTGATTGGAGACGTATTTGAGAAACACCCCTGTTGCGCTTCGTTTGTAGAGCTGTCCATCAACAATTGTGTAGGATCTTGCTCGTCTGATGATCTGGCGCGCGAGGACCTCGTCCTCCGGCAACTTCTGATCGATGAGGTAGTCCAGGAAAGGCTGTGTCCAAGCCGGAATGGTGGCCAACACCTCTCTGGCCGGAGACACTGCCACCTCTGGGTTTTTCCGGGTTAGCGCCCTTCACCGAGGGTATCCGGAGATGCTCCAGGAAGATTCCGGGCGGAATTGGCTTTTCGCCGGATCCGAGCTTGGATAGCATATCTGCCGCTGTGTTATCGTCTCTCCTGACGTACTTGACTTCGTATCCGAGGAAGCACTTGGCGATCTCATCAACTTCGTCTATGTAGGCTGCCATGACGGAGTTTCTGGCGTTCCATGTTCCGGCTACTTGTTGTGCCACCAAGTCGGAATCTCCACAGCATATGATGTGCTTGATCCCGATTTCCTTAGCGATGCGCAGACCGTGTAGTAGAGCCTCATATTCCGCCATGTTGTTTGTAGCTTCGAAGTGGATCCGCGAACGTACTTGCAGTTCTTCTCCGGTAGGGGACTTCGGGGTGACTCCGGCTCCCGAGCCTTGATGCTGCTTGGATCCATCGAAGTGCATGACCCATGTCTCGGTTCCGGCTCCGGACTTGCATCCGGAGCTTCGTCCAATCTGCAACGAAATCTGCCAAGACTTGGGATTTTACCGCGAGTCCTTGGCTTGTAAGCGATGTCGAAGGCGGATAATTCAATGCCCCATTTAGCCGTACGTCTGTTGCGTCAACGTTGTTGAGAATTGTTGACAGCGGAGCCTTGCTCACAACTCATTACTTGGGTGCTCTTGGAAGTAGTGTCTCAGCTTCCGGCTGCCTAGGAACACTCCGTAAGCTAGCTTCTGAAAGTGAGGGTATCTTTGTTTTGACTCCGTTAGCACCTCGCTTATGTAGTAGACAGGTCTTTGGACGTCATATTCATGACCTTCTTCCTTTCGCTCCACCACGATGACGAGGTCGATGACTTTGTTGGTAGCTGCCGGATAAAGGAGCATTGGCTCGACTCTGCTGGGGCTGCCAAGATAGGTGGGGAGGTAAGTATTTCCTTCAACCCTCGAAGAGCTGCGTCGACTGCGTCGTCCCGGTACAAATTTGTCTGTTTTCTTCAGCAACTTGTACGGAGGTAGCGCCTTCTCGCCAAGACGGCTAACAAACCTACTGATTGCTGCGACGCAACCAGTTAGTCGTTGCATATCTTTGAGACAAGTTGGCCGTTTGATACACAGGATTGCCTTGATTTTTTCCGGGTTAACCTCAATGCCTCTGTGAGAGACTACGAAGCCAAGGAGTTTTTCGGCTGGCACGCCAAAGACGCACTTCAGCGGATTCAACATCATCTTGTACCTGCGGAGGTTGTCGAAGGTTTACGTGAGGTCGCCGATCGGGTCGGATCCTTTCCGAGTCATGACCGCGATGTCGTCGACGTAGGCGTGCACGTTCCGGCCGATTTGGTCCTTCAGGCACCGTTGCATCGTACGTTGGTAGGTGGCACCTGCGTTTTTCAAACCAAAAGGCATAGTAACATAGCAGTAATGTGGTGACCCGGCATACCACTGCATGGTGTAGTATGCAAGTCTGATATAACACCAATGAAACACCGTTCCACTAGTATTATATCGCTCAGAGTGGTACAACATAAACATATGCGGTCCAAGGCATGTCTATAGAATTACAACACAGACTCTTTACAAAAGATCATCACAACCTCCTACTTTACAATGAGGTAAAACTGCAAATAAACTCCAGAAGAACGACTCGTGGTCTAATCCTAACACGAACTCTACTTGTAGAGTATTTAACTAGCTACAGAGGCTATGAATAGATTCTAGCTAAATAGGAGCTAAGTTTAGGAAGCTAGTTCCTTTCTATTGCTAATCTAGGTTTCTCCTTGTTGGATGTGGTATCTGACTCCTCTGACAGGGTCCTGTCTCTTGAAGTAGTTGTTGACTTCTCGGTCTTCGAGTTGCACTGTAGATCCTCCTGCGATGCCTCCATATCTAAGCAGGGGATTTAAGAGTGGGATGAGTACGAGCGTACTCAACAAGTTCATTATAGGAAAGAGGTGTTTAATGCACTAGCTACAGCATTAGACCAGAAAGTCTAATAGCAATGCAAGTTTTCATAACCATTTCTTCAACAGAGTTGCTTTTATTCGGAAGAACTATGTCCGTCGGCCTTCACCGGTTTACTAGAACTTCATGGAGCTCCTTTCCGGCCGCGTTCGCGAGTTCCATATCCCGGAACAGGGAGTGACAGGTCACGGTTCTTTACACTCTGCAGAGGTGTGTTGCTTTACCCATAAGAGATCTTAACCTTGGTGCCAACCGAGCTTAAGTTCTCGTCCACACTTCCTTTGGTGTGAGGCCCGGTATAAGGTCTAGACAATCATGTTCCTCCGCTACCTCAAACACCCACCCTTTGTTGCATGCGCCGACCCTGGGTCCACGTCGGTCCCATTATTCCCGTATTTCAGGGTGGACCCCGACCACGACAACAGTGTTGGGCTCTACCATACACTCCTACGCCGGTGGCTGCAACCCATCCTAGACCGCAATACCGTGGGGACTTAGGACTCCCCAGCCTCACCATCTTGCTCCTTCGGGCGACAAGTGTACTACGGACTATGCCGTGGGGACTTAGGACTCCCCAGCCTCACCAGCTTGCCCCCTTGGATTACAAGTGTACTACGGTAAAGCGCATCCGTTGATGAACGAGAGGTGGAAACACTTTTGACTACTCCGTCCCACTCCGGATCTTATGGTTAACACGGGTATTACGGCACAAGAATCATCGGCGACATTTGCTTGTTTAATCCTAGATGGATATAAACCCGTGCAATGGAACCTCCACCATATCAACACAATCCATGGTTCCATTGCCCACCACTTAGTCATATTCATAATTATGAAAGTAGTGGTTTTGATTTTTGTGCAATAGTGATAACCATAATACTTTGCAAGTAATTTGATAGAAATACTCAAATGACATGAGCAAGTGATGAACTTGCCTTTCTTGACTGCAAGATTATGCAGTCAAGGTCTTCGATACGTAGTAACTCCAAATTCTGAAATAACATCATCGTCCGGTAAGGACGATGTTTAAAAGATTGGCAAGAATGCAATAATGCATAAGTATGAGATGCAATCGCTCTAAGCGTGACCTAACCCCGATGATTTAGGATCAGTGAGTTGTGATGATTAGTCCAGGGTGTGTTGCACTTTTAGAGTGATTCACAAATAAGGTTCTTATTCTGAGTTGTGTTGTTTTAGAATTATAAGCAGGTGGCAAAAATGAATAGTAACAACCATACACAACCAGGAATAGTAGCTGTATAATAAGTAAAGAGCAGTTGTCCATTTTAAGTCCTATAATACATGGTTAATGATTACTTATTATATAATTCAAAAGAATAACTTTTGAAGAACATGTTCTTAAATAAAGAACAAGTATGGTAATTAGGTTGGGTTTCTATGGTTGGCTATGGTTTCAGGTAGTTACTGGATTAAATATTAGATGGAGCCCAACAAAGTTGGATTCATCAACACCTAGGGCTTGTAAGGTTAAGATAAGCCTATGTATCTTAAGCAATTCATTATACAGGTTGTTGTCAAGGTTGGTTTATCTTGCTAGTGATAGTCGGCTAGGGTTTATAGGTCCTTATAAGCAGGGTTGGTGATGATTCCTTATTTTCTTTAAAAGAATAACTTTTGAAGAACATACTTCTTAAATAATAAGAAGTATTGTAATTAAGGTTGAGGTTATCTTGTATTAGCCATTGGATTCACTAAGTAAGGGATGGTGATTTCCTAAATAGGATGTTAATAATGATCTCACACTAATAGGGTTTAGTGTGTATGGGATATGATGTCAATATTAGCATGGTTGCTATTGGAGTTCATCACAATGGTGTGATGCTAGTTAAGGTTAATTAAGGATGAGATCCTTGTGATAGGAACTAGGTTTGATTAAGATGAACACATGGGATGCTAATTAGTAGTGATAGGGTTCCCATATGTTATGTGGATTTGAACAAGAATTTAGTTGCTAATTATGAATCTATGGTTACTAATGAAGTAACATGATCACATGTTACTCAGGGTTCATGTGTGGGAATAATTTAGGGTTCATATGAAGTAGTGGAGCTAAGGTTCCTAATTGAATTAGGGTTTTAGGGTTTCACCTTGAAATGATGAATTCCTGTTTTTCTACCATATGGAACTAGGGTTTTCTAGTTACCCTATAATTCTATGATTAATAACTTCAATTAAAAGTTGAAGTTATTAATAATTTGGGAATAAAAATAATATTGAATTTGGCATTTTATTAATTTTAATGAATTAATAATTAGGATAATTACTAATCAGGGTTTTAAATCCTTCTAATAAGGATTTAATAAAATAATAAAGAAAAATTAGTTTTAAAGTTTTCTTTATTTATTTACCGGTTTCAATTTAATTTTTAAAGTTTTCCTTATTTATTGAATTTAATTGAATTTGGAATTAAAATTAAAGGTTTAAATAATCAAGCATTAAATAATTAAATTTTTATTAAAAATAAAATTTTCATTTTATATTTTTATTGGATAGAGTTTTCTTTTCTAAGAATTTTAATATCTCATTTATATTTTTCTGACTTAATTTGAATTTTCTAAATTCATTTGAAGTTGCAGCAATTTTTGTATTTGAAACAGAAATAAAAGAAATACTAAACCTACCCGGCTACCTACCCACAGAGACACAGACCAGTGGGGTCGTGTCCACCTCATCGGCCACATAGGCGTGGACGGTCAAGCTAACTGACGTGGCAGGAGGCACGGTGGCCGGCGGGCAGTTGGCGGCGGCGCCGCCATTCCCGGGCTCCCGTGGAGGGGCTGAGGGCTGGGTTAGACGCGGAACGTGGTGGTGAACATTTTGAGGGGAGCGCCGCTAGTTATGTGTCGCCGGAGCTTGGCCGGCGACGCTGTGCCGCGGCGGCGGTCTCAGGTCCATGGCGTGGGGGGCGTTCCAGAGACGAATAGATGCTACCGAGATGTCGCGGAGGATGGGTAGCTCACCAGGAGCACGATGGAGACGACAGCATGGTCGGGGGAGCTCCAAATCGTCGGAATTGACGGCTCCGGCCGTCGGAGAGGGCGAGCTCGACGGAGAAGCTCCGGGCACTCTGGCTCGATTCCTTGTGCTGGATGGGCATGTCGAGGACGGCGATCCCAATGACGTCCACAGCGAGGCCTGGGAAGGTCTACAGCGACGGCGGTCATGGTGGCCGGGTGGCGGTAGGGTTTCGATTTGGGTGAAATTGGAGAAAGGGAGGAAGAACCCGATGCTAGGGCTCGCCGTGGAACTTTTATAGGGCGCCAGGGGTGCCTCGTCACGACGCCGAGCGAGGAGAGGACGCCAGCACGAGGGAGAAAGCAAACACGTCGTCGTGCTGTCCCTCCCGTGCGCGAGAGGATGAGGATGACCCTCCCTCTATTTTTCTTTAAACGAAGAGGTACGTGGTGGCCTGCTGGGCCATGGCTTGGGCCATGTTGGTGGGCTTCTGCTGGACTGCGGCGTCTGGTAGGTCCAGGTAAGTCCTTCTCCTCTCCTTTTCTATTTTCTTTTTATTTTTCTGATTTCAATTTGCCCATTTGAATTCATATTTGAATTTCTGTTATCTTTGCAGGTATTGCTTATTTATATTAAACAAGGATTAGCTCCAAGATACTCAAACACTTTACTGGTGTATTAAAATTAATATGGGTACTATAACATTAGTTTAGTTATTAATATTGGAATTTGGATTTTTAAATACCCATATAGACATGAATTTGAATATTATTGTGGAAATATACAAATTGTTTTCTAGATGATAGTTTTCTTATTTAGTAATATATAGGGTTTTGTTTAGTATTACATTGCAAAGAACAACCTCAAGATAATGCTTATTTATGGATTTCAAATAAGATATTGACTTTTATGGCATGATTTCATGTGCTAATATATCTCTAAGGACTTGATCTCCCATTTGAGAATTTGGGCACTAGCACATGAATTTATGTGAATACTTATTTATTAAGGTCTTGTAGGGTTTAATTTAACCCTATTTCAAGGTTAGCACTGATACTATATTTTAATAACACCTTGAAGTGCTTAGAGTAAGTATTACTTTCCTTATAGTTGGTTCTTGGTTATTAAGTCAAATAGTTAATATGAGTGGTTATTCACCACACATGAGTTTTCATTATGGAATTTAGCATTAAGTGTTTCTTATGTTTAATAATTGAAGCATAAGGATTAATGAGTGAGCAATATAGAGTTCTAACTATAGTCCCTAATGATGCATGGTTTGGATCTCAAATGTGAACTAAGTTTATAGTTGAGATCACCCAAGTGATACACAAACTAGGGTTGAGATATAATGCTAGGTTGTAGATATGGGATGACACCGTATTGCATGTGCTAGGGTTAATCTCCCCTAACCATGATAAGGCGATGGCTTAATTAGCATTTTATGTTCTCCTTTAGTTACTAAGATATTGAGAATTGGTTTTATCTTCTACCATTTAACTTCTATTACTATCCTCAATTTATCATTAAAGTAACTAAAGTTGTTATAGTTCCTTTTTATAGTTAACTTTGGTCATATGGATGGATGGTTTCATGTGGTGAATGATATATGCTTATCCTACTAGGATTTATCTTATCCTCACATATGTCAAGAGCATGATCATGGTTAAACATGATCAACTTGTTCTTAATATCTCTACCTCAAATTCTTAGGGTTTATGATCATCACTTAATTTATAATGATCAAGGTCTGGCTTCCTAAGGTACCTCTCATTAAATAGGTTTCTCACTCCCATGATCAAGCATTGTCTTGATCAATTAATGTATAGCACTTATATTTTACTTTCTAAGATAGAACTTCTATGGTTGCCTCATTAGTTTATATCCCAGGAGAATGCCTGAGATATTCTGCTAGGGTTCTACTCAAACAATGATGATATGGTCATCTGGGTATAAGAATAGTTCTTTCCCTCAAATCCAAGTGTTGCCTCAACTATCCTGAGTGTAACTCCAGAGCTTGAATTCTCTCATATAAGAATGGTTTATTCTCGGGTTTATGGTGTACTCCTAATATTTATTTAGGTTACTGAGCCAAAGATTCAATTGTCTATCTTAGTTGGTTTATTCCACACCTTATTTCACTAAGTCATGGATATAGTCTTATTCCATTTGGTATCTGGTGATCTCACCACTTCAAGGTGAAATGGTTTACCTAATACTTTAGTTCAAAGTTTAACATTGATTCTTAAATAAGTAAAGCTAGAATTAGTATGATTGGTCTCTCTCTCATTTGGGAAGGTCTTTAATTCCATCCTAAGATTAAGTTCCATAGAGAATGATGTGATCATCAATATCTATGTTTAACATAAATGGATTCTCTCTCTAAGGATTGTCTTTAATAATATCCTAGGGTTCTTTCTAAAGATGATGATTTGAATACTTGGATGTATATCCAAGGTTTAGCTCGAGGTTTGTTATGGCTTCTCTAATAAATAAGATAGATCTCTCACCTCTCTGGTTTTGATGTATAATAATTTGAACTAAAGAAGAATTGTATTCCTTAGTTGGATCTCCTTGTCTTGTTTTCAAGATTAAAGTAGAATGAATACCATGAGGTTCATGGTAGGATCAAGGATTAGTTTCAGACATGGACAAGATAGGTTAGGAATAGTTACTCCTAATTATTGTTACTTGAGTTCCAATTAAATGGATGTGCATATGTTGTGGCAAGGATTATCATATTATAATGTTTTATAAGATCAAGCAATTGATCATTGAGTAAACCGTTGTTGTGTTGATTATTAGTTCCATTTGATCTAACCCCTTAGATCAAATCATCTCTACCCAAAACAATGTTCTAACCAAAGTCACATTGAGGTTTATAGCGCTTGACTTGATGAGGTACTTCAATTCCACCAAGGTCAAGTGAAACTTCGCTATCGTGATCTGTTTCACTTTAAAGCGCGAAAATTCCCCAGATTTTCTATGCATGAATGCAATGCACACATCTGTTTTACTCTATTTTTGTAACCCCAATACCTGGGATATTACAGTCTCTACCCCTTAAACTAAACTTCGTCCTCGAAGTTTGATCTCTCTCACGTTTCGGAGTGTGGATCTGACTTGTGCAGACTATTTCTTTTCTCGAACTCCGTGGTGATCTCACTAGATATAATTGAATATATCCCTTGTCCCGATTCTTCCTGGAATCCATTACTGTTTGACAGCAAACAACTATTACTTCCCTTACTTCCATGATTTCCTCCAATATTATAAGCTTGTTTCCTTTCTCATTGAAGGTTCAATGATTAAGACTTCTTCTTGTACTGACAGTCTTAATTGAGGACTAATTGGATAACATTCTCCTATTTGATAAGATAGGTCTTTGTTTTTCCCTTACTACCAAAACTGCAATATTGGTACTAGTAAGGTACTTACCATGGAAATGGTTGTGATGGTTTATTTCCCAAAGAATGGATTAGACTCATTTAGTCCATCCAATCATGGTTTATAATTGATACTTATATCTAATTTGGTTCCTTTAGGTTCCATGAAAGGAATCTTTCAAATAGACTTTAGTTTTGGTATGGTCGATCTCCTTCGGTCTTTGGCCTTTTTGAGCTATATTTGGTCTCTGATATTTCCTTCGTCCAACTTCTTTATCTTTGACTTACTTGAGCTTAAGTACTTCTGAGTAGATATTACTCACTTGCTCAAGTTATAATCCACTTCTTACGTCCTCAAGGTATGAACCTCGGCTTCTGGTCTGACATACTTCTGAAAGTAGTGTTCAACAATCTTATGAAAATAAGATCGAACTTCCTCTCAGTTCAGACCTTCTTCTTCTGTTTTTCTCAAAGTATTGAGTCTTTATACATCCAACTCAATCTTTACTCTAACCCTTAGAGTTTTCTTAGGGTTTTCAACTCCTTTTCTTCCAACCATTGGACTTATGGTTAGAATATTGGTCTGGTTCTAACTTATGGGTTTTACTTCTTCTAAGGTCTCGCGAAGAATGTTTGTGGTGTATCCACTCAATTGTGGACATTCAATGTGAATCCTTCGACTAAATGATTATAGATCTATCTATTTGACTGACAGAATTTTTTATTTGTTCACAAACTTTTGTTACAACTAATTAAATCGTGGACTATTTGTAATATCAACTGTTACCAGCTGTGGTTATTATACCAACTGTGGCTATTTGATATCTAAAAAAATGGATTCTATTATAGGTTCTGGTCAACTGGACGAGACATCTTCTACTCTATCTCGCAGTATTGATTCTATACCAATTGTGGTCTTCTGATATTAACTATGGTCTTCTTATATCTGCTATGGTTTCATATATCATCTTCCTTTCTTCAGGGTTTATTTTGCAAGAAAACCACTAGCTGACACTATGATTATAGTATCCTAAGTGATTTCCCATGCATTCCCTCTTCTATGTTGACTATGGATCTGCTTAGCCTTCACCATAATCATTATATTTCTCACCTTCATGCTTCTTTCGTACAAAAGTACTCCTCTATTGAGGTAAGCATGAGTTTCTGATTGTACTTCATTCAGAGTATTGTGGTTACTTCCCACAACTTTACTTCCTTTTTCTGATGAATCTTCATCTTGTCTTTAAGATCTTCAGAGTTCGTCACTTCCTCGCACGAATACCATTGCCCTCTAGATCTATAGCATTAAGTAAGAACTTGATATTGCAACATGCATTTGCATATCAAAGTCAAACTTCATGTATGGATCTAGTCAATCAATGAAAATCCAATAAAATCCAAGAAGATTCAGCTTTGTGCATATAATACACAGTATCATAAGCCTGAATATGATTGTTGAGTAAGACATCTCTAAACATCAGGCTCTGATGTGTAGTATAGAACACCACATAATATAGGTTTATATCGTGATACTCAGCACGCATATAGGGAATTCTACTATTTGTCTCAACCTTTACCTTAATTGCACATTTGCAATGAGATAAACTTGAAACAAAGTGGTCTAGGATAGTTGTGGTTAACCTAATTTTCTTTGGAAGTACTAACAAAGTATTATACCATATATAAGTGTTATTGAGGACTATTTCCTATGATATGTCTAGGTTCTAACATTGCTACTCTAAACACATAACTATGAAAATATAGCTCTTATACTTCCAAGTGTTTATACAATCACGAGACTATGGACATGATGTGCTTGGCACACTTCCCATATTCTTGGAACATAATTCTTACACTATTGTTTAGCACTTGGCTTCTTATTGTACTCTTCCAAAATACTTATAATGTTCTATTCCATCACATAATGATTCTCAGGTGAATCATATATGATTAACAACTCTACCATGTAAGTAATCATATTTTATTCATATCTCTCTTCCTTATCTCCCATGATTGACTCATCATGGTCTATGCTACCTCACATGACTCATAGTTCTCACTTGTTATCAATTGTTTTACAAGTTTAGATATTTTACTTACTCATTACTTAGCTTGGTCTACATTCTCTATTAGGGTATCTTAATTATCTTCATCACTTGATATTACTCCTATTACGAGTCCGGATAACTCGTACTTAACAATAACATATGTTGGTATACATCTTCCAATAGGATATCTTCTTTATGGTTGTATCCTCTCTTTGGACTACCATGTATTGTATACCAACTGTGATCTACTCATCTATTATTTTAAGGACTTATTGATGTGCTACATGTTTTGCATTAGCTAACTAACTTCACTTAGGAAGGATAGGTAGGAAATGTTGACTCAAGTGTGTCAGGATTATTCTCAAGTGAATATCCATCTCAAGTCATAAGAATATTTGGTTTATCTAAGACAACTTCCTATAGACACTACCAATCCTATAGGTCTCCTTTAAAGGGTTTTAATCCTAAGGTCAAAGCATTTGCTCGATACCAACCGTGGTGACCCGGCATACCACTCGCATGGTGTAGTATGCAAGTCCGATATAACACCAATGAAACACCGTTCCACTAGTATTATATCGCTCGAGTGGTACAACAGAAATATATGCGGTCCAAGGCATGTCTATAGAATTACAAACACGTACTCTTTACAAAAGATCATCACAACCTCCTACTTTACAATGAGGTAAAACTGCAAATAAACTCCAGAAGAACGACTCGTGGTCTAATCCTAACACGAACTCTACTTGTAGAGTATTTAACTAGCTACAGAGGCTATGAATAGATTCTAGCTAAATAGGAGCTAAGTTTAGGAAGCTAGTTCCTTTCTATTGCTAATCTAGGTTTCTCCTTGTTGGATGTGGTATCTGACTCCTCTGACAGGGTCCTGTCTCTTGAAGTAGTTGTTGACTTCTCGGTCTTCGAGTTGCACTCGTAGATCCTCCCGCGATGCCTCCATATCTAAGCAGGGGATTTAAGAGTGGGATGAGTACGAGCGTACTCAACAAGTTCATTATAGGAAAGAGGTGTTTAATGCACTAGCTACGGCATTAGACCGGAAAGTCTAATACCAATGCAAGTTTTCATAACCATTTCTTCAACAGAGTTGCTTTTATTCGGAAGAACTATGTCCGTCAGCCTTCACCGGTTTACTAGAACTTCATGGAGCTCCTTTCCGGCCGCGTTCGCAGTTCCATATCCCGGAACGAGGGAGTGACAGGTCACGGTTCTTTACACTCGCAGAGGTGTGTTGCTTTACCCATAAGAGATCTTAACCTTGGTGCCAACCGAGCTTAAGTTCTCGTCCACACTTCCTTTGGTGTGAGGCCCGGTATAAGGTCTAGCCAATCATGTTCCTCCGCTACCTCGAACACCCACCCTTTGTTGCATGCGCCGACCCTGGGTCCACGTCGGTCCCATTATTCCCGTATTTCGGGGTGGACCCCGACCACGACAACGATGCGCTGGGCTCTACCATACACTCCTACGCCGGTGGTCGCAACCCATCCTAGACCGCAATACCGTGGGGACTTAGGACTCCCCAGCCTCACCATCTTGCTCCTTCGGCGACAAGTGTACTACGGACTATGCCGTGGGGACTTAGGACTCCCCAGCCTCACCAGCTTGCCCCCTTGGATTACAAGTGTACTACGGTAAAGCGCATCCGTTGATGAACGAGAGGTGGAAACACTTTTGACTACTCCGTCCCACTCCGGATCTTATAGTTAACACGGGTATTACGGCACAAGAATCACTCGCGACATTTGCTGTTTAATCCTAGATGGATATAAACCCGTGCAATGGAACCTCCACCATATCAACACAATCCATGGTTCCATTGCCCACCACTTAGTCATATTCATAATTATGAAAGTAGTGGTTTTGATTTTTGTGCAATAGTGATAACCATAATACTTTGCAAGTAATTTCATAGAAATACTCAAATGACATGAGCAAGTGATGAACTTGCCTTTCTTGACTGCAAGATTATGCAGTCAAGGTCTTCGATACGTAGTAACTCCAAATTCTGAAATAACATCATCATCCGGTAAGGACGATGTTTAAAAGATTGGCAAGAATGCAATAATGCATAAGTATGAGATGCAATCGCTCTAAGCGTGACCTAACCCCGATGATTTAGGATCAGTGAGTTGTGATGATTAGTCCAGGGTGTGTTGCACTTTTAGAGTGATTCACAAATAAGGTTCTTATTCTGAGTTGTGTTGTTTTAGAATTATAAGCAGGTGGCAAAAATGAATAGTAACAACCATACACAACCAGGAATAGTAGCTGTATAATAAGTAAAGAGCAGTTGTCCATTTTAAGTCCTATAATACATGGTTAATGATTACTTATTATATAATTCCAAAGAATAACTTTTGAAGAACATGTTCTTAAATAAAGAACAAGTATGGTAATTAGGTTGGGTTTCTATGGTTGGCTATGGTTTCAGGTAGTTACTGGATTAAATATTAGATGGATCCCAACAAAGTTGGATTCATCAACACCTAGGGCTTGTAAGGTTAAGATAAGCCTATGTATCTTAAGCAATTCATTATACAGGTTGTTGTCAAGGTTGGTTTATCTTGCTAGTGATAGCTGGCTAGGGTTTATAGGTCCTTATAAGCATGGTTGGTGATGATTCCTTATTTTCTTTAAAAGAATAACTTTTGAAGAACATACTTCTTAAATAATAAGAAGTATTGTAATTAAGGTTGAGGTTGTCTTGTATTAGCCATTGGATTCACTAAGTAAGGGATGGTGATTTCCTAAATAGGATGTTAATAATGATCTCACACTAATAGGGTTTAGTGTGTATGGGATATGATGTCAATATTAGCATGGTTGCTATTGGAGTTCATCACAATGGTGTGATGCTAGTTAAGGTTAATTAAGGATGAGATCCTTGTGATAGGAACTAGGTTTGATTAAGATGAACACATGGGATGCTAATTAGTAGTGATAGGGTTCCCATATGTTATGTGGATTTGAACAAGCATTTAGTTGCTAATTATGAATCTATGGTTACTAATGAAGTAACATGATCACATGTTACTCAGGGTTCATGTGTGGGAATAATTTAGGGTTCATATGAAGTAGTGGAGCTAAGGTTCCTAATTGAATTAGGGTTTTAGGGTTTCACCTTGAAATGATGAATTCTGTTTTTCTACCATATGGAACTAGGGTTTTCTAGTTACCCTATAATTCTATGATTAATAACTTCAATTAAAAGTTGAAGTTATTAATAATTTGGGAATAAAAATAATATTGAATTTGGCATTTTATTAATTTTAATGAATTAATAATTAGGATAATTACTAATCAGGGTTTTAAATCCTTCTAATAAGGATTTAATAAAATAATAAAGAAAAATTAGTTTTAAAGTTTTCTTTATTTATTTACTGGTTTCAATTTAATTTTTAAAGTTTTCCTTATTTATTGAATTTAATTGAATTTGGAATTAAAATTAAAGGTTTAAATAATCAAGCATTAAATAAGTAAATTTTTATTAAAAATAAAATTTTCATTTTATATTTTTATTGGATAGAGTTTTCTTTTCTAAGAATTTTAATATCTCATTTATATTTTTCTGACTTAATTTGAATTTTCTAAATTCATTTGAAGTTGCAGCAATTTTTGTATTTGAAACAGAAATAAAAGAAATACTAAACCTACCCGGCTACCTACCCACAGAGACACAGACCAGTGGGGTCGTGTCCACCTCATCGGCCACATAGGCGTGGACGGTCAAGCTAACTGACGTGGCAGGAGGCACGGTGGCCGGCGGGCAGTTGGCGGCGGCGCCGCCATTCCCGGGCTCCCGTGGAGGGGCTGAGGGCTGGGTTAGACGCGGAACATGGTGGTGAACATTTTGAGGGGAGCGCCGCTAGTTATGTGTCGCCGGAGCTTGGCCGGCGACGCTGTGCCACGGCGGCGGTCTCAGGTCCATGGCGTGGGGGGCGTTCCAGAGACGAATAGATGCTACCGAGATGTCGCGGAGGATGTGTAGCTCACCAGGAGCACAATGGAGACGACAGCATGGTCGGGGGAGCTCCAAATCGTCGGAATTGACGGCTCCGGCCGTCGGAGAGGGCCAGCTCGACGGAGAAGCTCCGGGCACTCTGGCTCGATTCCTTGTGCTGGATGGGCATGTCGAGGACGGCGATCCCAATGACGTCCACGGCGAGGCCCGGGAAGGTCTACGGCCGACGGCGGTCATGGTGGCCGGGTGGCGGTAGGGTTTCGATTTGGGTGAAATTGGAGAAAGGGAGGAAGAACCCGATGCTAGGGCTCGCCGTGGAACTTTTATAGGGCGCCAGGGGTGCCTCGTCACGACACCGAGCGAGGAGAGGACGCCAGCACGAGGGAGAAAGCAAACACGTCGTCGTGCTGTCCCTCCCGTGCGCGAGAGGATGAGGATGACCCTCCCTCTGTTTTTCTTTAAACGAAGAGGTACGTGGTGGCCTGCTGGGCCATGGCTTGGGCCATGTTGGTGGGCTTCTGCTGGACTGCGGCGTCTGGTAGGTCCAGGTAAGTCCTTCTCCTCTCCTTTTCTATTTTCTTTTTATTTTTCTGATTTCAATTTGCCCATTTGAATTCATATTTGAATTTCGTTATCTTTGCAGGTATTGCTTATTTATATTAAACAAGGATTAGCTCCAAGATACTCAAACACTTTCTTGGTGTATTAAAATTAATATGGGTACTATAACATTAGTTTAGTTATTAATATTGGAATTTGGATTTTTAAATACCCATATAGACATGAATTTGAATATTATTGTGGAAATATTCAAATTGTTTTCTAGATGATAGTTTTCTTATTTAGTAATATATAGGGTTTTGTTTAGTATTACATTGCAAAGAACAACCTCAAGATAATGCTTATTTATGGATTTCAAATAAGATATTGACTTTTATGGCATGATTTCATGTGCTAATATATCTCTAAGGACTTGATCTCCCATTTGAGAATTTGGGCACTAGCACATGAATTTATGTGAATACTTATTTATTAAGGTCTTGTAGGGTTTAATTTAACCCTATTTCAAGGTTAGCACTGATACTATATTTTAATAACACCTTGAAGTTCTTAGAGTAAGTATTACTTTCCTTATAGTTGGTTCTTGGTTATTAAGTCAAATAGTTAATATGAGTGGTTATTCACCACACATGAGTTTTCAGTATGGAATTTAGCATTAAGTGTTTCTTATGTTTAATAATTGAAGCATAAGGATTAATGAGTGAGCAATATAGAGTTCTAACTATAGTCCCTAATGATGCATGGTTTGGATCTCAAATGTGAACTAAGTTTATAGTTGAGATCACCCAAGTGATACACAAACTAGGGTTGAGATATAATGCTAGGTTGTAGATATGGGATGACACCGTATTGCACGTGCTAGGGTTAATCTCCCCTAACCATGATAAGGCGATGGCTTAATTAGCATTTTATGTTCTCCTTTAGTTACTAAGATATTGAGAATTGGTTTTATCTTCTACCATTTAACTTCTATTACTATCCTCAATTTATCATTAAAGTAACTAAAGTTGTTATAGTTCCTTTTTATAGTTAACTTTGGTCATATGGATGGATGGTTTCATGTGGTGAATGATATCTGCTTATCCTACTAGGATTTATCTTATCCTCACATATCTCAAGAGCATGATCATGGTTAAACATGATCAACTTGTTCTTAATATCTCTACCTCAAATTCTTAGGGTTTATGATCATCACTTAATTTATAATGATCAAGGTCTGTCTTCCTAAGGTACCTCTCATTAAATAGGTTTCTCACTCCCATGATCAAGCATTGTCTTGATCAATTAATGTATAGCACTTATATTTTACTTTCTAAGATAGAACTTCTATGGTTGCCTCATTAGTTTATATCCCAGGAGAATGCCTGAGATATTCTGCTAGGGTTCTACTCAAACAATGATGATATGGTCATCTGGGTATAAGAATAGTTCTTTCCCTCAAATCCAAGTGTTGCCTCAACTATCCTGAGTGTAACTCCATAGCTTGAATTCTCTCATATAAGAATGGTTTATTCTCGGGTTTATGGTGTACTCCTAATATTTATTTAGGTTACTGAGCCAAAGATTCAATTGTCTATCTTAGTTGGTTTATTCCACACCTTATTTCACTAAGTCATGGATATAGTCTTATTCCATTTGGTATTCAGTGATCTCACCACTTCAAGGTGAAATGGTTTACCTAATACTTTAGTTCAAAGTTTAACATTCATTCTTAAATAAGTAAAGCTAGAATTAGTATGATTGGTCTCTCTCTCATTTGGGAAGGTCTTTAATTCCATCCTAAGATTAAGTTCCATAGAGAATGATGTGATCATCAATATCTATGTTTAACATAAATGGATTCTCTCTCTAAGGATTGTCTTTAATAATATCCTAGGGTTCTTTCTAAAGATGATGATTTGAATACTTGGATGTATATCCAAGGTTTAGCTCAGGGTTTGTTATGGCTTCTCTAATAAATAAGATAGATCTCTCACCTCTCTGGTTTTGATGTATAATAATTTGAACTAAAGAAGAATTGTATTCCTTAGTTGGATCTCCTTGTCTTGTTTTCAAGATTAAAGTAGAATGAATACCATGAGGTTCATGGTAGGATCAAGGATTAGTTTCAGACATGGACAAGATAGGTTAGGAATAGTTACTCCTAATTATTGTTACTTGAGTTCCAATTAAATGGATGTGCATATGTTGTGGCAAGGATTATCATATTATAATGTTTTATAAGATCAAGCAATTGATCATTGAGTAAACTGTTGTTGTGTTGATTATTAGTTCCATTTGATCTAACCCCTTAGATCAAATCATCTCTACCCAAAACAATGTTCTAACCAAAGTCACATTGAGGTTTATAGCGCTTGACTTGATGAGGTACTTCAATTCCACCAAGGTCAAGTGAAACTTCGAGTCATCGTGGATTGTTTTACTTTAAAGCGCGAAAATTCCCCAGATTTTCTATGCATGAATGCAATGCACACATCTGTTTTACTCTATTTTTGTAACCCCAATACCTGGGATATTACAAGTAAGTACCAAACGGGGTAATGAATGAAGTCGCCTTTTGGTCGGATTCCTTCATCCAGATCTGATGATACCCGGAATACGCGTCAAGAAAACACAGAAGTTCCGCCCCCGCCGTCGAATCAATGACTTGGTCAATGCGCGGCAAGGGGAACGGATCCTTCGGGCAATGCTTGTTCAAGCCAGAGTAATCGATGCACATTCTTAGTATTTCGAGTGTTCTTTTTGGGTACAAGGACGGGATTCGCGACCCAATTGGTGTGGATAACTTCTATTACAAAACCTGCTTCTAGTAACTTTGCTAGTTCCATTCCTATGGCGCGGCGCTTCTTATCTCCAAAGCGTCGCATAGCTTGCTTTACCGGTTTAGCCCCGGGTTTATATTGAGGTAGTGCTCGGCGAGTTCCCTTGGTACTCCGGACATGTCGAAGGTTGCCATGCGAAGATATCCATATTAGCGCGGAGGAACTCGACGAGCGCGTCTTCCTATTTGGGGTCCATGTTGGCTCCGACCGAGACACTGCTTGGAATCGTCGCCTTCCTTGAAGTTGACTTTCTTGGTCTCTATCGCGGCCCTGAAGGAGTTTTTGTGTTCGGAGATCTGCTTCTTGGTGGTCTGCATTTCAGTCGGATCCACCGCGGCTCTGTAGCTTTTCAGCTCTTCTCCGGATATGACAGACTCTGCGAAGGCGGCTTCGCCCAACTCGCACTCGTGAGCCTTTTTGTAGTCTCCGGTTATGGTGATCATTCCATTAGGACCCGGAATCTTGAGCTTGTTGTAGATGTAACATGCTCTTGCATGGAACTTGTGGTAGGTGGGCCTGCCGAAGATGACATGGTAGGAGCTCTTGAAGGGCACAACTTCAAACGTGATTTTTTCTTCGCGGAAATTGTGAACGTCGCCGAAAGCCACGGGAAGTGTGATGCTGCCGAGGGAATTCGCCTTCTTACCCGGAACCACGCCGTGAAACTCAGTGTTGCTGTGTTTGAGCTGTTCCTTGGTGAGGTTCATCCGTTCCAGAGTCTCCAGGTACATGATGTTCAAGCTGGCTCCGCCATCCATGAGGCACTTGGAGAAGTCATACCCGTCTATGCGGGGCTTACAACCAAGGCGTAGTATTCTTTTGGCACAATGGCGGGATGATCCTCCTCGTCAAATGTGCACGGAACTTCCGACCACCGACATACTGCGGCACGGCCGGAACTCGTGGCGTTCAGGATCCGGGTAGCTGACTTTGTAGCGCGGACTGTTGGGGTTTCGAGGAAGGTGTGGTAAGCCCCCACGCTATTTTTCTCGAAGGGGTTGGATTTACCTGCGGATCCGGCTTTGGGATCTGGCGACTTATCATCCTCGTCCATCGCTTCGGAACTGTCCTCCTCCTTGTCCTTGTTCTTGCCCTTGCCTCCTTTGCCGCGTGGGCGGTGCTTCCGGGCTCGCTTGTATCCTGCTTCCGGGTCGTTCTTTAGATCGTTGACCCACTTGCAGTTGCGGTTGGTGTGAGTGGACTTCCCTGTAGCCGGATCCAAGTGGGCCAGGCAGGGCATGTCTCTATACTCCTCGTAGGTTTGCGGGGCGCGGGATCCGCCAGCTGTGACTTCAGTGCTATGCTGCTGACCCCTGCCGGCTCCGCCTCCACGGCCGCGTCCTCTTCCGCCTCCTGAACCTCCGCGTTGGAACGCCATGGCGACCATGTCGGATCCGCCACTCTTCTGGTCATCAGGGTTTTTGCGTTTATGGCCGCTGTTGTTTCCGTTGTCACGGTTCTTCTTTTGTTGGTGCAAGGGGATTGCTGTAGCTGCTATATCACCGCCTGCGTCGTCATCGGCGGCAGTGTGGTCACCGGCAATGGAGATCATCTCATCCAAAGTCAGTTTATTGGCGTTAGCCATACATGTGAGCTTATGCCTCAGCAATCCTCCTCTCTGCAGTCCACCAATGAAGGCGTACATGGCGAGTGGTGTGGTCGACGTTTTCGCACTCGTTCCCGCATGCCAACCATCGTGTGAGGAAGTTTCTTGAGGATTCTCCCTTCTTCCGGATACAAGCTTGTAAGTCGCTTGCCGTGGCAGTGTCTTTTGTAGGTGCCTCCGAAGTGTTTCTCGAAAGCGGTCTTCGGGTCGAACCAGCAAAAGATGGAGTTTTTCTCGAGGTCACCGAGCCGCATCCGGGCTGGTCCTATAAGGTACAACTCGGAGCATGCGGCAAGCGATATTAGGGGTTCCTCCGGCAAAGGTTACTCGCATTATAGTAATCCTCAATCCAGGTATCCGGCCTTTCGGTGCCATCATAATGCTTCGTGTTTCCGGGTAGCTTGAGGGAGCTCCTTGGCTTTGGTTCCTCTCGAATCATCCTCGCCAAAGCACTTCGGTCCGATGTAGTCGGTTCCGTATTCGTTGAGGCGTTCCCGCGCGTCGTGCGAACCGTGACGGGGGACTTTGAGCGAGAGCGAGATCTCCGGCCACCGCCTCCGCCTCCACCTCCGCCGCCACCGCTAGGTGGTGGTGAGGAGACTCGCGAGGGGGCCGATCCGACCTCTTGCTTTCGCCTCCGCATTCTCCCCGGCCCTCCCGGTGCCGGCTCCGGCTCCCGTGGCTGCCTTCGCCGTGGCGCTGGCTGCCCCGGTCGGTCCGGCTCCGGCGGGGCTCCGGTCGCGTTCCTCATTCCGGCTCCTCCTAGGCTCGGGCTCACGATCGTTGTTCCGATTCCGGCGAGGTTCCGGCGTGCGCTCCTCGCTCCTATTCCTTGAGGGCAGCACGTTGTCGCGGATAACAATTCCACCATGCCCCGAGGCCTGGTGTTTCCGGCTAGACTACGGCGGCGAGGGGGACGCGGGTAACCATTAGGCGGAGGAGAGGCGTTGCGGTACTTGTCTCGTCCAGAGTACATTGCGTCCTTTCCCTTTCTCGGATCTGACGGTGGCGTCTTTGATGGTATGGGGATCGGATTTGGGTGTTCCCTGGTTTCCCTTCTTCGTTCCGAGGATCCGGTTCGCGATTCGTCATCTCGACGGCGATCGTCGCAGGCGTCCTTCTGCGCAGTGGAGACGCAGTGCTCCGGGTTAGATTCTAACTTGCGCGAAGTGTCTGCCTTGCTCTGTTGTTTAACCGCTGAAGCGACGAGCGTGCGCAAGTAGTTGATGTCAATCTCATCGTCACTTTTCTTCAGGATCTCCGCAGCCTTTCGTCATATTGTCCTTTGGGGTTGCGAACGGCCGTCGATCCGTTGGAGTTGCGAAGGTGATCCTGCGGGGAGCTATCAACTCACGCCGGACCTTTTCTACCTCCCGATCAGCTTCAACGATCTTGTCCTCCCAATGCTTTCGGAGTTCCTTGACTTTCGCCAGTCCTTCGTCCACCTCCTGCTCACGCTGGAATGAAGTCTTCCACAAAACCGCGGCATGCTTCCTTTCCTCCAACGATGGCGGCTGCGGTGTCCTTAAACTTCTTGGTTGTGGCCAGCAGCTCCACTCTTTTAGCTTCTAAAGCTTCTAGGTCTTCGGGAGTGATGGGTTTGTTAAGAATATCCGAGCGATAAACTGCATCCATGCCTGCTTGTGCGACCATCTCTTCAGGCGACAGGAGGCTCTCCGAGGAAGAATCCCTACGGGCCGATCCCGCGACATCGGAGATCCGTGGTGAGATGGCTGGGGGTCGGATTGGGTGCCTGCCTCTTCTGATCCGTTTTCTCCGAGCGCCGCTACAGTTGCAAGTACCTGCCTTGGCTGGGCGGAATCAACTTTAGGCTGGCCGCCGTATCCGTATTCCTTCACCTTGCGATCGAACTCTTCAGTGTCCATAGACTGGGTGTCTCCGGAGATTGGGCTTAGATTTCCCAAGATCGACTCTTCAACCGGAGTTTCGCTTTCTCCGACAGCCTCTTGCTGATCCGGAGCAGCGTTGTTTTCCGGGCCTCGACTCGCTCGGGACCAGCTCCGGCTTCTTGAGGGGCGGTTCCGGCGGTATGGGCCAAGAAGTGTACGAAGTGACACCTTTGCTTCTTTAACACCTGGGAGACCCAGGCGGATCTGCATTGGTCTTCCACCGTTATTTCCTGCTCAGGGGCGGATTGGGTGGGTTTTGATTTTTTCAGATCTAAGGCGGAATCTTCGCTAGGAAGTTCCTGCGTCTCGGATCGGATCTTCGCGACTCGCGTCCAGCTCGGCGGCGGTCGCGTCGGCGCTACTTACTGCTGGGTTTCCGTCGGAATCGACGGTTTCCCCGATGAAGATGTGTATGCCGCCAACTCGGGACGATGGAGAGCTTGACAGGGGTCGGTTTTAGCCGGAATCCAACACTCATCCGGAGGGACGATCGGCAGATTTCCGGCGTAAAGGACACGCCCCACGGCGATGGTGTCGTCGTAGCTTCCCATGGCGGAACCCTCCCGGCTCCGGCCTCCGCACGCCGCAGGCCCCACGGTGGGCGCCAACCGTCGCTGCCTAATCGACGGTACCTCGGAGGAGGGATCCTCACGAGGGGAGAAGAAGTAGGGGCCATAGGGCGGAGTGCACACGGGATGGTGGTACGCGAGTTACCCAGCTTCGGAACACCCGCACGATGACAGGGCCTACTCCCGCTTGTCCGGAATTATCCGGGCGCTTTCGCGTTGTTACAATGAGTTGTGGTTGTGCCTCTAGGGCTCCCGGGATCCGGCTTATAAAGGCGCACGGATCTAGGGTTTACATGGAGAGTCCTAGCCGGATTACGCATGGCCTAGCTATGGTACAATATCTTGCCGTGCACGTCACGGATCCGCCTTCCTCATACGTCGTATCGGATCCGGGTTCCTCATGGGCCTCCATGGATCCGGGTTACTCCTAACATCAGAACGGATCCGGCTTACTGATCCTGGGCCGGACTTCTTCCTTCATGATCAATAGCAACTGGGCCGCCCGATGGGCCACATGCCTCATCACCGTCTGTGGGCCACCCGGGCTTGCCGAATCTAGGCACTGTCGATGGTACACCCATGAAGTATACCCACAACAGATGGCGCGATCCACGTTGCTCGACAGCGCCGCGATCTCCGCGCTGAGCGAGCCCTTGACGGCGGCGAGCTCCGAGCCGAATTGATGATGCGCGGCCTCGAGATCGGCGCCCATCTGGTACTGCGCGGTGGCGACGGTGTCGCTGAGGTCCTTGATTTGGTTGTTCGTGTCGTCGAGAGACGCCCACACCGCATCGAGGATCTCCTTTTTGTAGGCGATGAACTTGGACTCGTAGACCTCCGCGGACTCCGTCTTGAGGAGATCGTAGAGAGCCCGCGACTCCGGCGACAAGCTCTCCATGGCCGCGGCGCGGCGGCGAACAGCGGACCTCGTGGGGTGGTTGTGGGTGGGAATCTCCAGGGTGGGGATCGAATTGGTCTCTGATACCAAGTGTAAGGTACTAGGGAATTTCTATATCATCTCTCGATTCACAGATACAGGAAGAGGTTTGAATCAAGCCGATCTCAGATCCAGCCTATTCTCTCCTTCTACCGCACGGACTCACTGAGTCGTGTTCATGGTTTCGTAAGATCCAAGCCAAGTACATCACCGGCGCTCAGGCCTTAAGTACAGGAGACGTTCACTCACACACACGTTACAAGCTCACTTGGCCCACTACGGCCCAAGCAGCCACCCAGGTAACTTGCGCGTCCTCGTGGGCTTGGTCTTGGTTTCCCCCTTGTCATCTGGAGGCCCAGCAACGGCGGTGTGGCTCGTGCCTTGAGGTACCAGGTTGCTGACATGATTCCACCTTGTTCTGTCTCATTCTTCTCAACATACGTGCTTTGTTACTAGTCTCAAGCTAACTAATTTGCATCAACCAGATGCTCTGCTGGGTTTGGCCAGTAATGTTTTGAATACATATTGGCTTGTGTGGGCATGCCAAAGCAGAAGCTGGAAGAAGCTATTTGTAAAATTTATGTTTCAGAAGTTCACCAGCTACTCGTTGTTTAGCTGCCAGTACAATTTTCTAGAAACATACCAGGTAGCAGGCCCGGGCCCACGGGAGTGCGGCCCGTGCGGCTGCACAGGGCCCCAAATTTTTGGGGGCCCAAAATTTCTAAGTTGGCTTTTTATATATATATTATATTCATGGACCTCAGAAATTATCAGGAAACCTTCTCAGCTCAATTGGTTCTCTGGTCTTACCACGCAAGTAGGAGGTTGCAAATTCAAATCCTGTCGACATCTCTTCCTTGTTTCTTTTCTGACTGACGCTGCTTTTTTTTTAACCCAACCTTTTCCTATTCAGATTGATGCCTATGCCTATGGTACAAATACTTAATTATTTATGGTTTCAAAAAAATTACTTAATTATTCATTTTATTACTATTGAATAAAACTTAGACACGGTGGGTGTATAAATCACACTATATCCACTTTTGAAAAAAAATTCTAATTCAAGTCTTAAACATATCAGAAATTTTGCAATTTGATATATATAGTGGTACTGCATTTCTCTCGTGGGGTAGTTCTTCTAATGAGCTTATCCATATTACCATATAAATGTACTTGTTTGGAAAGTTTCTATTGAGATTATGAAAGTATTTTCTTAGTTTTAGAATCCAAAAAGTTTAAATGCATCGAAACCATTAGATGTAGATTTTTTTGGTTGGACCGTTGGTCAGAATATAGGGGTGTTGAGGGTAGTTCTACAGTTTAAACGTACATCTACGACATATATAAATGTTATAATTATTCATTATTTATATTTATGTAGTGAATAGGGCCCCATTTTAAAATTTCGCACAGGGCCCCGGATTTTGCTGGCCCGGCCCTGGCAGGTAGTAGAATCATGCATAGATTGCTTAAATAAAGGATTACACATCAGTAAAGTGAAGAGATATACGAGTTACTAAAGAAACAACTGAACTGTGACATATTTTATGACCGGATGGACGACTTCCCAACCACTTGATATGAAACAAAAGGTTAAGGTGAAACAAAATGTTAAGGGGAGCAGTTGGGAGTGGTGCAGTGTCTTTTGTTCGTTTGCCCCTTTGACTAAACTCTGAAGGAGGTGACTGATGCCAAGCTGTGGTTGTGGCATCAAAATTAATTTGGTGTGTATAGCACATGGGATTAACAGCTATCCGTTGTTTAGGACTTGGACTCGGAATATAGGCCTGGGATGTAGGAAAATCCAATTAGATACTGACAAATGACACTAGCAGATCTGATTAAAGTGCGAAAGACAGTAGTACAAGTCTGAGGCATTGGCTGTCACTTGTTCTCACTTTCACGAAGTAGTTTAAGACCAGAAGATCTGCACATGCCTTCTTTAGAGGTACAAAATATATGCAACAGATGAAGATGGGTGTATATTGGGACCGGTGGAACCGTTTCGTCCTCCCGCTCCCGCGAGCACAGGGCGAAACCCTAGCTTCCCCAACATCCAGCCCCTCCTCTCCCCGTCCCTCCCTCGCCGCCGCCAGAGGGCGTCGCCGGGCAAAGCCCCGGGGCGCTGGCGGCGGCGGGGCATCTCTCTCCCCCGCGTGGCTGTGGTGGCGCAGGCTGGCGCGGTCGGTGGGGGCGCCGAGTTCGACGTCTGGCGCAGCGGCACGGTGACCCGACCACGACGTGGCGAAGACGCTCCTCCGGCGGGGTGGCGGCGCGGCTTGTGGCTGGCTGGCGCGGCCCTGCGACGGCGTGCTTGTGGCCATGGGTGGCGACGGCGGGGCCAGATCTGGGCCAGCGGGCCTAGGTCTGGGCCTCATCTGAGCTGCCTCGGGTGGGCGGCCCTGATGCGTCTGGTCGACGAGCGGGGAGGGCGCTAGTTCTTCTTCCCCCGATGTCTTGCGGCGGGCATCAAGGTGGGTGCCTCGGTCTGGCGTCCTTGACTCCTCGGGATGTGAGGCGGCGGCGGGCGGCGTCTGTGGCCTGGATCTACGGTTCACGTCGTCTGAGGTAGTAGTTGTTGTCCTCGGCTCCTGCTCACCTTTTCCCCACCTCCCGGACGAAAGTCCAAAATCTCGCTAATAGGACACAGCGGCGACGCGCTGCTGCGTCGTGACCTTCTTGGAGGCGCCACCTGGGGAGGTTTGGGTAGGGTGGCGGAGCTGAAGGTTGCAGCTTTTGGGCAATGTCGGTCCTTGTGCAGCTGCGGTGATCTCTAGCCCGTATGCGTGTGTCGACGGCAGGTTCGACACCTTCGAGCCAGGCGAGAGGGCAGGGGCCCTCTTCGGCATGAGAACAGGTTGGTGCTTCTGGTGCTCGTAGTCCTAGTTGTTCTCCTCGGATTCAAGACTACTATTCTGCTCCCCTCGCCGTGCCTCCAGCTGGTGTCCTTGGTGCCGAACAGCGGCGGTCTGCACTTCTGCAAGCTTGTCCTCGCTCTTAGTGCAGTGTTGTAATTCGTTCTGTGTGTACCTTTGTATCTTTCTTGCCGTGGTGTGCGTGGTGTGGTGTTCTGTTGTAACTTCTGGCTGATTGATGGCTTTGTTAATTTAAAGTTGGGCTTTCGAGCCTTCTGTTTTAAAAAAACGGGTGTATATTTGAGACAATTAGAGGTATAAAATGTATGTAGACTAGGCCTGATGCTCTAACAATCAAAGGGCTGCAGGAGTTGCTTCCAAGTTCCAACAACAAACAGAACCTAATGAATTCCAAAGATAGTAAAGATTTGCATCTGGAGTAAGAGAATAAAAACGTAAGTATTGCTCTTCAGGAAAATGGCAAGGAGTCTGCTAAGAGGAAATAAGAAAACACTCGATGCCATCTTATTTATGACCGTGCGCAGGTATTAAAAAAACTAAACACTGTAGCAACGCAGATTTTGTGGACAATTTTTTCTTGAGAAAAACACAAAGGACCCTTTTCACTTCCATGTAGAAGTTTATTGCGGATCTCCTAAGAGGAAGAAATTACAAGAGGTAAGCAATTAGTGTACATATTTGGTGGATATGGGTCCATATGAACACTGATGGACAGTAAAATCGAAAAAAGCTAAATTAAAAAAATACAACATAAATCACGCCTAGAGAAAATGTATTCAAGTATGTGCATGTCAAGTAATAAAACATAAAAGTATGTATCATGTGCGAAAAACTCAAAGTGTTCAATTAATCATACAATAACCTGGAGTTTTAGTGTGCGCCAAATAAGAAGTATAATTTTCTACATTTTTGTATAGGCTACATACGCATACGATCATTTTTTTTTGCACTAGTAAGTGTCAAGGCAATATGTACATGCATGATTTATTCATATTTTTAACAAAGTTTGAAATAATATTTTTAATATTTCTTAATATTTGGGTTCATGTGGACCCATCTTCTGCTGGCCATTTTTACAGGCTTTAATTCAGGTGACCGTGAATTAACCTAATTCTTGGTCAACCAGTCATCATTTTTTAACTAGAATTTTTAAAATAAGAAAAAGGCATGTGTGACAATTGCAATTACAAAAGGATGGGACAAAAATACAATTACACGAAAAACGAAACCGCACGTCCATGTGCAATTGTATCTCTGAGAGCAAACATATGCATATATACTTGTAGTGCATAAAATTGCATAAATTTTTCTGGTGAACAAAAAGAACTTAAATATATTTATGAAGATACATTCAAATTACACACATATATGTAATTGCACTTACACAAAAATGGCATGGGTTTTCAATCGTATATATATGTGCAATTGCGCATCTATATGCACTTGCACGTAAAAAAGGCATGAATTTCCAATTGCACACATATGTGCACACCTATATGCAATTGCACGTACAAAAAATGCATGGCTTATGAGCGAGAGACACCACTTCTGGACAATGCTGCAAAGAATTAAGCCACGGTCTGTTGAACCATGGCTTATGATCGGGGATTTTAATGAAGCAATGTGGCAGGAGGAGCACCTCTCTTTGTCGAGGAGATCAGAAAGGCTTATGAAAGATTTCCGTGATTTATTATCACACTGTGATCTGCAGGATATAGGTTTTATGGGGCAAGCATGGACTTTTGACAATAAACGGAAAGGTGATAGTAATGTCAGGGTACGTTTGGACAGAGCAGCTGCAACCCCAGCCTGGTCTTTATGCTTTCCGGAGTATCGTCTACGCCATCTATCATCGTCCCGATCGGATCACTGTCCCCTATTGTTAGCTGCAGATCAGGCTACAAACTGCAGACCAGAGCGCCCGATTAGGCGCTATGAGATTGCCTGGGAGCGCGAGCCATCTCTGGCAGCTACCGTGGAGGAAGCATGGTCTCGACGCGTCCCTAGTCATGACTTGGGTGAGGTGAACGCAGCTTTGAAAGAGGTGATGACTTCCCTGTATGGATGGAAGGCAAAGAACTTTAAACCGGTGGCCAAAGAATTGGAACGTATGCGAGCTCAGCTTGACGTTCTGCAGCAAGGCACTGATGAAGATAGCATTCGTGAAAAAAGTACTTTGCTAAAGGAGATGGATGAGATGCTCTATAGGGAGGAAATGCAATGGCTTCAACGGTCACGCATTGCTTGGTTACGCGAGGGAGATCGGAACACCAGTTTCTTTCATAGAAAGGCATCGTGGAGGAACAGAAAGAATAAAATTCGTAAACTGAAGAGACCTGATGGTACAGTCACGGTGGATACAGTGGAGATGGAAAGTATGGCGCGGGATTTTTTTAAAACTCTGTTTACAAGTGAGGACAACACAGACCCAAGTATCATCACAGATCTTGTTCAGGAGTGTGTCAACAATGACATAAACGAGAATTTATGTGCGCCTTTTACGGAAAAAGAAATTAGCGATGCTCTTTTTCAACTTGGACCTCTAAAAGCACCGGGACCAGATGGGTTTCCGGCTCGTTTCCTGCAGCGTAACTGGGAAATCCTACGTCATGACGTGGTGATGGCTGTGCAACGTTTCTTTGCTGATGGGGTTATGCCCGAGGAAGTCAATGACACTGCTATTGTTCTTATTCCAAAAAAGAACGACCCGGAAGAGTTAAAAGATTTTCGGCCAATAAGCCTCTGTAATGTTATCTATAAAGTGGTCTCAAAATGCTTGGTCAATAGGCTTCGACCTTTTCTCCAAGATATAATTTCCCCTACGCAGAGCGCCTTCATCCCGGGCAGACTAATAACTGATAATGCTTTGATGGCATTCGAGTGCATCCACTCACTTCAGACTGGGTCGGCAGCAAGAGGTAAATTTTGTGCTTACAAATTGGATATGGCTAAGGCTTATGACCGTGTGGACTGGAGATTTTTGGAAGAGGTTCTTGCGAAGTTGGGCTTTCATAGTCAATGGATACGGTGGGTGATGGCGTGTGTCACCACTGTGCGATACTCGATTCGCTTTAACGGACATTTGTTGGACTCTTTCACTCCTTCCAGAGGGCTTCGCCAAGGTGATCCTTTGTCGCCTTATTTATTTCTGTTTGTCGCTGATGGTTTGTCGTGTCTTATCAGAAAAGAGATACAAGATGGAGCTCTCAGGGAGCTGCACATATGCAGAAGAGCAGCGGGGATTTCTCACTTATTGTTTGCTGATGACAGCCTCCTATTCTTCGAAGGGTCTGTTGATCAGGCCCAAGTTATTAAATCCATTTTGGATCGGTATGAGCAAGGCACAGGCCAGATGGTGAGCTTGGGAAAATGCTCTATATTATATGGCAATCACGTCACAGCTGGGGTAGAGGTTGAGATCAAGGATATTTTGAAGTATGAAACCATCTGTTTTGAGGAAAAATACCTTGGGCTACCTGTGCCGGAAGGTAAAATGAAAAGCGGGAAATTTCAACCCATTAAGGGGAAGTTTGCGAAGAGAGCTAATAACTGGGCTGAAAAGTACATGTCGGGTGCTGCTAAGGAAATTTTAATTAAATCTGTTCTTCAATCCTTACCAACTTATGCGATGGGAGTATTCAAATTCCCCGCTGGCCTAATTGAGGACCTTTCAAAAGCTATCCGAGATTTCTGGTGGGGCGATGAAGAGAATAAACGCCGTATGCATTGGTTGGCCTGGGACAAACTTGCCCGCCCAAAGTCCCACGGTGGCATTGGGTTCCGGAACCTGCATATTTTCAACCAAGCTTTACTTGCAAGGCAAGCCTGGAGATTGATCCAATTCCCGGACAGTTTGTGTGCACGTTTGTTGAAAGCTAGATATTACCCATCTGCAAATTTGTTGGATACTGCCTTCATCCAAAACCCTTCGCCATCCTGGCAGGGTATTTCTTTTGGCCTTGATTTGTTGAAGAAAGGAGCTATATGGAGGATTGGATCTGGTACTAGTGTAAGGATTTTCAGAGATAACTGGCTGCCTAGATCAAACGTTTTTAATTTGATGGGAAGGAGAGGTACTGCTAGAAGGAGGTGGGTCTCTGAACTGATAGACCCAGCTACTCGATCGTGGAAGGAGGATATTGTGAGGGACTGCTGTTTGCCTGAGGATGCCGAGGTGATACTAGCAATCAAACTTCCAGCTCGGGATTGTGAGGATTTTGTTGCCTGGCAGCCAGAGAGTAATGGTGTTTTCACGGTCGGATCGGCATATCGTTTGGGTATACAACCTGTGTTGAACTCGCTTAGCGAAGGGCAATCTAGCTCTTCCCGCGAGGGAGACAAGTATATGGAACCCGGTCCGGCGAGCCAATGTTCCGCCGAAACTTAGGACCTTCGCTTGGAAAACAGCGACTTCAACTCTTGCGGTTCGTACTGCCTTGCATCGTCGCATTCCGAAAGAGGACCCTATGTGTGCGATTTGTGGCCGGATGCAGGAAGATACACACCATGCGCTCATCACATGTACCATGGCCCGATCTCTTAGAACGGAAATGAGGAAGCATTGGATGCTACCACCTGAGAGCGCTTTCCTGGACACTGGTCGGGAATGGTTTCTGAACTTGCTTGATCACGAGAAATCTGAGACACGAGCTAAGGTCATCTTCTTGCTATGGAGGGTGTGGCATCACCGCAATGATGTAGTCCATGCGGATGGGAAAGCGTCTATATCTGCATCAGTTCCTTACCTGTGCAACTATTATGATACATTTTCGTCCATCAAGTCTCCTCCAGACCCCAAAGGAAAATTACCGATTTTACCAATACATGTGAACAAACCGGAGGGCCTTACCAACTCTAAGTGGGCAGCTCCTGAAGAGGCTAATTTGAAGGTCAATGTGGACGCTGGTTGGGACGTAGCAACAAAACAGGCGGGGCTGGGATTGATTGTCCGAGACCATCGCGGTAGAGTCATACTAACTGAATGGAAGTTCCTCCCAGGGTGCATATCAGCTGAGGAGGCCGAAGCCCTTGCCTGTTTGGATGGAATTAAGCAAGCGATTAAACTACAGTGCACCAACGTGATTGTAGAGACTGACTGTGCTAGAGTTGTGCAAATTATGAGTTCTGTGAGCTATGATAGATCACCCAGCTGGTGTGTTCATCTTGAAGGCCAGGAGCTTTTGAAGATTTATCGACATATTAAGGTTACAAAGGTGGATCGCGTGAGCAACGGTGCTGCACATGCTTTAGCGCAATTAGGCAAAAGTGGTGCTAGTGGATCCTTTAGAGGGTCACATCCGGAGTGTGTTTCGGAGGTGATCGCAAATGATTGTACGTTTAGTCCCTAGTTGTTTGGGTTCTCTGTCAACCTGATGTAACCATTCTGTAACTCCGGAGCAGCAAGTTTTTTACGCACTCTTTTCCTTCCAGGGTACCGAAGGGGACTGGAAGGTTTTTAATGAGGCGGCTTGTTTGCATAATATATTATGGTTCATCTTCAAAAAAAAAAAATGCATGGCTTTCCAATAGAGGTTTCAGCTACAGCTGCGTGGTCATTTTTGACAAAAAAGATCACAAAAGAAACAGCCCAAATACAAAGCTCACCAAAATGATTAAAAGCCCAACAAGAAAAAGGCCTACCAAAACAACAACCTTAAATAACTTTTAAAAAGACGTGGACATACAAATGGGCCGACCCAAACCAGAAAAAGTACAGATACAAACAAGGAAAACTTAGCCCAAACGGAAATCTCGAGAAGTTGACTCATGGACCGAGTTCTAATAAATTTCCAAAAAGGTTTAAAAAAAAGTGTTATACTTTTATGTGAGTTGTTAGATCTGTAAATTAAGACTAGCGTGGTGCCCAAATAAATGTTTTCTCAGTTCATATTTTGGTTCATCGTTTACAACACTTGCTTGTTTCTGATTCCACAAGCAGATGATTCAGAATAATTTTTATTAATTACAATAATTTCAGTCTCATAAGTTCTTCAGCCAATAAGGTTTTCTACCCAAACATATATTACTGAAAAATGGGAATTAAGAGATTCTCCTATTTTTTGAAAGTTCTTATAATTTGCCCAACCGAAGTTCTATTAAACTGTGGTTTGGATTCTGCCAAGTGAACACAAGGACCACCGCATAGCAGTTATGTAACATGTGGCTACATTTTGTTCTCTACTTACACCTACCCATATCCTCTCTCATGATTGCAAACATTACCTGCACGCAAGAAAACTAGTATTCAATAGCCGTGCACATCAATCATAATTTCTCCAACGACAATTATGTACTTCATTTCAGAAAAGAAGAAAGAGGGACCAGTACTACCACAGAGAGATGACTACCTCATATTTAGCTCTTCCCTGAGCTACTTAAACAGGGCCATGCGTTTCCATTTGTGAGGTGCACATCCACTCATACAACCACAGAAGAAATAACCACCAATGATGGTGGGCTGGCGACAATCGTCAGCAGCGGCCTCTCTGCAGATGACGCCGGTGACTATTCTTCTGTTTGTATGGGTATTTAGCTGTAAGTCCTTGATAAGTGTTGCAGTTTGCTCTTCTGTTTCTGAGATGTTCCTTCCAGGAATATCATTGTTAGTTCAAGATTTGTCTAATGAATATCATTTCTATGTTTCTAATTAAGGGGGGCATGCGACGGCATATCTTGATATTGCTAACATGACGGAACTCCAAAAACATGTCTCTTTTTTCGACCGTAACAAGGATGGAATTATTACTCCTTCAGAAACATTTGAAGGTGATTGTTGTTATGCATCTGATTCTGCAAAATGAAATTGTTCTTGTTGAGAGTCAGAACCATCACATGTGTCTGCAGTTCTTCTAATAAGATAGTGAGTCTACTGTTTGACAAGCAGAAACTAAGCTCAACTAGATGGTTTAATCGTACATAGGAAAAAAATCCAGAAGCTTTACTTGCGCCGAATTAATCCAAAAAATTGCTTCTAAGGTAGCTCAAGTTAACAGTTTTGCTATGTCTAGATTTTCTTGATATGCACTATAAAAAATTTCAGAAAAAGGATAACAAATAAGGTGAAGTCTGTATGCTTAATATGCTTTGTCTTGTAGGATAACAAAGAAAAAGGATTTCCTTGTGGCATCCTCTCCTCATCTTTGTGGCTGGGTGTATATGTTGGACCCCATATGACATAACTAATAAGCAAATGTTAATTATTACCTTAATATGCTTTGTCTTGTAGGATATGTTGCACTTGGTTGTGATGTTGCATTTTCTAGAGAGTCTGCCTCCTCGGTACATGCTGCTCTTGGTCCTAAAACGAGCCCGGTATGACTCCCTCACAGATATACATGTGCGCTCACACAATGGACTTGGCATTTACAATTTTGGTATTACATTCAGGTTAATGCGCCATTGCCCCAGATTAATATATACATAGACCAAATCCACAAAGGGATGCATGGAAGTGATACAGGTGCATACGATGCTAATGGAAGGTAATTCAGATCGCCTACTTATGTGATATCTTGTACATGCCACTGTGCACGATTTAAACTGTAACGTAAAAGTAACAAAAGTACAGGCTACAATTTGCTCAGACTTTTAATATATATCCTAACCTATTCTGGGTTTAGTGGTTAAATCAGTACCAATCCTCGGTCATATCATAATCAATCTATGGTGTTTTGAGGTGGGACTTACATCAAGAACAAATGTATAATATGTCGCATTAGCATATCCAACACAATAAGCACATGCACTAAACAAATGAGACCTACTGCTCTAACTTCCAACTTAAATATTATTGACATAGCTTTGAACATTTGGTGATATACTGATATAATATATCTATGCTTTAGCATTTTTTCTAGTGAGATAACACCGCAGTGCTTAGTAATTTATTCTTTCATTTATTCAGTTTATTCAAATCTCTATACATCTACTGAGCATGTGAAGCTGTAGGTTTGTTCCCCAAAAATTTGAAGAAATATTCATAAAGCATGCAAAAGTTAGATCAGATGCGCTGACATCCTTGGAGGTGGAGGAGCTGATCTTATCAAATCGTGATCCACTAGACCCTCAATCATGGTAATTTTCATTGGCACTTGGTTATTGTGAATTAACATTCTTGCAATAACTTTGGCTTTGTCAATATAACCTACGTTGCACGGATACGGCCCCAAACTGACGTATCAGGGGTCGGATACGATCGGATACGGCGCCGGATACATATCCCAGCCGTATCAGCCGATTTTTCGTTAAAACAATTAATAAAATAAATCGGATACGTGAGGGATACACTGGGATACGTTACGGATACGAAAATACCCTAATCGTGGACGAGTCAACGTATAAAGCGACCAGCACGGCAGCCCCTTCTCTCGTCCTTTCACCTCCTGATCGTCTCCAGACCTAGGGTCTCGCCGCCGCTACACAAACTGATCGCTGGCGGCCTGCGCTGCCTCACCAGAGAAGGGATCCAGCCGTGGAGCAGCCCCCTCCGCCGCCTGCCGCTGGACTGTGCGTGTGCCGGACTGCAGGTAAGGTAAGTTTCCCCTCCTCCCGTGATCCCATCTCCACTTCTCTCATTCTCTGATTCTTCATGGTCCTGGTCCATAGTTCGTGTTGTCTTGCTGGGCTACGCCGGCGTCGATGCCTGGCCTAGCTACTAGCCTACTAGATGAACCAGAGCTAGATCTTCAACCCTTGAATGAAGCCGACTAGATGAACGAGAGCTAGATGCTAGATGATCTTGGAAGCCTTGGAGAATAAAGCTGCGCAAAAATTAGCAATATATACATATATATTATTAATGTTTATTATACATATATAAACGTATCCCCGTATCCGTGTTTTCGGAAAATTGCCATATCGCGGTATCGCCGTATCCGTATCCGTATCGCCGTATCCGGGCAACATAGAATATAACTAATGAACGTGTGCCATATGATTCTATCACCTAGGTTTGTGTATCTAACTTTCCTCTTAGGAACTCACCAAAGGGTCAAATGATAAATATGGATCATAAAGTTTCCTAAGTTTTCATTTCTTTTGAATATAGGGGAGGGCCAGTAAAAGAGTGGGGCCTGTCATACAAGCTCTCAAGTGATAAGGATGGTTTTCTTCACAAGGATAGCATAAGAGGCATATATGATGCGAGTGAGTTTGTCAAGCTGGAGGAAAAACGGAGGTCATCTCGAAGTGAAATGTGATGGGATTAACATGAATATGAATTCCACATAATTTGGGAAGCATATGTGTATAAAATATTAATTGCTGGTAAAATACGATATTTATCGGGCAAGTATATTTTGTTGCACATAAGTACTGAAAAAGGAAACACAATGTGTTTCAGTTAGCTGGTAAAATACAATACATATTATTAAGCAGTGCGTTTGCATAGTGTGTTTTTTTTGTTTTCCTCTATACTCATTTGTGTTAGATTTTGGCTGTGATATAAAAAGAAGCCACACTAAATTTTTGAAACTGCAATTGGTTTTTGCACTTGCATATCTTAAGCTCTATTTAGTCTGATGCAGTTATACAATGTCCGATTCATATTCTACAATAATCATACTTCTTCTCATAAGTCATATACATATTCTTATCACCTTATGTTATCCGTTGATAGTAGTGTTGATTCATTATTTTGGAAAACAAATGCTATGGAGGAGAACTTTGGCTTGGTGTGTGCAATACAAGAGGAGGTTAGTAATCTATATCAGCGCCAAGTAAATAGTTGCGCCAAAACCATCTCATTTGCGCCCTCCATCATCATATAGCAATCAAATTTACGTGCAGGGCTATTTTGGGGTTGCTTTGACCCGGTTTATCCCTGATGTTAAGCTCTATGTGAATGACACCTTGTTTTCATATTCACCCAATGCAACATGCACAAATAAAACGGAAGGAGAAATTAAAGGAGCAGTGGGGCGCACCTTTCATTTTCTAGCTCCCTTCTTCCTCTCACCCGTCCCAGCTTTTCTTCTCGCTGACCAAATCTTCAAGCAGTGGATATCTTCTTCCTTTCTCGGAATCTATATCAGCCAGTCTGACTCGCACTTGCTGGTGATAATTTAGCAGGGTCATAATGAACCACATCCCTGTGCTGCATTCCTTCGAACGCCTTATGCGCGCGAGCACCATATCGCCTGAGCAGGTGTCAATCTCTTCATCTAGAGTCTCCGGTCTGGGGAATTAATCTGCTACATGCCACTGGACCTGCACCCGGACCTTAGCAGGCGCAAGCGGATGCAAATGGTAACCGTGTCGTGCCACCAGTGGTTGTTGGTGTGGTAGTGGTAGCTGATCATGGGAAGGTGGAGTTTGGGTTGGGGCTCGCGCACCTGATTGGGGAACACCCCCGCGGTGCACGCACGGCACGGCGTGGACCGGGATGAGGTCCCGCCGTCCCGGTAGGCAGCGCGGGTGCGGTGAATTGGAGATCGCGTCCTACAGCCACCAAGCTATAGAACTGTCCCAGGGTCGCAGTTACAGTTAGAGAGAAGTGTATATTTCAGCGGGGAATTGGCAGTTGGCAAGCGGTACACGTGAAGTACTAGACGCACCATGTGAATTTCAAGCTTAGAGCATCCCACCGGCGACCCCAAATAAGCATCGACGGATTCGCCGGCATGAGCATATGGAGGACGTCGGCACGTTTTCCTCCGATTTGGAAAGGATTCCAGACACTGGTGGCTCCATTATGACGGTATCAATAAAGAAATTTGAACCAAAAAATAAATAAAACTTACAAACATGGATAGAAATTCGAATTTAAGGTTTTTGAAAAGAAGTCTAGGCCAACATTCGGCAACCAAATCGTCGTCATTCATAGTCAGGCTGCCAAAAATAAGATTGGGCTTCAAGGCCAAATGATCACAGGTATGTCGTCAGCGGCGGTTGCACCTCAACGACATCCTCCTTGTCGGGGCACCACGTTCACTAGGAAGTGCTCAGTGGACGCTAGCGGAGGCATGGAAGGGGACGCAACCATGTCCGTCGATGTCGTTGTGGGCATGTACACCGGCGCATGCATGTGGGTCAATGCTACCATGGACGCCGCCGCAGCTTGCGCCGCCGTCACCTTCTTGCCGACGCACTCGCGGTACATCTTATGCCATGCCCTCACCAATGGATCCATGCTCTCCATATCCGTAATCAAGATCTTGGATTCTTGAGTTATCTTGGTCGATGATAGATGCGTCACTTCGTTCGTGGCTATCATGACACCAACTTGAACTTCCATCTTGGACGCCTCCACCTTCTCCCTCTCCAACCCAATCTTCACATCTTGCATCTCCAACATTGCCTTCCACATGGCGACGTCCCTATCCGCCGTCTCTTTGTTCTCGATGGAGAAGGACGACACCATCTTCTGGATGGAGGCGTTGATGGTGGCGCCGCATTCCTCTCGGTCTTGGCTTTCTTGTTGCCTATGAGGCGCTCGGTGGAGGCGGTTGCGACCGGTCCATCTTCTCTGACGCTATCCTTTCCATTGAGAGTGAGGCGGACGACGGTCCACCTTTTGCAACCCTCAAGCTTCTTGAAGTAATGCATGAAAAGGAAGTCATTGTCACCATTTCGACTCTTGTACATGGCGAGGACATCCATCGTCTAGCAAATACATGAATACGTTGCAAGACATGAACAAGCTATCCAATGCTAAATGATCAAATGGACATGGAAGAGACAATCCACCATCGGCGCCTTCTCCATAGGGGCCGGTGCTTTTATTGGGTTCGAAATCGACCGGTACTTTTAAGGACGCGCTGTGTGAGCCCAAATCGAACCGGCCACCCCAATAAAACTACTAGAACCTCTCTAGTGGAGATGCTCTTACATAATCACTCGTACAACACGATGATGCAAATGCATAGGAGACTAGTAGTTTTTTTTGATGTAGGAGAATAGTAGTACTCATACAAACACGACGATGCAAGATTTGCAAATGCCAGAATTATTGCGCGGTGGTAGAACTGACGAATTCATGCCTGGCTGGGAGGGAACAGCCATGTCGCCCGGAAACCTTCGAGAGGCTGCACCGACGTCTGCAGGAGAGACTGCTGCAACCGTCGCGTTTTGAGGTTGAAGACGCCGCAGCAGAAGCGCATCCTCTTCCGGTCGTCGTAAAAGCGTTCATAGGTGAAGAAGACGATGGAGTTTCCTCCCACGCTCCCGCGCTGGTCGTGCCCACCGACGGCGACAGACCGGGAGCACCATGGCCCCAGGAACAGCGCCCGGCCGTCGGACACCGCTTCCAGAATGTCGGCACGCGCAATTGTCCACCGCGACCGCTCGAAGTTCGCCACATACACCGTGAAACTGGCCGCCGCAGCCGCCATCGGGTGGCCGCCTCCCGACCTACTGGTGTAATTGGAGATAATGAGCAGCGCGCCGCCGGATTCCAGCAGGTAGCGTGGGTTCAACGGGAACGAATCCAAGCCGCTGTTGATGACTCGGTCGACGCTGGACACGGCCGGCTCGTGGCCGTCGACGGTGATGGAGACGGCGGTGAGGCACCTGTCGAAGCCGAAGGCGTAGAGCTGCCCCTGGTACAGTATTATGTCTTGGACGATGACATTGACGCCGCCGACGATGGCCCACGACCACGAGGCCCCCCCTGGCCGGCACAGCGCTAGCTTGACGTTGTGTTCGTGCACCACCGCCGCGGCAACGAGGTTATCCGAGCACACGACAAGCTTCTGGATGACTGGCCCGTGGACGTCGTCGTAGGCGATCTTGTAAGGCTCGCCGTTGTGGGCAGGGTCTATGAGGGTGTGGAGCCCGGGGAGCACAATGGTGCCGGCGGCGGCGGAGAGTGGGCTCATGAGCGTGATGGCGCCGTCGTGGCGCTCGAAGACGAGCCACTCGCCGCAGGAGGTCTGCGCGTGCGGCAGCTGCCGGTGGCCGTCGAGGTGCACCTGCAACGGCCGGAAGGCGGTGTCCGGCAGGCTGTAGAAGGTCTGGTCGGCTAGCGCGAGCCAGGGGAAGTGCGGGGGCATGGCGGGGTTCTCTCGCGCGGCGGCGCGCCATTGCGTGCACACGGCGCCGAAGCGGACGCGGTCAAGGGGCCGTGGCGGGAGGCTCCGGAGCACGGCCGCGGCGAGGTCCAGCGGGAGATCTGACCAAGATCTGATTGTTGGGTCACCGTGATGCAGTGCTGCCGGCGCTGCCGCCATAGGGAGATCAGATCGATCTCTCTACCAGTCACACCAATCTCACGTCACAGATTGCTGTTACGAATCAGTCCTTTTATTTTCCGTTGCAGATTGATATTGACCAAATCCCTATTTTTTCAAGATCAATCAAAAACAAATTCGAGATTGATATCGATCATATCTCTGATTTTAGCAAAAAAAATAGTTACCTTCTACATATGGCTTTGTACTCCTTTAATAACTCTTGTCACAAATTCGGATGATGTCTAACATGAATAGATACATCATCCCAATCTGCAACAACAATTATGAAATAGTGCACACATTCATAGCACTTTTTTAAGCAGAGCAAATACTTTGCCCAATGTATTCATTAAGGAGAATCATTTTGATAAGATAGCCCAAACAAGAAAAATTACAAGGACTACTATCCTGACATTATTGATTATAAAGGGTGTGACATGCTTATTGTGGAACACTCTTGCGTTACGCTCGTTCCAAACTTTCCATATGACCAGCAAAGCTAGGGTTACTATGGTCTTATGGTTAGAATTTATCCATCAGACATCTACACTACTTAAAAAAAAGGAACCTGATCCTTATTCTGCCACTGCCACAATACGTTCGTCGTACTCCTCTCCGCGACCTCTCCCCGCGCGCGTCTAACTGGGCCAAGCCCAATTAAACCCGGATTCGGCGGCGGTAATTCCCTTTGCCTTTCCCCCGAGAATCCGTGCCAAGAAACATGCGGTCTCTACGGGGAGGGGATCTTGCCCTCCTCCTCTGCTGCGGCTGCTTCTTGCTTCTCCCTTTCCTCTCCCATGGCGCGGACATGCCCCTGGGCAGCTCGCTCACGCCAGGTAATTCGGCCCCTTGGCCGTCGCCCAACTCCACCTTCTCCCTCGCCTTCGGTCCATCCCCAACCTCCCCGTCCCTCTCCGTCGCCTCGGTCTCCTACGCCGGCGGCGTCCCCATCTGGTCGGCCGGCGCCGGCGCCTCCGTCGACTCGGGGGGCTCGCTCCGCCTCTCCTCCACCGGCGACCTGCAGCTGCTCAACGGCTCCTCAAACACCGTGCTCTGGTCCTCCAACACCGCCAACCAGGGCGTCACCGCCGCTGCCGTCCAGGAGAGCGGCAACCTGGTGCTCAAGAACTCCTCCGGCGGCGCCGTCTGGCAGTCCTTCGACCACCCCACGGACACCGTACCTATCCCCGCTTTCCTCTCTTTTTCTCTGTGATGCGAGCGACGGAGGGCCGTCGTGGGACACGCCCCTGCAAGGACGATTCCGTGCGCCTCTTCTCACCAGCACATCCACACGCCGGATTCGAAGGCCAGCAAATCCACCCGTCAGTGGTTGCCTCGCATGGAGCTCCGCCCGCTGCTCCCGCCTCCACCACTCCCGCCGGCGAGCCCCAACCTGCTCCTCCTAGGGTTCGTACCGTCCTCCGCGCCCCGATCCCGCCGCCCACCGCCCCGATTCGCTCCGCCGTCATGCCGCAGCTGCTCAGATCTTTGCGAGGTGGTCTGATCCCAGGAGGCGAGTGAGGAGGGCCGGTCGAATCCCGGCGTCTAGGCGCTGCTCGGACCGGGAATCCGCCCGAACCATACCCTGATTGTTTTGCCTTCTCTGATTGTTTTACCAACAAGAGTTTTTTTTTGCAAATCAGGTTGGTATCTTGGCTCGGCCCTGGCGGGGATGATGGCTTAAAAAAACGATAGGAGTGGGGAAGATGTAGGGTGAGGCTGACATTGGTGCCTGCTTGGATACGGTAATGATGTGATGCTGCTTCTTCTCTCCTACAACTTCCTTTTTGACTGGATTCTTATATAGGATACACACATATTTGATCCCATTGAAGTAACACATACCTCGGTACATCATCTTCCAATTATGTTGAGTGCATGAGTTGTATTACCTTCACCGGTTTAATGAAGAACTACAAGTGCATTTTCTTGATTTTCTATCAATTAGATGTATTTGTTTATGTATATAAGATGCCAGATTGATATTGCAATATCAAAGTTTCCAAACTTTAGTTGTGCAAATTTAAAATTTTATCTCTGGCAAGTCTTGTGTACAAAATTTGTCGTGCTGTTGTAGTTTGTGATATCCTCTAGACAAAATGATTTTGCGAGGGTAACAAAATATTTGGTGTCTTATGATGGCTTGTACAAGTTATTTTTCCATACTCTAATTAGGTAACTAAATTCTTTCTACGCGAAAAATATGTTTGCATTGATAATTATCACACATTTTGTTTTTAACCAGGATTTGGATTATGGGTTTTAGGTGAAGTAAGAATTGAAGACCATACTAAATTGCTGTCTGTGATAGCAAGTGGCTTCTCTACAATGGAGGACTTTGAGCAAGCCACTGACTTTGATATATTGAAGGCTCCACTTGTCCCTATGGAAACATTTATCGATCTATTTATCAAGGTCCAAGAAAGCGTTAAGCGTAATTGGTGCGGTGGCCTTTCGCTTAGCGCTTTTGCGCGCATAAGCGGCACTTTTCCCGCTTAAGCGCTTATGCAATTGTTGTGGAAGGCCTCCGCATTGCGCTTCAGCGCGCATAAGCGACGCTTTTTTCCGCTTTCCTGAACCTTGCTATTTATTTGGATAAAAGAAGGATGATGGTTCGCAAAACTTGGATGCAATACTATGATGTCCAATTTGTAAAAGTCGTAGCCTTGTTTTTTGTTGGCCTGGTAATAATGAGGATGCCATATTTAACAGTTAGTTGTACCATATAGTAGTTGTAGCTTCCACATGTGCCTCTGAATGCACTTCCACATTTGCCACCTGTTTTTTGTTGGGCATTTTTCACTTATTTAGTTCTTCCATTATATTATTTGCTTCACTATTCAGTAAATGTCTGGACTCCATAGTGGCTGGTTCAGTTCAATTTTCTTAACCCATATGTGCCTCATTGAACTTTATGTACGTCAATATACATATTGCACGAGCTTTATGAAAGAGATTACTAGACCAACCATGGTGAAAGCTAAATGATGCACAAGATGGTATCTAATTTTTTGTTCTATCTTAGCATATAGTTTTTCTTGAAGATAGTGTCTGTTATATAGTGGATAATTTAGTATATATTTGATATACTCATATGCCTATGTTCATATTTACAGTGTTACGAGGCTCTTCTGTCACAGGCCAAGGTAGAAAGGGAACAAGACATTTTTGTTGCTTTGGATATAGGTATAAATTATGAACTACAAGATATGCAACTTAAGCTTCAAAATACTATGTTGGAGAAAAAGAAAGTTGCAGAAGTGAGGTCTTAAGATCATGCATCTATCAGTTCTTAAGCACAACCTGTTTGGGACTTGGCAGCTCCATCTCCGGCCGCCACTCTGCTCGCCGTTGCGGGAGCTGCGGCTAGCAGCTCCACCTCCGGCCGGCGCTCTGCTCGCCGTTGCGGGGGCCGCCGCTCTGCTCGCCATCTGGTCCGCTCTTCTCCCCGTCGCTTCAACGACGGAGGTGGTGCGTAGGAGATTGCCGGCGCTCGCGAACACACGCGGGGGCTCCGTGCCTTGTGCTCGTCGTCGCTGCAATGACGAAGGCGACACCCGGGAGCTCCGCCATCGTCTCCGGCTCGTCTGGCGCAGTCCGCATGATCTATTGCTCCAGTTCCCACTTGTCTAGAAACCTGCAAATTTAAGATCAACAATGGGTATGGTGATATAAGGTCAATGCAATGTAAGATCAACAAGGGAATGCATGGTTACAAGGAAATACAAATGATCTTTATGAAATTTTCTATGTTGAGCATATGATTAATTGACATGTACTGCTGCCTCTTGCCAAGGCTCTAAATACTTGTTGGTTGAGAAAAGTAACCTAAATTACTCCCAGGCATTAGAGAATTATGTAATGTCATAAGAACATTGTTCGAGCATTGCATTAGAGAATTATGGCATACCTCGACAAGATACTAAATAGGATTTAGTTCAAAGACGGGAGTCAGAAGCTAGAAACAATGAGAATACACTTTGAACAAAATCAAATACACTTTGAACGAAATGTATGTACCAGGTTTGACAGTAGCTACATTAGAGTCTACTAGAAAGTCAGTATTTCCCTTTTGGATGGGTTTGCCGCTTCATATTATGGTTTAGGGTAGGGGCTCCGTGCCTTGTGCTCGCCGTCGCTGCAACAACGATGACGATGCCCAGGAGCTTCGCCCTCGCCATCGTCTCCGGCTAGTCGGCGCAGGTCTGCATGATCTATTGCTCCAGTTCCCACTGCCTAGCAACCCTGCAAATTTAAGATCAACAATGGGTATGGTGATATAAGCTCAATGCAATGTAAAATCGACAAGGCAATGCATGATTACAAGGAAATCCATATGATCTTTATCAAATTTTCAATGTTGAGCATATGATTAATTTTCATGTACTGTTACCTCTTGCCAAGGCTCTAAATACTTGTTGGTTGAGAGAAGTCACCTAAAGGGGGAAAATAATACAGATGTTCTTGGCTTGCCTTTCATAGTTTTACTCAAGCGTGAACATATAATACAACTTATTAATGTGAATATGTACAGTTCTAAATATACAGTGTATATAGTACATATGCTCCTCTTTCCATTTTATCCTTCATGCGAAATATCATGATTTTTTGTTCATCTTTGAACCTTCCTACAGATCTGTCAAGAACTATAGATTCATACTCAACCATAGCAAAAGTGATTCATTCTCTGCACTAAGATAAGATGTTAAGAACTCAATTGGACAGACTACCAGTTATTTGAGGAAAATCGTAAGAAGCTCTCTTGCTTGCTTCTTTTAAGTAGCACGTTTTACTTCTTTTAAACAACACATCCATACATACGGAGTTGGCAAGACTTTTCTGAAATGGAAACTGTATTGAATAATATGCAACAACTGTATTTTTTTTTTGACCGCTAACAACTGTATTCTTCAATTGAGCACGACCTATTATGTAACTGTATAGAACAATTGGAGTGTATAATTCTGGCATGTTGAATTTTTTGTTTGTTCCAGGTGCCTTACAGCACAAGTTGCAAAACTGCATTGTCAATATTTGAGGCCTGGCTGGAAATATATGGTCGGTTGTTGGCTTTGTTTCTGTTCTACCTCATAGCATGTTCTTGAAATTTTTGGTAACTGACTTTGTAATGGTGTCATTGACTGTTTCAGATTCAGCAGTCATACTGTCATTACCATTGTCGGTGATGCTCACATGAGATCTCTTGGTGGACCAAAACTCCCTGGAACCCTCCTGAGCAACCTAGCATTATGTGTGAATGCCTATCTTTTGTATGTCAAGGTTAGTGCTTTTCTCTTTTCGTCAAGCATATTTATATTATATAAGGCATGTGACAGTCTCCCCTGTTTGTTAAAAATTGCTACCAGTCCAATACATAATTTGTAGAGTGCTTTCCCTTCTTTGGATAAAAAATGCTTCCTATCAATTATCGAATTTGTGCAAAATCATAGAGTGTTTATTATTTACACAGTTTCCTTTCCTTCAAAATAGGATTTCTAGGCAAGCCAAAACTGGTGTGCTTTTTCAGTCATAAGGATTGCTGTACAACTTTGATATTAGCCTTTTTTTGCGGATAACTTTGATATTAGCCATTGTTATGAATTGTTACACTTGTAGCCGAAGAACTGTGGTTCGCTCGAAATACACCAGCACGAGCCATGGACAGATCGCGATATTTCATTATGCTTGAAAATCAGACACCGCTCACCTGTATAAAATTCAATCATGTATAACAGTTCTACTAAGGATTTGAGGAAGCATGGTATATGCTAATTAAACACTTTCACGTGTTAGCTTGTGCAACCAGAAAATGCATTTCTACTTGACAGTCATGATAGTTTGTGCTGTTTCTCATACCCATTTGATGCTAAGAGCCTTTTTACTTAAGTGTGTGCATGTGTATGAGTTGGCGTTTCTGAACTAACCCCATCCTGCTCGCGGACTTCTCTGATCTGAAGCGCAAGGAGATACCTCGGCAAGATAATTATGGCTGTCCTCCTCATAGCCATGTGCATCATCATGCTCACCCAGCCACCGTGCCAAGGGAGGATTCCCAGTGGGGTAAACCTTTTACTATCTCTTTGGATGTGCATATTTGGAGATATCCATCTAATGTTGTCATGAACTTTGTGAGCTCACTGGAGGCTCTGAGGTACTAGAATTTGGCTTGTCATCCAGTATCATCCGTAAACATTCCTATCCTAAGTATATTGTTAAGTTCCTGTGTTAGTAGTCGGACCTTTCAGGCAATGCTTAATACACATTGTGAATTTTGTGTTAGGAAATCTACTTAAGTTCTACCATAGCTGATGGGTATTTACGGGCAACGGGTTGGTTTTTCATGTTAGGATGACTCAACACTTAATGAAATTGTTTGTGAACCCTTTTGCAAATTGTTGTCAAAATCATGATCCCTGGTACTTCTGAAAGTCTTTCAAGATGGAAAGACTGAATACTTACTGCAGTTGCTTAATCAAAGCAACTAATGGAATTTTCGGCAAGACTCTCCTGGAAAATCTGTGAGCGGAAACCCAATCAGGATTAGGAGCTCATCTAGCTCTGCATCTCCTGTAATACTGAACATCCATTTACCTATGAAATCACATATGAACTTTGCTAATACGCTGTCCATGACTTCTCCTGGACAATAAATCTTTTTGTTCTTGTAGATGATTTTAGGCTTGAAAGACGTGCTAATCGGCATGAAAGCCAGAGGTGCGGTGTGGTTTTGAGCTCTTTCTCACAGTTTTCTTCATTTCTTTGCAAGCAAGATGAGAACTCTGAATCTTCCTGCAATAAGCTACATAAACATGAGCTTGCAGCAGTACTAGAGGAGGCAAGGCCTAGCTAGCTGTTGAACTGGTCTGAATTTTATCATGTCTCGTATACATTTATTCTTTGGAAGAAACCGATTGACCATTATGTTTGCTATCGCTGATGCTTTGTGGTTTTTCTTATGCTTGGCTTTTGTTTCGACCAGATTTTGTTCTTTGCTGGCACATGTTGCATGCAAAGGAGACGCTCAAAGGTCCTATGATCATCACCCGTGATCCAATGCAAACATAAGATCTTTTTATATCTACAAAGAACCACACATTTCAGTTTCTATTTTGTTCGGTTCAAATTCCTTTCTAAAAATTATTAATTTTGTCATTGCAAAAATTCGTTTAGAAAATCAAACGGAAAGGAGTAGATAAGGAGAATCACTGTGTAGTTTTAAATAGCATCTACATTCTGTTTATAGTTTTACAGATTCATCTCTGGCTCGATCATGCAATATGTAGTGTAGCTGTGTAGTATAGGGAGTATGAAGGGAAGACATACCATACGTTATATATTAATATGTTAAGACACGTTGAATTTGTTTCTTTCACTTGCAATGTGACAGGATTTACCGAGTAATACTTCGTGCATATACTCTCCCTTCTGGCATAAAGTGGAAGACTCATTATGTGGCTACATCTTACCTGGTTTTGTTTTTATGTTGAATCCGTCGATACATTATATGATCTTTTTTAGAAAAATAAGTTGTTGTGTTATATATGCTAGCAAAAGTGCCCGTTTGAAGTCAACAGCCTATATACTGACGTCTGAAGTAGTTACTGTCATACTATGTAATGTATATCGTTGCTAAATTATGAAATTCAAGTCTTCCAACTATACACGACTGAAATATTAAATATTTCTGCTTTGTCCTTTCCTAATATTCCAGGCACTTGGGGTAACTGGTAGGTTGGTCAAATCATGCCAAATCGATTTGTCTGCAGACCATTTAAGTTTATATTGTTGCTCAAACATTTATAGAGTCAGTGTCTCTTGGAGGAGTCATCTTTCTTGCATACGGTTGACACTATTATCATTAGTAAATATCATTAGTTGATTGTTTCCTTAAGCCAAGGAAATAACCATAGTTTACGGTGTGAACTTGTGAAATGCAGAGAAGGAGTTCATCACAGAGCCGCCACCTGAGCTGCGCTTTAATGGATGAGGTCCGATGACTAGGAGCTAACAGCAGGTCCTCAGCAGACATTACTCATATCCAGGAGCATAATAGATTAATGCATCAACTACATAGCTAGCCATCTTTGTAGAGCACAGGTTCCTTCATAGATAGCCAGCTTTGTACATTGCATTCTCTTTTGTAAATAAATACTTCTGTAGTCTTGTTATATTATTAAATTTATGATTTTGTGTTGTTCAATTAACTGCTGGTTCTCCAAAGGTGTAATGGTTTATCTGTCTGACTAGGAATTACACGTGAACATAGTGTAATGGTTTATCTGTCTGGCTTGAAATTTATGAACTTTGGGATCATCCATGTTCGAGTAGTGCTTAAAAGAAAGCGCAAAATTGTATGAAACCTTATGGAGGGTGAAAGTTTATTGACTTATACATATAATTATCGTGCTTTTTTCTCAGAAAAGATCGTGATTTTCATAGTAAGTTGTGAATTATATAAGTGCATTGAGAAATAAAATTTGAAAACCCGTGGCAACGCACAGGCATTTATACTAGTCATGCTAAAAGAATTGAGATGCCCACCCATTGGTTTGGATGGACGCGCGTCGTGGATGCCCATCCAATCTTTCACAAATTGCCAAATGCGCTTAGTGTAGCGACAAGTGACAAAAATGCAGCAAACCGACTCTATTTCTTGTTTGCAAAGTGGCATAACCCACAATTTGGTCCCTCTATTTTGTAGCGGTCCGCCGTTCATATTTTGTTGTGCATTAGGAGCCACGTATTTTTTTTGCCTGAGGAGTAGCCCAAACTTTTCACACCGTCTTATACATGATGAATGATATTAATTCCAAAATTGCACTTCATAGGCCGATTTGGATGAGTATTGCCTATTTGCCGTGAGTTTCCAATTGATGTCGTCTTCTCTATTGTCATCAGGTTTCACATTTTTCAAGGGAACCCAAAACTCCAAAAATTATACGAGATGCTCCAAATAGACATTTTCACTAGAGTTAAGTTTGCCAATCCTAGCCTTGTTCTTCATGGCTTGGTTGACATTCCAAGATTTCATTTTTGATATAGAAAAAATAAGAGACGCAAAATCTTTGGACTTCCTTACATCGAGCCATGGAGCCTCCCAAAAAGACATCTTGCGCAGTTGCACCCATTCCCAACTATGATATATGTGGCTGCATAAACGATATAGATATCCCCCGGGGCACAAGGGTTGCTAGAACCCACGAAATCTGTGTGGGGTCCTTCCACTCAAGCCAAGCCACTTTGGTGTTTTGGTTTTGCAGTATTTAGCGGCTTGAATAAGAAACATTTCGTTTCGGTCATCTTAGCAGTTTCTTACAACCTCCATTCCAATGAATAAGACAAATAATATCTTTAAGTAAACTTTAATCAAACTTATAGAAACATGTATCAACAAATATGATATTCTATAGGTTTCCTATAAAAATATATTTCATGATATATCTAATAATATTGATTTTGTATTTTTCATGTTAATGATTTTTTGTAGAAATCAATCAAACTTTAGATGGTTTAACTTTTCAAAAATAATATAACGTTCATTCATTGGAATGGAGCTAGTATATACTACCTCCGTTCCATGGAATAAGGCGCCCACGTTTTATGTGTTTTTTGTTTAACCAAGAATTACTTTAAATAGATAAACATTATTTGTATGAAATTAGTATCATTAAAAAGTATTTTTCAATATGAATCCAGCGATACTAATTACATATAATATAATCAAGATTTTGTTGCTCAATTTTTATGATCAACATTCGTCTTAAAATACGTGTGCGTCTTATTCCTTAAAATGGAGGTAGTATAATAGCTTAGTGATAACAAGCAAACGAATTATTTGGCTGCCACATTGCATTAGGAACGGATACACTATAGTAAGAATATACCAGGTGTTGATCAAAATACAACATGACAAATATATATACTCCCTCCATTTCTAAAAGAAACTTCTAACTTTGTCTAGATACAGAGGTATATAGATATGTTTTAGCTATAGATTTATGTGTATCTAGAAAAAAAATCGAAGTTTTTTTAGGAACGGAGGAAGTACTACAATTGCCTTGCTAATGTTGTATTTTTATTTGAAACTAGTGGTATATATTAATTAAAATCAAAGTTTTGGTTACAATCTTTCAAGGCCAGCTAGCTCCAACACGCAGGGAGGTGCCGAGCCTTGTAAGTGCCACCACTATTAAGTTTTGGTTACAATCTTTCAAGGCCAGCTCCAATACGCAGGGAGGTGCTGAGCCTTTTAACATGCCACCAGTACAACTCACACGAGTCTTTCTAGCTAGTTCATGTGCTGGTATGTTGTCCTCTCTAGCAACATTCCTGAACTCGAAGTCAGGTAGTAGAGTTGCAAGACGTTGTATATCTGACCACTTCAAACGTGGGACGATCTATCCCTTCATTGGTCTTTACTGTTTACCGTTTTCTTATAATTTCTGCACAATGCTCTCACCGTATCAACCAGATATTAATATAGGAGAAGCAAACAAGGGGATGGCAAGAGCCATAAAACAAAAAAAGAGGAGGAAATAGGGGGGGGGGGGGCAAACATACCCCCTCCCTCGAAAGAGAAAACCACTACAATATGGTCAGCCCACGAGCTCTGCTAGGCCCTTAGCACCGGCAAGAATCCAGTCTTTGCCCTCCTCCCTTATTTTGAGCATGATCTCCGAGGGTAGGGAGGATTTATTGTTGAACACACGCTCATTTCGCTCCTTCCAAATCTCCCAGGCAATTAGTATAATTGCAGTTCGCAGGCCTTTAGTAGAAGAGGTGGGGTTTCTAGCATAGCTTGCCAGTATTCCAGCACCTTAGGTCTCCCGGTGCCGAGACAACGGATAAGGTCCGGGCAAGATAGCCACGAGGCCGCTGCCATCCATATTCTCTTGGAGAAGCGACACTCAAAAAGGAGGTGTCGGGCCGTTTCCGGGGAGCATCTACAAAGCTGGCAAGTAGGAGGGTGTGGCCACCCTCTTTTGGCAAGACGATCAGCGGTCCAAAGGCGATTTTGGACAGCAAGCCAGGCGAAGAAACGATACTTCGGGGGAGCCCAAGTCTTCCAGACGATGTTGCCGAAGGGGCAAGGTAAAGCCGCCATGAACTGGGCCTTGTAGGCAGATCTGGCCGAGTAGCAACCATTGGGAGTCAGCGTCCAGACAATGGAATCCTCAGTGCCAGGAGTAAGGTTGATGTTCGAGACAAGCTCCCAGAGGCGGACATACTGCTCCATATGCCCTATGGTGAAGGCGTCAATCGCAATGTCAGCCACCCAACTCTGGTTATGAAGGGCATCCCGCACGGTACGGTTCTTCCTTTTGGACGCCGACTCAGCAGTTTCATCACTAGTACTTTACAGTCAGGCGAAAGCTTCAGCAGTTTCATCACTATCCTAATCTGGTGGTACTTTCCATGCGGACCAGGCAATATATCCAAGATGATTCTGGACAAGAGCACCCCGGGAGGCAGAGATTGGCATTCTTTTACATAGCTCGCATCAACATTCAGGCAATGCCATCCAGCTTCAGGAGGTTTCCAGCTGGAGTCTCCCTTTAATTTTTTTTCTAGTTGAACCCCCTTGATTTAAAATATTGGTTTCTTTCATTTGGTGTGTTCACTCTGGTTTCCTTCTCTGATATCGGGCAAGGTTCTCCTGTAGCTATCCAAGAATTCAGCAGGTTGTTTTATACTTCTATTCCATCTTTGTCATCCCCAAATGGCCTACACTGTGACTTTCCTCCCCTCGGTTACCGGGTGAAACTCTTGGGTCGGTCCGTCGGACTAGGCGGCGGCACCACGGTGTTGGTGTCTTCTTGAAGACGTCGGCTAGGCCATTTGTGGAGAAGTGATGCTACAATTGGAGGTTGGGGGCAAGATGAAGCGCTAGGGTTGGTTGTTGCCTTGGGCTGGGCTTTCGGGACGCAATGTACGACATGGCAGATGCATCTTGGTCGGCATCTTCCCTGAGTCCGTTGGGACCCTGCTGCCAAAAAAAAGGGAGTAACAAATATTTAAATTGGGGTTGCCTCCGGCTATCTAGACCATTGAACTTTCCTGCTGGACTAATTTTACTCTAGGCCATGCATGAAGCCAACCCAATAACTAACAATGGCCTTTGGACTCGTGCCCTTTCAGCCCACTCCAAAACACGAAAGTTCTATGCTTTGCCAAAAAAAAAAGAGATTCAACATATAAGTTGGTTAGGGTTAGGGTTAGGGTTAGGGGAGACTATAGCATCCATGTTTTAGTAAACCCTAATCAAGGTTTTTTGTCCATCATGAGCATCATGTTATTTCGTTAGAAAAATGCATAAATGAAATAAATTTGAAAAACCCTAGTTCTGGCTATTTCCCCACTCTGTTTTAAATGGCTTGAAAAAAACTTCAAAAGGTTTTACAAATAAAATACATGGAACTTCTTTAGATATTAAGAAGGTCATGGATAGTTTGAAAAGATCGGAGAAGTTAAAACTTGAATACTATTCAAAATAGCAAAACATGTTGAGAAAAAAATCTAGAAAATTTCTGAAAAAGAAAGGAAAACCTCCTCCTATATTTGGGTTGGCAGCCCAATTCCTTTCCTTTCATCTTTTCCTGCAGCCCAACCAAAGCCCAACGAGCCTACCCAGCTAGGCCCTGCCAACCGTCTACGGTCACCTTTAAGAGAGAATAGCCATAATGCCACCAAAATCTCTAGAAAAAGACCGACCTTCGCGAAGGTCCGAAGTTCTCTCCACATGCAACACGTGGCGCGTTGTGGTGCTACAGTTTTTGTGGGAAGTGGTCTCCCTGCTCGCCAAGTGTCACAAGAGGAAGCAAGGTGGGGATAGGTGTTATATTATGATCCAAATTCATATACTAAAGGGAGGCTAACTTCTGACGAGCGTAGCGAGGCCCGTCGCCGGTAGGCTTGGGCCGAAGCATAACAAAGGTCCACATCCTCGTTTAATTGAAGAATGTAATCTTGTTCACCATGCTTTGAGTTGTGCTGAACAGGTGGAGCATGATACTGAACCTGCTACATATACTGAGGCCGTTGCATCCATTGACCCCGAGAAGTGGATTTCTGCTATGCAATAGGAGATGCAATCGCTTGATAAGAATGGAACATGGGATGTTGTGCCCTTGCCTAAACAAAAGAAAGCGGTCCGCTGTAAGTGGATATTTAAAAGAAAGAAAGGTTTGTCTCCTAATGAGCCTCTGAGGTTTAAGGCAAGGTTAGTAGCAAAAGGTTTCAGCCAAATTGTAGGTATTGATTATAATGATGTATTCTCTCCGGTTGTGAAGCATAGTTTCATTCATGCATTCTTTGGTATTGTGGTCATGCATGATCTTGAGCTTGAGCAGCTAGATGTAAAGACTGCTTTTCTACATGGTGAGCTTGAGGAGGAGATATACATGGACCAACCTGCAGATTTTGTTGTGCCTGGTAATGAGGATCTTGTTTGCAAGCTAAAGAGGTCCCTTTATGATTTGAAACAGTCTCCAAGATAATGGTATAAAAGGTTTGACTCGTTCATGATTGCACATAAGTTTAAGAGATCTCAGTATGATAGTTGTGTTTATATCAAGTTTGTTAATGGATCACCAATATACTTGTTGTTATATGTTGATTGCTGCCAAGAGCAAGAAAGAGATCACTACTTTAAAATCACAATTAAGTAGTGAGTTTGAGATGAAGAATCTTGGTGCTGCTAAGAAAATACTAGGTACGGAAATTACAAGAGACGGAAAATCTAGTGTGTTATTTCTTAGTCAGCAAAATTATATTTAGAAAGTTCTTCATCGTTTTAATATGCATGATGCAAAGTCTGTTAGTACACCTATTGCTCCTCACTTTAAATTGTCAGCATTGCAATGTCCTAGTACTGATGGAGATATTGAGTACATGTCACGAGTTCCATATTCTAGTGTTGTTGGTTCCTTGATTTATGTCATGGCATGTTCTCACCCTGATTTGTCATATGCTATGAGTTTGGTCATCGATACATGGCTAATCCTGGTAAAGAACATTGGAAAGCTATTCAGTGGATTTTCAGGTACCTTCGTGGCACATCCGAAGCTTGCTTGAAGTTTGGCAAGACCGGTGAGGGACTCGTAGGCTATGTGGATTCAGATTTTGCTGCCGATTTGGATAAGAGAAGATCCCTCACATGTTATGTCTTCACTGTTGGTGATGTGTTGTGAGTTGGAAGGCAACGCTACAACCTGTTGTTGCCCAATATACGACCGAAGCAGAATATATATCAATTAATGAAGCTTGCAAAGAGTCTGTTTGGTTGAAAGGTTTGTATGCTGAGCTTTGTGGAGATGATTCTTGCATTAACTTGTTTTCTGACAGTCAAAGTGCAATATACCTCACTAAAGATCAAATGTTCCATGAGAGGACAAAGCACATTGATATCAAGTACCATTATGTGCACGACATTATTGCTGAAGGTAAACTGAAGGTATGCAAGATAAGTACTCATGATAATCCTGCTGATATGATGACAAAGCCAGTTCCTGTTTCCATGTTTGAGCTTTGCTCGAGCTTGGTTGGTATAACTATTTAGTCCAAGTGGCTGTTGATGCCAGCAAGTGTTTTTCTTTGTTGTTCAGGAGATTGTTGAAGTTTATGCTACAAGATGGAATTTGTCTCAAGGTGGAGTTTGTTATATTGTGATCCAAATGCATATACTAAAGGGATGCTAACTTCTGACGAGCGGAGCGAGGTCCGTCGCCGGTAGGCTTGGGCCGAAGGGGGTGTGGGGGGGCGGCAGCCCCCCGCGGTACGGTACGGATCGTTGGCACCGCCTACATATACATCTTGTAAGCCGTCGGCTAGGGTTTATCAGATTATAAGATGTAACATCCCAAAAATTTCAAAACAAACAAAATGATTTTTCCTAGTTCCAAATTTTGGAACCAACAAAAACTTTTATTAAAATAAGGTTGATACATATAGAGCTTGTTTAAATATTGTGTTTTGCCCTGATGAGTGTTATTATGCTTATGTGCTAAACCCTAAAACCCTAAAGTGATCAAGTGAAGGTCACCAACTGTTATCACCGGAATTTGACCAAGTCAGAGGTGGGCCGCGATCGAAGATGGGTGTGAAGAAATATATATATAGAAGAAGTATGTGGATCGGCCTTTTATACCAAGTTGGGCTTAATTGCCCGTGTATCTGTAACATATTAGATCGTATCTTAGTTTAGAGATAGAATCTTATTCGTGCACGGTTTGGTGCACGCTCGCATTAGAGAGTCCGCTGGACTATAAATATGTACCTAGGGTTTATGGAATAAACAACAACTCACGTTCAACCCCAAAACAAACCAATCTCGGCGCATCGCCAACTCCTTCATCTCGAGGGTTTCTATCAGGTAAGCGACATGCTGCCTAGATCGCATCTTGCGATCTAGGCAGCACTAAGCCCACGTTGTTCATGCGTTGCTCGTACTGAAGCGCTTTTGATGGCGAGCAACGTAGTTATCATTAGATGTGTTAGGGTTAGCATTGTTCTTCGTTTAAGCATGCTTACGTAGTGCAACCCTTGCATATCTAGCCGCCCTCACGCTCGTCTCGGTGTGGGGCGGCACCCCGCTTGATCATTATTTAGTAGATCTGATCCGTTACGATTTCTCCTTGTTTTACAAGGATTAGTTTAATATCCGCAATAGTTAGGCCTTACAAAGGGGGAGGATCCAGTGGCACGTAGGGTGGCGTTCGCAAGTCCTAAACGGGATGTTCCGAGGATCAACTTCATGTTGGTTTTTAGGCCTTGTTTAGGATCGGCTTACGAGCACCGTGCGTGGCCGCGAGGCCCAACCTGGAGTAGGATGATCCGATTATGCGGTGAAAACCCTAAATCGTCGTAGATATCATTAGCTTTATCTTGATCAAGCAGGACCACCAAGTATTCGTGCACCCCGTACGAATCATGGGTGGATCGGCTCTTTGAGCCGATTCACGGGATAACCCGAGAGCCGATCGAGGCTCGTATTTAATGTTTACATGTATGCCCTGCGAGAAACTAAGCGAGGCATCCCCATCACCTTCCTGGCCAGGTATAGGTCGGGTGGCACGCCCTTGCACTTCGCAACGCCGCGTGTGACCGAGAAGAGCATTGCGGGCCGTCGCTCGGAGGGGTCTCAGCCAGCCGCAGCTCTAGGCTCTTCCCGGCTCTACGGTGTTGACAAGGCCGCTGCCCGCCGGTGGGTTTTGGCAGTCAACACATTCTGGCACGCCCGGTGGGACAATCGTCTACGTCAACCACATCGCCATCTACATCTGAGATGGCGGACGGCACGCCAGTCACCTACGAGGATCTGCCCGACGACTTCAAAAAAGCAATACAACGAGATCAAGGCCACCCTCGAAGCCGACCTCATCGGCTCATATCGCAGAACCCGCGCGCATGGCGTCAGGCGGAAGGAGTTCTCGCCGGAAGGCGCACTTGATGAAGTGGACCTATCTGTCCCGTCAGAAGAACGTACCAGGGCCGTACGCCATGAGATTGGTGGCATGGTGGCTCACTCGTTGCGTCTCCATTCCGAGAGCCTGGTGAATACTTTGGAGCATGTCGCCGTTCGGATGATCAGGGAGGTCATGAAGAATCAGCACTCTTTGTTAAAGCCAGCTCTCAGAACCTACCAAGGAAAAGTGCCACTCCAGCCCCGCCTGCCGTTGTCGCACACATCGGCGACACCAGGAGCGCATAATTCACCGGCGCGCCGTTGGCGGGATTAACGGTACTCACCCGGGGAGGTGCCAACCAGGACATCCGTTCAACATCAACATGATAGAACTGGGGCACCCCCTTGGTGAAAATAAAGGCGAGGGCAACTGCTCTCGTGGCAAAGACAAGGAAGAGGCTGCTCCATGTGATCGGCCCCGACACCGCCAAAACATCCTGGTGATGATCAAGATAGAAGCCGACGCTAGTAATCGGCCCGCTGTATCCGTATCGCCCGCTCTCCCAGTATGCGGCGTAGACCTCACAGGTGACGGGAAGCTAGGGTACGGGTTCACATCAGGCGATGAGCTAGAAGAAGTTGACATCGGTCCCGGGGATAAGCCTCGACCTACTTTTATCGGCAAGAAGTTAGATCCGCGGCTCGGGGGACGGATGATAGCCCTGTTGAAGGAATACCCGGATTGCTTTGCATGGGATTACACAGAGATGCCTGGTTTGGACAGGAGCATCATTGAGCATCGCCTCCCCCTGAAGAAAGGATTTCGGCCGTTCCAACAACGAGCACGTCAGATGAAGGCCGAGATTCTGGAAGAAGTCAAGAAGGAAATTGAGAAAATGCTGGCCGCCGGATTCATCAGGCCGTGCAGGTATGCTGAGTGGATCTCCAGTATAGTTCCGGTGGAGAAGAAGGACGGCCGATGGCGTGTGGCCATCGATTTCCGAGATCTTAACGTAGCTACCCCAAAGGACGAATATCCGATGCCCGTGGCGGAAACGTTGATAAACGCCGCTGCCGGCCACAAGGTGTTGAGCTTCATGGATGGCAACGCCGGTTATAATCAGATTTTCATGGCTCCGGAAGACATACACAAGACCGCATTCAGGGTACCAGGGGCGGTAGGCCTGTTCGAGTACGTGGTCATGACCTTTGGGTTGAAAAATGCTGGTGCAACGTACCAGCGAGCCATGAATTATATTTTTCATGACCTGATCGGCAAGTTGGTGGAGATCTATATCGACGACGTGGTGGTCAAATCGGTATCCATGGAGGGGCACTTGGACGATCTACGGCGCGTCCTAGACCGGACTCGGAAATTCGGGCTGAGAATGAATCCGAAGAAGTGTGCCTTTGGCGTGACGGCTGGTCAATTCCTAGGTTTTCTGGTTCATGAACGGGGAATTGAGATCGGCCTGAAGAGTCAGGAGGCGGTGCGTACCATGCAGCCACCGACCACGAAGAAAGAGCTTCAACGCCTCATCGGCAAGATCAATTTCGTCCGACGGTTCATCTCTAATCTGTCAGGACGAATCGAGCCGTTCATGGCGCTGGTGAAGACCAAGTCTGACGACGAGTTTCATCGGGGGCGGAACGAGCAACGGGCGTTTGATGAAATTAAGCGATATCCGACAACGCCGCTCGTGCTAGTTCCGCCCCGAGCAAGACAGGCCATTCTACATCTACCCGTCGGTAGCCGATACGTCCATCGCTTCGGTGGTGGTGCAACTTTACGATGGCGTTGAAAGAGTCGTTTTCTACCTCGGCGGAAGGATGCTGGACGCGGAGACAAGATACCCTGAGGTCGAGAAACTATGCCTCTGCTTATTCTTCACCTGCACCAAGCTTCATCACATCCTTCTGACGGCAGAAATCATCGTCATCTGTAAATCAGACGTCGTCAAACATATGTTGTCGGCCCCTGTTTTGAAAGGCCGACTCGGTAAATGGATGCTTGCGCTTTCAGAATTTGATCTCCGGTACCAGCCTGCGAAGGCAGTCAAGGGCCAAGCGTTAGCCGATCTCATCGCTGAACGGATCAGCACCAATATAGCAGCACTATCCATACGTGCATGGGCTATGTTCTTCGATGGATCGGTTTGTGACGGTGGTTGCGGCATCGGCATTCTGCTCGTATCGCCTCGGGGGCGAGTACTCCTTCTCCATCAGATTATCTACCCCTTGCACCAACAACGTAGCAGAATATGAGGCAATACGTAAGGGAATGGAATTGTTATTAGAAGCTGGAGCTGAAGCTGTAGAGCTCTTCGGAGACTCAAAGTTGGTGATTAACCAGCTCACGGAGGAATATAATTGCGAAAGTGAATCGCTGTTCCCATATTGGGTGGAATGTCGTGAGTTGATGACACAGTTCCGGTACATCAACTTCAATTGGATCCCAAGGTCCCGGAATACCGATGCCAACAATCTCGCACAAATGGCGTCAGGCTACATAGATATAGCCGACGGAGCGGAAGTTCAGATACAATTCCTGGAACAGAATGATTGGAGAGCCGAGATCTTTGATTATTTGCAAGATTCGGCTCGGGGGGCACCTAAACGGGTGAGATACAGAGCCATGAAGTATGTCCTTATAGGAGACGATATGTTCTACAGGACATTGGAAGGGTTGCTACTCAAGTGCCTAGGGCCGACTGAGTCCAATCGGCTCTTACATGAGGTGCATGAAGGCGCTCGTGGAACACATCGGTCGGCTCATAAGATGAAGTGGTTGATTAGGCGATCGGGGTTTTATTGGCCCACTATGCTTGAAGACTGCTTCAATTATTACGAGAGGTGCCAAGCATGTCGGATGTTTGGAAAAATTCAGATGGTGCCGAGCATCGGCGATGAACCCCATCATCAAGCCTTGGCCGTTTCGGGGGTGGGGCATGGATATGATCGGCAAAATCCATCCGGCATCAGGTAAAAAACATGAATGGATTTTGGTTATCACAGATTACTTCACCAAGTGGGTGGAAGCCGTCCCTATGAAAAAGGTGACATCAGAGGACGTGATCAAGTTTGTGAAAGAACACGTCATTCATAGGTTTGGAATTCCCCAGACCATCACGACCGATGGAGGTTCGGTCTTTATTTCTAAAGAATTCAGGAAGTTATGTGATGACGTGGGGATTAAACTGATCCGATCATCCCCATACTATGCTCAAGCTAACGGACAGGCCGAGGCATCCAATCGAGCCCGATCAAGCTGATCAAGAGGAAAATTGACGAGAATCCTCGGGATTGGCACGAGAAGTTATCAGAAGCATTATGGGCCTACCGCATGTCGTGCCATGGAGCTATAAAGACCTCGCCGTACCAACTTGTCTATGGACAGGAGGCCGTATTGCCTTGGGAAATTACGGCTGGATCAAGGCGCGTCACGTTTCAGAATGATCTGACAGCTGAAGAATATGCAGCTTTGATGAGCGACACTATTGAGGACGCAATAGAACTCGAGGCTTTGGTCGTTGGAGAAGATTAAGGAGAACAAAGCCAGGGTGGCTCGTGCTTACAACAAAAAGGTTAGGCCAAAGGAGTTCCAAGTTGGTGATCTTGTGTGGGAAGGCTGTGTTGCCATTGGGAACCAGGGATAAGGCATATGGCAAGTGGTCTCCTAATTGGCACGGTCCGTACAAAGTGGTCCAGGCCTTGAAGGGTAATGCATACATGCTGGAGGAATTGAGCGGCGAAAAGTTCCCCGTGGCTGTTAATGGTCAACACCTCAAGAAATATTTCCCAAGCATGTGGGATGATGGACAGTAAGATGTGGGGGGCCGATTTCAGAATCGGACAATAAGATGTGGGGGCCGATTTCAGAATCGGCCAGTAAAAAGAAAAAAAAAATCACAGCCGATGCACGGGCATCGACTTCAGAGAACAGAGCCGATACGCTGATATCGACTTTAGTGAAGTAAGTTTATGCAAGACAGCAAGATGAGCCGATATCTCGCCATCGGCTCCACGTGCGACAACTCCATTCGACGGTCGGCAAGGGAGTGAAGTTAGTTAAGGGATTTTCTTCATTGATAAGGGGATTTCTTACAAAGAAAGAGCCGATTGCTCGGGAAGGAAGAACAAAAGAAGGGTCTATTGACCAATCTACTACTCGCTAGGCCTATACTAGCGAGATCTTAATCTACGGGCCGTTGCTTCCTCCGTCGTCGTCTTCGGAACTCTCATCGGCACTACTGCCGATGGGTTCCTCGTCGCTGCTCCCATAGCCCTCTACGGGAGCTTCATCTTCCTCTTCATCGTCGCTGCTGTCGTCGTCCCACCACATGCGGAGGCGCTTTGCTGGCGGGTAACCCTCGAGGGAGTCGTCGTCGTCGCCGTCGTCTTCCTTTTCCGCTTCTTCAGAGGAGGGGCAGCCGTCCCAGGGGAACTGGTCGTCCTCGCTCTCCGACTCCAGTTCCCCGACGGCGAGGAACTGAAGATCTTCGTCCCCGCTGGTCAGGGACTGGTCGTCTTCGGACCAGACAGAGGAGGCGTGGTCTTCCAGGTCCCATGCTTCTGGGGCGCGGATGTCCGGTGGCGTCTCACGGGAGGAAGAGGACCCGTAGGAAAGCTCGGAGGAGGAGTCGTGGAAGACCGACGAGGAAGAGGAAGAAGAGGAAGACATGGCTGTGGGAGTTTTGAGGGTTTTTTGGTACCGATGGCCGGGACGGAGCAGGGATGGTGAAGTGGCGAATCACTCAGAGCGGTTAAATAAAAGGGGGCTACGGTGAAAAAATTCAATGCCACAGCAGTTTTCGAGGAGGCAGTCCCCAAAGACAACGGTCAAATTGTGCGTAGCAATGGTTCTGCTCTGCCATGACATGACCCGACGAAAAATGCTGCAATGGTTCTGCTCTGCCATGACATGACCTGACGAAGAAAAACGTAATGATTTTGGAAATATCATTTCCAAAACCAGGGGGGCATGTGTTATCACCGGAATTTGACCAAGTCAGAGGTGGGCCGCGATCGAAGATGGGTGTGAAGAAATATATATATAGAAGAAGTATGTGGATCGGCCTTTTATACCAAGTTGGGCTTAATTGCCCGTGTATCTGTAACATATTAGATCGTATCTTAGTTTAGAGATAGAATCTTATTCGTGCACGGTTTGGTGCACGCTCGCATTAGAGAGTCCGCTGGACTATAAATATGTACCTAGGGTTTATGGAATAAACAACAACTCACGTTCAACCCCAAAACAAACCAATCTCGGCGCATCGCCAACTCCTTCATCTCGAGGGTTTCTATCAGGTAAGCGACATGCTACCTAGATCGCATCTTGCGATCTAGGCAGCACAAGCCCCACGTTGTTCATGCGTTGCTCGTATCGAAGCGCTTTTGATGGCGAGCAACGTAGTTATCATTAGATGTGTTAGGGTTAGCATTGTTCTTCGTTTAAGCATGCTTACGTAGTGCAACCCTTGCATATCTAGCCGCCCTCACGCCTGCCTCAGGTGTGGGGGCGGCACCCCGCTTGATCATTATTTAGTAGATCTGATCCGTTACGATTGCTCCTTGTTTTACAAGGATTAGTTTAATATCTGCAATAGTTAGGCCTTACAAAGGGGGGAGGATCCAGTGGCACGTAGGGTGGCGTTCGCAAGTCCTAAACGGGATGTTCCGAGGATCAACTTCATGTTGGTTTTTAGGCCTTGTTTAGGATCGGCTTACGAGCACCGTGCGTGGCCGCGAGGCCCAACCTGGAGTAGGATGATCCGATTATGCGGTGAAAACCCTAAATCGTCGTAGATCTCATTAGCTTTATCTTGATCAAGCAGGACCACCAAGTATTCGTGCACCCCGTACGAATCATGGGTGGATCGGCTCTTTGAGCCGATTCACGGGATAACCTGAGAGCCGATCGAGGCTCGTATTTAATGTTTACATGTATGCCCTGCGAGAAACTAAGCGAGGCATCCCCATCACCTTCCCGGCCAGGTATAGGTCAGGTGGCACGCCCTTGCACTTCGCAACGCCGCGTGTGACCAGAAGAGCATTGCGGGCCGTCGCTCGGAGGGGTCTCAGCCAGCCGCAGCTCTAGGCTCTTCCCGGCTCTACGGTGTTGACAAGGCCGCTGCCCGCCGGTGGGTTTTGGCAGTCAACACCAACCCAATAAAATAAAAGAGAAAGAAATCAAATAAGAAAAACCTTAAACCCTAATCTTCCCCAGAAATCATTTTGGATCTATTTTGAGAAACCCAAAATAAAATAAAGGACACATGGAGGCATATAGCCCTAATAGGTAAATCTTGAACCCTACCTTTATTAATATTGCTAAATGGTGGTGAACCATTGTGAACCCCACTAAACCCTAAACCTCACCCCTCTTTTCACCACCCTAGTTAAATTAAAATAAAAGGAAATTAAATAAGAAAGAGGCATATGTGCCTAGGGCTATATTTATAAAACTTTACCCAAAACCTTTCCACTTTATTTAGAGAATTGGAAAAGCTTCATACACCTTACCTAGTACCTATCAAACCAATTCCAAGTGGTTTCCAAAGAAATTAAAAAGAAACTAAAAATGCCATAGAGGCATATGAGAGAAAAGTGCAAATTTGTGAAATTGAGGATCTTGACCCTAAGACTTGTGGTGGATGGTTGGATCACTCCTATATACCATTTCAACACTCAACAACATCAAATGGGCCAAGAACAATCAAATTAAAAATCAAATGCAACATATGCATAGAGGCATATGTGGCACATAGCCATAATACCCAATTCTTGTTCTATGCCTTTAAACCTTGAACAAATGATGGGAAACCATCTCCAAATCTAATGTAACACTAAATTAACCCTAACCCATGCCCAAGTAAAGCAAGGGGAACAATTTACAAGAATAATGAAATTTGACACATCACCTCTTATGTGTTATGGCCATTTTTACAAATCTTGGTGATAGACCATTTTGGTTTGCACCATTGAGTGTAAATGGATACTAAACATATATTAACAACTTTGGAAACCATCAAACACTTTTCAAATCAAATTTGAAGCAAATATGAGCTCACATATGATTATGGTCATATGTGACATTTATAATCTGGTACTCACTTTGAGCCCCTGTATTTTCACTTTTCACTTCTACCCTGGACCATTTCTTTTCACCTCATCCAAGACAACATCAAGCACTAAAACTTTGCCCAAAACCACCACCCCAAAATCTTTACCAATTCCAAATGGGAAGCAAGCAAAGTTGGAACTTTCTCACATATGTAAGATCATATGCAAAATGGGATTTTGCATATCAATTCCATTTTGACCACCACCACCACCAAAATGCTCCACTTAATATATGAATACAACCCACCAAAAAGAATTTCAAATTTCAAAAATATATTTCTTTCGGGCATTTCCACAAACACTTGGCGAGGCGGGGTATCAATTTGAGCCCATACCTCATTTTCTACTTGGACTTGGTCCAACCCTGCACTCTCGCACCACTGGAGTCTCCCTTTCACCTCACCACACCATCACCCCCACTTGCACTGGCCAGGGTTTGGTTAAATCAACTCAAACATGCCATGACGTGGCATGGCATGGCCTCACCGTGCCATCTCCCTCAGCCTTCACCTCTAGCCTGCACCACCATGCCCACTGGCTCCCTCTCACCTCCCTGGACGAGCTCGTGCCCTCCCTTGACCGAGACCGAGCTCACACGCGTCAGAACACGAGCGCCCAGACGCGCCCAGGACTCGCCCATGCCGCGCCAGAGCGCGCATGGCGCTCACCCTGGACGCCCAGAGCGTGACGACGCCCCGCGTCCTCGCATCACCTCCGCCCTCACACTCACCACCAGTCGACGCACGACGACCGTCTGCAACGCCTGGACATGGCCCCTGGCCCGCGGGAACGCCGCAGACGACGTGAGCATCCACGCCCTCCCGCCATGACCTGCAAGCTTCCATCACACTCACCGCCGCTGTAGTCCCTCTTTTCATCACCGTCACGCGCGTCATCTTCGCCAGAGCACCGGCTACCGTACGCGCCCACTCCTTGGCTCTTCGCAGCCCCGGACCGACGGCGACCATGGCGAACCTAGCTCCGCCCCACTGCCACCTCTCGCCGCTATAAAAGGGGAGCCCCTCCCTCTGATCTGAGCACGCCACTCGCTCCCCCTCATCCTCACAGCACCCCTCGCCCCATCAATTTCACCAGATAGCCACCGCCCCGCCGCAATTGCTAGCTCGGCTGCCGCCGCCCGTAGCCGAAGCTCGCCGGAGAAGGAGGCCGCCCCAGGACGCGCCGCTGCTTCCATCGGCTTCACCATCGTCGACAACGTCGCGGCGCACCACTCCGACGACCGCCGGAGCTCCGACGACCCCTCCGACCCCCTGCTGCCGCCGCGCTCGCCACTGCCTCTCGCCGTCGACGACGACAACCCTCGGCCGTTAGATCATCGCCTGATCCAACGCCTCTCCTTCCCCGTACCGGTTCGGTGAGTAAAACTCACTGACGCGTGGGACCCGCCGTCAGACGGCCTGCTCGCGCTGGACGCGAAGTGGGCCGGCCCAACTCTTTTTCTCTCTGCAGCCCAAGTTCTTTTCCCGCGCAAGCCCACCGTTTTGAATTCAATTTTGGAAAATAGGGAAATAATGCAATCTGGTGCAAACTTTGAAATTCAATAGGGACAAATCTACTGGGCCAAATTTTACAAATTTTATATATTTGGAAACCTCATGAAATTGTCTACACAATGCCACTGGATAGAACCCTAGATCTTTTGTAGAATTAAAGTGACAAAATAACCAAAGCAGGGACTTTTCTGCCTTATATTAATTCTTAAAAATCAACCATAAATGCTTTTCAGTCAATTTCACCTCCAATAATTCACTTTTCACTTATACTAATTGTTTCTACAAAAATATGCCATGCCTACTTTGAATGATCATGGCCCAGTTAGTTTAAATGCCTTTATGGCTATTTTCTAGTAAAAGATATTGTCCAAAACTATTAAGAAATATCATGAGAGAGTTTCTCTCATTTAAATCTTGTCACCACCAAGTCCAAATGAAGTGGAGACTCTGGTTAGTTAGGTCCCATAGGATTTGTTGGTGATATTAAATCTTTGTTATGCTAGAATTAAATGGTATGAGGTGCTCACCTCATTTAAATCATTTTCTCCAAATGATAAGTGTGAAGAGGTTGACTTGGGTCAACCTAGGTCACATATTATGCATAAGAGAAATTAAATCCTAATAAGATAATGAGAGGAAATTATTTCTCTGAATAATTCAAAGTAACATGTAAGATTAGTATGAGAGGAAATTATTTTTCTTAAATAATAAGAAAAACACACCCACCAACTTAATAGTAATATGTGATGCTAGTTTAAGTGTGTGAACCATGTTGTGCATAGTTTAGTAAATTAGTTTGGTGTGATGATTGTGTACCCCGTATTCGTATTTTAGACGCTAGTACCGAGGAGTACCAGGAGGAGGAGGAGGTCTACTTCCAAGGAGAAGAAGATCACTTTGACCAGTTTCCCAACCAAGGCAAGATAATACTCTTGCAAAGTGCAAGCTCACCATGAGCAAGGCATTACCCCATTTACTTTATGCTTATGATCCTAATTCCCAGTTTTACTTTACAAGCTTTATTTACTTTTGTTTTATCAAAGTACTTTTGATTTATGATTTACTGGGTTAGTTTTGATTTAGTACAAGAGTATCAAACTTAGCCTAGAAGCAAAGCAAATACTTAGCACCCCTCACACCTAGTGGCTAGTGCTAAATTAACAATGACTACTCTAGATGGGAACAAAGGTTTATGAAATAATGATGGAGAAAACCTTGGAATGATTAGTCATTTCCATTGAAAGATTTTGAAGGTGAATATGACACTGAAGTTGACTTGGTGACTTTGGCTAAAAACTGAGGATTGATTGGATGCGATACCCTTCCAATTTTTGAGTACCCCCACAATACCTGATTATGGGTAGGGCTTAGCTGGAAATTTATGTGTCTTAGTATGGGTTCCCTCTAAACAAGCGTCATCGGGGTTATGCCGAAAGCTGCCTCTACAACAAAAGAGATAATATGATATGACGTGAATATGAGGTGAATGTCCGGCCCAAGCCCTGTGCAGTTCCCGGGTTAACAGTTGGTTTTCACCGGGAGGCCAAGCTCATGGGGAGAGGTGCCTATACTAGGGTGTGTAAGTGAAAGGTTAATGGTTGATGATCCGCGTACTGAGTTACGATTATTCGGGGTTTTATCCCTGACGGATGTAATCAAATGTTGTGGCACAAGTGTGCGACCTCTGCAGAGTGTAGAACTATTCGAATAGCCGCGTCCGCGGATATGGACAATTGGAAAGGCCATTCTGTTTTCGTCATCAGAATTTATATCTTGTGACTGGTGTTTTTGAACTTGAACTTGAAAGGTGACTTGGATTTTTTGAATTTACAACTGAGTTGTGGGAATGACACTAATGTTCCCACTTGAGTTAGTTAGCACTTGGGGAGTTGTTTGCAAAAATGTTTATCAAATAAAATTGGCTTTATGCAAATAAACTTAGAGCTTAGAACACTCTCAATAGTAATGTTAGTACTTACTTTAGTATTAGATTGCGAGTACTTAAAGTACTCACGGCTTTGTCCCTGGCTATTCAAATGGCCAGACTATGAAGAGGAGCAGACTATGAAGAGGAGTACCGGAACCCGGAAGAAGGACAGCGGGACGTCTACGACAACTAGGATCACTCCGACGTCAACGAGTTGCTCGTGGAATAGATGGACTACTACTACGCTACTTCGCTTCCGCTATGTGTTTTGTAATTGATCAATAGATCATCCACTATTGTAATGAGACTGGATCATGTGATCCTTTGTTGTAAGACAATTACGATGTTGTAATGAATGATGTTCTGTGATATCAATCTATTATGTCTCGCAAAAACAATATTCCTGGGATTGCGATGAATGGCATAATAGGCATCCGGACTTAAAAATCCGGGTGTTGACAAGTTGGTATCGAGCCATTGTTTGACCTTAGGAGACCCTAGTTAGAATGGACGTCTGCAAAACTTAGTTTCAAAACCAAAGAAGTGAATATTTATGAAAAACTTATTCGCACTCTTATCCTTGAGATCTTTTGCAAAAATGAGAAATCCATACTCTACTTTCTTTGCAAGCCTACATAAAATGTTGCACACTTGACTACTTCTTTAATTTACTTATCCTAATTGCTCACAGATGAAGTACCAATGGGAGTCCTATCAGCTTGGTTCCGGAGGCGACCCAAGGTTCGAAAAGGAGTTGAAGCAACTAGTGGACTATCTAGGACACCCGTATCCCGAGTTCTTCGGAATACCCCTCAAGGCTCAGTTAGGAGAACCACCTCAGTGGGACGTTTCTACTGATCTACGAAGGAAGCTTGATGCCCCGGTATGGGAAACCATATGGTTTTCTGTAACGGGAAACACTTGGAAGGAAGGACTAGACAAAGCTATGCAAGAAGCAATTTCCCGTCTGTGTGGACAAAATGAGGACAAGATCAAGAACACTCGTTTCATCTACTACCCAAGACATGACTCCATGGGAAGACCGATGACCATGCCCCCACCACAACCAAAGATGAACCCCGATGAAGCACCTCAGGACTTCAGGCAGTACAAAACCCGCAGGGATTTGGACAACGCCCTCGCCTCTCGCCAAGCACCTCACCCGTGAAGAAGAAGAATCCACCCTGAAGAGTAGTATCACCCAAGCACTTAAGTAGGTGTGAGTTGTATCAGGATCCCCTTGTATCGTAGAGCGAATGAATGGTTCTTCAAACCAACAGTGTGTTAGATTTGTAATATGTGATGCTTGGTATGAATGAAAAAGTGTTGTTGGTTTTACCCCCTCAACACTACTCAAGTTTTCAAGTTTTGAACTTTTCAAATTCTTATCCAAACAAACCATAGAAATTCCCCCTTTATCTTATGATCTACCTCATTGTTCAGATGGCCCCTCCTACCCGCAACAACCCCCGTACCCAAGCCAACCAGATGCACATTAAGCACACCAAGATGATTGACACCATCAACATCCTTGCAATGGAGCGCAAGGCACTTCGTCATCAGCACGCTAAGAAGGACCACCTCATTGCTCGTCTCCGCGTGAGGATAGCAACCCTGGAGCAGCTCATCCCAATACCCAACCATGCCCCCAGAGACAAGCCCACTGTGACTTGCCATGCATGTGGTGTTACTGGTCATTACTCTAAAAAGTGCCCGATGAAAGCCGCCAACAATGCCCCAAGGACTGGAAGCAATGCTGTACCCATTGCCCAAAAGGACAAGTCAACGATAACCTGCTATGAATGTGGAACTGTGGGTCATTACTCCAATGAATGCCCCAAGAAGCTTGCCAGGATTGCCGCCCACACCGCTGCACCTGCTCAGCAACAGCGCCGCTTCGCAGGTAGAAGGAACCAGAACAACAACAACGGTCGTTTCTACCACATGACTGCCAATGAAGCCCAGGAAGCCCCTCAGGCCATGCCAAGTATGTTACCCTGTTAATCTCACCGCTCAATCTTTCTTAGGAACCTAACTTTTCTTAAAATCTCGGGACGAGATTTGTTTAAGGGGAAGGGTTTGTAACATCCCAAAAATTTCAAAACAAACAAAATGATTTTTCCTAGTTCCAAATTTTGGAACCAACAAAAACTTTTATTAAAATAAGGTTGATACATATAGAGCTTGTTTAAATATTGTGTTTTGCCCTGATGAGTGTTATTATGCTTATGTGCTAAACCCTAAAACCCTAAAGTGATCAAGTGAAGGTCACCAACCCAATAAAATAAAAGAGAAAGAAATCAAATAAGAAAAACCTTAAACCCTAATCTTCCCCAGAAATCATTTTGGATCTATTTTGAGAAACCCAAAATAAAATAAAGGACACATGGAGGCATATAGCCCTAATAGGTAAATCTTGAACCCTACCTTTATTAATATTGCTAAATGGTGGTGAACCATTGTGAACCCCACTAAACCCTAAACCTCACCCCTCTTTTCACCACCCTAGTTAAATTAAAATAAAAGGAAATTAAATAAGAAAGAGGCATATGTGCCTAGGGCTATATTTATAAAACTTTACCCAAAACCTTTCCACTTTATTTAGAGAATTGGAAAAGCTTCATACACCTTACCTAGTACCTATCAAACCAATTCCAAGTGGTTTCCAAAGAAATTAAAAAGAAACTAAAAATGCCATAGAGGCATATGAGAGAAAAGTGCAAATTTGTGAAATTGAGGATCTTGACCCTAAGACTTGTGGTGGATGGTTGGATCACTCCTATATACCATTTCAACACTCAACAACATCAAATGGGCCAAGAACAATCAGATTAAAAATCAAATGCAACATATGCATAGAGGCATATGTGGCACATAGCCATAATACCCAATTCTTGTTCTATGCCTTTAAACCTTGAACAAATGATGGGAAACCATCTCCAAATCTAATGTAACACTAAATTAACCTAACCCATGCCCAAGTAAAGCAAGGGGAACAATTTACAAGAATAATGAAATTTGACACATCACCTCTTATGTGTTATGGCCATTTTTACAAATCTTGGTGATAGACCATTTTGGTTTGCACCATTGGGTGTAAATGGATACTAAACATATATTAACAACTTTGGAAACCATCAAACCCTTTTCAAATCAAATTTGAAGCAAATATGAGCTCACATATGATTATGGTCATATGTGACATTTATAATCTGGTACTCACTTTGAGCCCCTGTATTTTCACTTTTCACTTCTACCCTGGACCATTTCTTTTCACCTCATCCAAGACAACATCAAGCACTACAACTTTGCCCAAAACCACCACCCCAAAATCTTTACCAATTCCAAATGGGAAGCAAGCAAAGTTGGAACTTTCTCACATATGTAAGATCATATGCAAAATGGGATTTTGCATATCAATTCCATTTTGACCACCACCACCACCAAAATGCTCCACTTAATATATGAATACAACCCACCAAAAAGAATTTCAAATTTCAAAAATATATTTCTTTCGGGCATTTCCACAAACACTTGGCAGGCAGGGTATCAATTTGAGCCCATACCTCATTTTCTACTTGGACTTGGTCCAACCCTGCACTCTCTGCACCCTGGAGTCTCCCTTTCACCTCACCACACCATCACCCCCACTTGCACTGGCCAGGGTTTGGTTAAATCAACTCAAACATGCCATGCCGTGGCATGGCATGGCCTCACCGTGCCATCTCCCTCACCCTTCACCTCTAGCCTGCACCACCATGCCCACTGGCTCCCTCTCACCTCCCTGGACGAGCTCGTGCCCTCCCTTGACCGAGACCGAGCTCACACGCGTCAGAACACGAGCGCCCAGACGCGCCCGGGACTCGCCCATGCCGCGCCGGAGCGCGCATGGCGCTCACCCCGGACGCCCGGAGCGTGACGACGCCCGCGTCCTCGCATCACCTCCGCCCTCACACTCACCACCAGTCGACGCACGACGACCGTCTGCAACGCCTGGACATGGCCCCTGGCCCGCGGGAACGCCGCAGACGACGTGAGCATCCACGCCCTCCCGCCATGACCTGCAAGCTTCCATCACACTCACCGCCGCTGTAGTCCCTCTTTTTCATCACCGTCACGCGCGTCATCTTCGCCAGAGCACCAGCTACCGTACGCGCCCACTCCTTGGCTCTTCGCAGCCCTGGACCGACGGCGACCATGGCGAACCTAGCTCCGCCCCACTGCCACCTCTCGCCGCTATAAAAGGGGAGCCCCTCCCTCTGATCTGAGCACGCCACTCGCTCCCCCTCATCCTCACAGCACCCCTCGCCCCATCAATTTCACCAGATAGCCACCGCCCCGCCGCAATTGCTAGCTCGCTGCCTCCGCCCGTAGCCGAAGCTCGCCGGAGAAGGAGGCCGCCCCAGGACGCGCCGCTGCTTCCATCGGCTTCACCATCGTCGACAACGTCGCGGCGCACCACTCCGACGACCGCCGGAGCTCCGACGACCCCTCCGACCCCCTGCTGCCGCCGCGCCTGCCATCGCCTCTCGCCGTCGACGACGACAACCCTCGGCCGTTAGATCATCGCCTGATCCAACGCCTCTCCTTCCCCGTACCGGTTCGGTGAGTAAAACTCACTGATGCGTGGGACCCGCCGTCAGACGGCCTGCTCACGCTGGACGCGAAGTGGGCCGGCCCAACTCTTTTTCTCTCTGCAGCCCAAGTTCTTTTCCCGCGCAAGCCCACCGTTTTGAATTCAATTTTGGAAAATAGGGAAATAATGCAATCTGGTGCAAACTTTGAAATTCAATAGGGACAAATCTACTGGGCCAAATTTTACAAATTTTATATATTTGGAAACCTCATGAAATTATCTACACAATGCCACTGGATAGAACCCTAGATATTTTGTAGAATTAAAGTGACAAAATAACCAAAGCAGGGACTTTTCTGCCTTGTATTAATTCTTAAAAATCAACCATAAATGCTTTTCAGTCAATTTCACCTCCAATAATTCACTTTTCACTTATACTAATTGTTTCTACAAAAATATGCCATGCCTACTTTGAATGATCATGGCCTAGTTAGTTTAAATGCCTTTATGGCTATTTTCTAGTAAAAGATATTGTCCAAAACTATTAAGAAATATCATGAGAGAGTTTCTCTCATTTAAATCTTGTCACCACCAAGTCCAAATGAAGTGGAGACTCTGGTTAGTTAGGTCCCATAGGATTTGTTGGTGATATTAAATCTTTGTTATGCTAGAATTAAATGGTATGAGGTGCTCACCTCATTTAAATCATTTTCTCCAAATGATAAGTGTGAAGAGGTTGACTTGGGTCAACCTAGGTCACATATTATGCATAAGAGAAATTAAATCCTAATAAGATAATGAGAGGAAATTATTTCTCTGAATAATTCAAAGTAACATGTAAGATTAGTATGAGAGGAAATTATTTTTCTTAAATAATAAGAAAAACACATCCACCAACTTAATAGTAATATGTGATGCTAGTTTAAGTGTGTGAACCATGTTTGTGCATAGTTTAGTAAATTAGTTTGGTGTGATGATTGTGTACCCCGTATTCGTATTTTAGACGCTAGTACCGAGGAGTACCAGGAGGAGGAGGAGATCTACTTCCAAGGAGAAGAAGATCACTTTGACCAGTTTCCCAACCAAGGCAAGATAATACTCTTGCAAAGTGCAAAGCTCACCATGAGCAAGGCATTACCCCATTACTTTATGCTTATGATCCTAATTCCCAGTTTTACTTTACAAGCTTTATTTACTTTTGTTTTATCAAAGTACTTTTGATTTATGATTTACTGGGTTAGTTTTGATTTAGTACAAGAGTATCAAACTTAGCCTAGAAGCAAAGCAAATACTTAGCACCCCTCACACCTAGTGGCTAGTGCTAAATTAACAATGACTACTCTAGATGGGAACAAAGGTTTATGAAATAATGATGGAGAAAACCTTGGAATGATTAGTCATTTCCATTGATGTTGTGTTTGGTTGCAATGAATTGAGCTCTGAATTGAATTGGCAATGGAAAACCAAATCAATCAATTCATTGGAATACCACAAAGAGTGTTTGGATGCGCGTGGTATTCAGCTACAGAATTCAGATTTCAATGGAATACCAAATCCTGTTTGGATGTCACATGTGTGGAATTGAGAGTATTTTTTACTTTGAACAATATAACATATGTAATATGAATGAAAATAGCACAAATAGCAGAAAGTGGACAATTATGCTTACAAATAGTAGAAAGTGGGTACATTATGTCTTACAAATAGTAGAAAGAATCAAGTCTGAACCATCTACCACAGAATGGGCAAAAGCCAGTTTCGCTACAAATTACTTCGACATTGCAAAAAAAGGGGGCAAACATCCGTTCCCTACAGACTATTTCGCCATTACAGCACAGGACCTCAGCTCGTCAGCTCAGGACCTCGTCCGCCGGCCGTCCGCTCGTTCGCCGGCCGCACAGGACCTCGTCCGCCGGCCGTCCGCTCGTCCGCCGGCCGCACAGCACCTCGTCCGCCGGCCGTCCGCTCGTCCGCCGGCCGCACAGCACCTCGTCCGCCGGCCGTCCGCCGCTCGTCCGCGGCCGTCGCTCGTCTAGGGTTCAGGTCGTGCTGGGAGGAGGAGGGCGGAGCCGGACTGGGGCTGGAGGGGAGGAGGAGGGAAGAGGAGGACGGAGGAGGGCCGCCGGAGTGGGGCCGGAGGGGAGGAGGAGGGCGGAGGTGGGCGGCCGTACCTGCAGGCGACGACGACGGAGGAGGGCGGAGGTGGTCGCGCTCGGTTCGGGAGAGGAGAGCGAGCGACGGCTCGATTCCGAGCGAATACGGAGCTCGGGACCTCCGAATTGGGCTACGGGTTATGTTGCCTCGCGCGGGCCTCTCCTTAGAATTGGGCAACAATTCCATAGTCCAATACATAGCACATCCAAACAGCAGAATTGGGCCCTCAATTCTAGATTTTCCAATTCAGAGCCCAATTCATTGCAACCAAACACAGCATGAAAGATTTTGAAGGTGAATATGACACTGAAGTTGACTTGGTGACTTTGGCTAAAAACTGAGGATTGATTGGATGCGATACCCTTCCAATTTTTGAGTACCCCCACAATACCTGATTATGGGTAGGGCTTAGCTGGAAATTTATGTGTCTTAGTATGGGTTCCCTCTAAACAAGCGTCATCGGGGTTATGCCGAAAGCTGCCTCTACAACAAAAGAGATAATATGATATGACGTGAATATGAGGTGAATGTCCGGCCCAAGCCCTGTGCAGTTTCCGGGTTAACAGTTGGTTTTCACCGGGAGGCCAAGCTCATGGGGAGAGGTGCCTATACTAGGGTGTGTAAGTGAAAGGTTAATGGTTGATGATCCGCGTACTGAGTTACGATTATTCAGGGTTTTATCCCTGACGGATGTAATCAAATGTTGTGGCACAAGTGTGCGACCTCTGCAGAGTGTAGAACTATTCGAATAGCCGCGTCCGCGGATATGGACAATTGGAAAGGCCATTCTGTTTCCGTCATCAGAATTTATATCTTGTGACTGGTGTTTTTGAACTTGAACTTGAAAGGTGACTTGGATTTTTTGAATTTACAACTGAGTTGTGGGAATGACACTAATGTTCCCACTTGAGTTAGTTAGCACTTGGAGAGTTGTTTGCAAAAATGTTTATCAAATAAAATTGGCTTTATGCAAATAAACTTAGAGCTTAGAACACTCTCAATAGTAATGTTAGTACTTACTTTAGTATTAGATTGCGAGTACTTAAAGTACTCACGGCTTTGTCCCTGGCTATTCAAATGGCCAGACTATGAAGAGGAGCAGACTATGAAGAGGAGTACCAGAACCCGGAAGAAGGACAGCAGGACGTCTACGACAACTAGGATCACTCCTGACGTCAACAGTTGCCTGTGGAATAGATGGACTACTACTACGCTACTTCGCTTCCGCTATGTGTTTTGTAATTGATCAATAGATCATCCACTATTGTAATGAGACTCGGATCATGTGATCCTTTGTTGTAAGACAATTACGATGTTGTAATGAATGATGTTCTGTGATATCAATCTATTATGTCTCGCAAAAACAATATTCCTGGGATTGCGATGAATGGCATAATAGGCATCTGGACTTAAAAATCCGGGTGTTGACATAAGATAACCCACGACACTACCCGATATAGTGAAGTTTTGTTGGCTGGCGCCCGTGGTTTTTTCCCCTTCTGTGTTGGAAGAGGTTTTCCACGTTAAATCTTGTGTCTCCGCTGTGTTTACCTTTATCGTTCTTTGTTATTTCTTGTCGCTTTTATAACAATAGGGAGAGGAGAGAGAAGGACACGGGAGGGTTTAGTTTTTTCTTTATTGCTTAGATTTGCTTTTTTTTAAAGGAAATATCTTGAGAACCGTAAGTCCAACTTATGAACCGTTTTCACATTTGAGATTCTCGCGTTGAGATTTTCAAAAGTAGATCCATGTTGATAGGTTTGGAGAAGTTTTTTTCTGTACTTCCAGTGATAGTATAGTTTACCTGGAACATGTACGTAACTGTACTCACGCTTACAGTGATAAGTACTTATGGTTTTATGTATTTCGTACAGTTTTTCTCTTAACTCGGTAACTATACTTGCTTGTGTGTGTAGTTCTGTACTTGCTCGTATGTGTAGTTATACTTCTGTACCGGCAGCCTCTTCTTCTCATCCATCTCCTCGTTCCCTCTCATCACAGCGTTGTCTCCTCTGCTCGCCCCCACTTCAGTTGCCGCCACCACGTCCCACTGCTCCCACTTTAGTGGACTGACTTCGGAACTTGACACGTTACGGTGGAACAATTCTTATGGCGTGACTCATGGCCTAGGCGACAGTAAGGTAAAGGTCATGGTCAACCACCCTCTGTCGGCTTCCCAAGGAAGAGAGCTAATGATCTCACATTTAGAGTCGGTTGACACGTGTGGATAAACTTATGCACCTTTCAGGGTTATGAATCTTTTCAAAAAGCCATATCCACGGTTACGGAGGACTTGAAAATGAATTATGTGATCATAGATAATTCTAACCTTATCGTAAAATTTGATAATCAAAGTGTGTTTACGGATGCTTTCTCAAGGGTGTTGAGGGGGTGATCCGAGGACACTGGTTCAAAATTTTAACCAACTAATGGCATTCCCTTAAGCATACCGATGAATTAGCGAAATGTTATGATCGAAACGTATTTATTTCGGTGAAGCGAAATCACTGAAATTCACACTGAGAATGATTTCCGTGCTGGAGAAGAAGGCATCAACATTCACACTTAATAAACTACCGGTGACAGTGGTCTGTATAATCCTGAAATCTTACGAGCGGGCGCGTGCTGGATGGATGTCCCGGGCACACGCATGAGGCAGTCCAGTTGTCAATGAAATGGTAGGCTAGCTGATAGCATGTGTCATTTTTAAAAAAAACTATAACTTTTAAACCGTGCGACCAAATTACAATTCGTTTTCACTACTAAAATCCTCATGACAAGAGCTTCAAAACTAGACCACATTTTCATATGTTTCAACGATTTTTTTTAACAAGCAACTTTGATGCGCGGCAGAGCAACTGTATTGTGCAGCAAACCAACTTTGATGTGCGACAAAGCAACTTTGGTGTGCAACGAACATGTACATTTTTTGGTACACGAAGGCACAACTTTGGTGCCCGACAATAATTTTGGTGTCCATGGGAGCAATTTCAATGTGTGACGAAGCAACTTACGTGCCCTGCAGAGCAACTTTGGTGCCCGGCGGCGCAGTTTTTGAACCCTGCAGAGCAACTTTGGCGCCCAACCGAGCAATTTTTAGTGTCCTGCGAGCAACTTTGGTACTCGGCCGAGCAATTTTAGTGTCCTGTAGAGTAACATTAGGAGTTGTTGCTGCTGCTGTTGTGAAGCCTACCATCGTTGTGAATCAAGTGTTTTTGTTGCACACCAAAGTTGCTTTGCCGCATACCAAAATTGTTTTTCCGCACAACAAAGTTGCTCTGTCGTGCATCAAAGTTGCTTGTCAAAAAATTGCGTCGAAACATGTGAAAATGTGGTCTAGTTTCGAAGCTCTCGTCGTTCGGATTCTAAAAGTGAAAACGGATTGTAATTTCGCCACACGGTTTAAAAGTTACAGCTTTTTTTAAACAATAAAGTGATATCAGCTAGTCTACCTTTTTTGACAGCTGTACACATCTTTCCGTGTGAGCACTTTCCATTTTGTTATGACCGCTCAGAATAACTAACGGGCATGCGGCCGCTCGCTAGACGTGTCCCTGTATAATTGTTGGTCTGAGTAATAACCTCATTACAAACCCCTATTAAGCCCACTCGCCATCCACACTTATCGAGCACACTCCCACTCCCTCCTCGCCAGTCTCCTGCTAGCTGCTCTCCTCCGCGCTTAGCTGCGTCAGTCGTAAGCGTCCAACCATGTCGTGGTCTCTTGCAGCAGCAGCAGCAGCTCTCCCGATCCTCTCGCTGCTTGTCGCGTGCGCGCGCGGCGCCGACGACTACACGGCGTTCGTGTACGCCGGGTGCTCGCAGGCGCGGTACGACGCCGGGACGCAGTACGCGGCGGACGTGGGCACCGTGCTCTCGGCCCTCAGCGACAGCGCCGGCTCCAGCACCTATGCAACCTACAAACCCCCGTCCGGCGCCGCGACTGGCCTGGTCGGCCTCTACCAGTGCCGCTCCGACCTCCCCACCGCCGTCTGCGGGGTGTGCGTGAAGGCGTCCGTCTCCAAGCTCTCTTCCCTCTGCAACTCGGCCGTCGGCGGCGCGGTGCAGCTGCGCGCGTGCTTCCTCCGCTACGGGAACGACTCGTTCGTCGGGAAGCAGGACACGACGGTGCTGTTCAAGAAGTGCGGCGGTGAGGGCGACGGCGCAGACGCCAGCGTCGCGGCGCTGCGCGATGGGGCGCTCGGCGCGCTCCCGGCCGCGTCGTCCCCGGCCGGCGAGGGCTCGTTCCGTGCCGGGGCGTCCGGGTACGTGCAGGCCATGTCGCAGTGCGTGGGAGACCTCGATGACAAGGCGTGCACAGACTGCGTCTCCGCCGCGGCGGGGCAGCTCAAGGTCGGCTGCAACAACGCCCCCGCCGGAGAGGTCTACCTTGGCAAGTGCTACGCGCGCTTCTGGTCAAATGCAGGCACCGGCGGCGCCCCCGGTGGAGGTGGCAGTGGCGTCATCGGCGGCGGTGGCAACGGAGGCATCGTGGGTGACGGCGGCGGCGCCGTACCAGGCACAGGCGGATATGGGTTCGTGCCTCGTACGTACAACGACGGCCAAGGTAAGCATCGTGCATGCCACCATTGGCAACTTGCTATGCAAATTTTAGATAGCTGTTGATGATTGCACCGCGTGTATGTACCTTCCCGGACATCACGTCGGCACGGATACAGAAGAAATGACGTTGATTTCGAGAGCCTTGCAGATCACAACCCGTTACTTGTTACGGAAATCTGAGTATATTTGTTGGATCTTGCATCCAGAAGTGGTCCATTATTCAGATCTACGCGTAGGATACAATTATGCCCTCTTTTGACACTGGCGTACGTACGACTAATGTGTACTATAAGAATTTAAGATCGCCCATTTAGGCCATTACCGAAAATAGATCCATGTAATCAAATGCTCCCAGGGTACACCACCTTGTGTCTTTGTCATCATGATGGCTGCACACACTATTGTTATTATTTACAAAAGGTGTAGTAGTATCTTTTCTTCAGGTTTAAGTTACTACCTGTTAACCGGCACTAAGATTCAGGGATAATATATACTCCCTCCATCCACGAATATGTATATTTCTAGCTTTCGATGTAAGTTAGATTTTTTTAAAAGATTTAACTAAATATATAGAAAAGAGTATTAACATAACGAACATCAATTGGTAGTGGTGTCATACTAATTTAGTGTCATAGATGATGTCATTTTTCTCTATAAAATTGTTCAAATTTTAGTAAGTTTGACTTATGATAAATATTAGAAGTACACTTATTTACGGATGGAGGGGGTAGAAGTTTTCATAGATAAAAAATAGAATTACACTTATTCAATTCATCAAGCTAGCCGACCAAATAGCCCCTTAGACTCTGAGAGGGTAGCACTGTGTAACATGGTCAAGGAGTTGGCTACACAGTTGGATGATCCGAAACTTGATTATTGCTGGTTTACTGTGATGTGAGAGCAAATATTGTTGAAATTTAGGATTCCAATGTACCTGCAGCCAGAATCTACACCAGAAATTTAGGCATGGCTATCGCCTAGGGCATCAATGATCAGGGGTGCCTGGTAGAACGTTCCATCATTTCCTTTTTCTGATATGCAAATTGATCTTTCTTACCCTACAGCATTACAGTGTGTAAACTAGTTAACAAAGACAAATAGACAGTTCCACCTAACTAGTGGTTTGAATTCTCTAATGCATGCACACATGCATATTAGATGGTACTTAAGAAATGGCCAGCAAATTATGATGGGTTGAAACTGTAGCAAAGGTAGTACTATCAAAAGAGACCATGCAAAAGAACTTTTTGCCACACATATTTTAAATCTGAACTTTTAGAAAGACTTTCATGTGGATTCACTTTCCTGTTGTCACCAAGCTTTGCTCTGAACCAGCACATCACAAAGTGTGGATTCAAAATGATCCTGGTTCTGCCTTTGTATCTTCCATATATCTATGGTACCCACAGTGCCAGAGTACTCCACATCCTTTTTCTGCTTTGCACACGGTAGCTTTAAAACTTTTACTATGCAACTTTGCAAGCTACAACTATATAGTAATGTTAGTGGCATCGGATCAAATGCATGACATACCTGGAGTGAAAGATTTTAAAATCTACCTGTTGTTCTATTATGTTCATCAGATGGATCTGAAAAGAATGTCGCCATCATCATCGGCGTTGTGGCGGCTATCGCCATTGTGGTTGTCTTCGCAGTCTTTCTCAGAAGATCTCGCGCAGCGAATGGTAAGATTCAGAGTTGAGCCGATGATAGTGGAGTAATCCTATAATGTTCATGGCATATTCATGAATCCACTTCTTTTATTGATGTGCACTATGTATATGCAGGCAAAATCTAAGGCTAGGGGTAATTCGATGGTCACCAACTAAGCTCAGATTGGAATTGGATCGGTTGGTGACTTTTGGTTTCGGCGTTGCTTTGTATCTCTCGTGCTCGACTTTTCATCTTTTAGGGTCTCTTTTGTCGTGTCATCATAGGGCCAAAAAAACAAAGAGAACCCATGCTGCGATGACCGAAGGTGCAGGGTTGCCACTGTGCCGAAGTAGGGAGCCAAAGATTCCACTTGCATGCTAGCCACTAAGGAAAATATTACGCAAACAATATGAAGATATATATTTGTTTAAGTGATCTTTTTATATATGATTCATGTACATGTCATTATTGTAGTGTTTAAATGTCACTGCGTTTGGTTGGTGTCATGGGCTCATATAAAATGTTTGTTAATTTCTCGGACGTAATTAATTACTACAATCTTGTGTTCTGCCTTTTAGATATGTAAACATAGTTGGTGAATACGTAATGCGGTTGTGGAACTGAATGATTTCGATCAGCTTTTGTGAGTGGCAAGGGGTCTCATCATGAGGCGTTCACAGAAATTAGTTAAACTAGAGAACACCCCGCGCTTTGCGGCGGAAAATTCAGCATGATAGGTGAACAAACAAAACAAAGATGATGAGCATGAATATTGTGTGGCACTCTGCGACACACATGTGTCTGTAATACGAATTTGCTCAAGTCAAATGTCACAAACTGAAACAATCCTCAAATTGATTTGAAGAGGATTACATCGAGCTCTCAAGAGTATTATAGTGATTTTAGTTAGTAACAAATATGCTTTGAGAGTGACTACAAATGTCACTTATAATAAGAGAACAATCTTGAATTTTACTGTGGATAAGCTTCTTTCTAGTAAAAAAAAATTCTGTGACAAATTCATTTGAGATATTTTACAGATAAAAGAAGCATCTTCCGATATCCATAAAAGTAAAGAAACAATTAAGCATTCTAAATCATGAAAAAGCAAAAGAACTGAGTTTAAGTATGAACGAAATTAAGCCGTTGAGAAAGAAAGATAGCTTTCAAGATAAAGACAAAAAATATCTGAATGCATGACAGATTTATGTAACTAATTTTACAGAACAATCGCACAAATTAGAGTAGCTAGCAATGGAAATTGTTTCTCTCATAAGTCCACAGCATGTGGAATTTTACAACCTTATCTCTAAAATCATAGCTACAAAAAATTCGGTGTATCATGTTTTTTTTCCTTCTTGAGAATCACATGTCCATACGTTCAGCAGGAGAAAACCTAGAGGAAAAAAAACACATTCATTATTTATTACACAAAGACAAACTGAGTTGCATAATACTTGCGGCAGACCTAAAATCAGAATTTCCATAAACAGATGCGTGTTATTATACTTACACTGGAGAATGAACTTGGCATACCAATTGGATTTTTTTTTTTGCAGCTGCATACCTAGTTGCTTTGTAATTTAATTATAGCAAGATCAGACAATTAGAAACTTGAAAATAAATAACATCTGACCTGAGATTTTTACCCACTGCATTGCGTCGAGTGTACTTGTGTGCAAGCCTTTGTTAACTGATCAACTTGATATGCAGATTGGGTTGCCCATATGTTGACTGAAGCCAGACCATAATAAACGGACAGAAAGAAGTATGTAACAAATTGGGGTGGATCGATCAGCGATGGCATCAACAATATAACGCAGAGCAATAGGAGAAGCATCAACAACAGCAATGGTTTTTGCGATTCATTCAAATCGTCTGGCCCATGGAAAATTCAGAAAGTGACCGCTGCTGGTAGATGAGGAATGCCTAACCGTGGTGGAGATGAATAGAGCTGGATCGTAGCGTCGACGAGATGGAGGACACCGAAGGTTTGCACTCATTTTTTGTTCGGCAGGTAGGCACTGGGCACTAAAAACAGGATCAAACACACACGGGTTTTTTTACCCAAGTTCAGGGCGCAAGATGCGAAACCCCTACGTATTGTTTGTCTGATCTTCTTGATGGATGAACAGTTTACACGGGGAGCTGACACTCCCCCATCCCTCGCCTCCAATACAACTTTTTCCTCTTCTTCCTTCAAGCCAAGGGATCCTATCAGCACTGGTTCCTCCTTTTATATTACAAGGAAACGCTACAAATGGGAAATGTTTGCATGTGCCATAGGTGGTAGCCAACGAAGCCACCGGCAGGGAGGGTGAATCGCCGCCCAAAGCCCATGTGGCATGGTCAGTGCTGAAGGGACACCATCGACCCGTCTTATCGCTGATGGCTCCTAAGTGCAGGAAATCAATTGTAGTACTTTTCAATGAGAAAGGTTGTCAAACCCACGAGAAGCTGAAGGTATTTGTTAGCGGTTTTGACAAAGCAAACAATAATAATAAAGCAGTAGTTTTGGTGTTTTGTTTATATAGTTGCAATGCAGTAAAATGCTGAAAGTAAATTGCAATATGTAAATGCTCTCGATGAGAGAAAGCCCAATCCTCTATGCAGCAAGAGGACAAGCTCAAGTGTGTGTGTGCTTATATGAGACAAATGTTCCCAAGGGCGGCATGTATTTACTAGCATCAGAGTTCTACACAACATGATAAATATTTTGTCAAGTTTCATTCAATTAGGGCTGGAGCCTAAATTTGGTGCAACCATAATATAAGCAAGTGCACCCTTATGTTGGGTCCTAGAGCTATTTTCATGAGCAAGTATATGAATCATTAAGACATAAATGTCCCACCATAGTAATAAGATCACTGGTCCCGACATAAACCCCTCTAATGCAACTCATAGTATTGGAAAACACTTTTTGTCATTCCGTCCTTCCAACAAACATTCATTACATTAAAGTGAAGCCCTATGAGCCGATATAGGTGAAGTAATATGCAGTCGACATTCACATAAAACCATCATAGAATAACATAAAATATAGAAAACTTGACCAAATACATATTGCATATCATATAGAATCATAGCCAGATCATCCTATGCCCTCGGGAACGTGGGGGACTACTCAACAGTGTCAAACATGATATGGACTAGAGGCATAATGGTTACAACACAGTCTGAATATATAATATCTCTACCAAATAAAGATAAAGTACCAATCACAAACATGCAACTAGCCTCAAAACGATATCCGGGGTTCAATTCAACACAAACTATGAGGGGGATGAAGTCGATCTCGTAGATGGAGATGGTGGTGATGATGGTGCTGATGGACATGCCTCCCCCCAAGCCAAGGAGGAGTGGTGATGCCGATGGCATTGATTTCCCCTTCACCGGAGGCACCGGTGCAGCAGGACCTGCCCTCTATCGGAGTAGGAGAGGACCTTCGCCTTCGTCGCCGCCTCAACAAATCTCGGGAAAATATGGCTTAGGTTTTTGGGTGAAACGGATGCTCTGGTATAAAAGGGGGCCCCGAGACGATGCCCGAGGGTCAAACGAGACAGGTGGCGCGCTGATGTCTACGCACGCTTCTATTTTTGTAGACAGTGTTGGGCCTCCAAGTGTAGAAGTTTGTAGAACAGCAGCAAGTTTCCCTTAAGTGAATCACCCAAGGTTTATCGAACTCCGGGAGGTAGAGGTCAAAGATATCCCTCTCAAGCAACCCTGCAATTAAGATACAAGAAGTCTCTTGTGTCCCCAACAAATACACTTGTCCGGTGTATAGGTGCACTAGTTCGGCGAAGAGATAGTGAAATACAAGTAATATGGATGATTATAAGTGGTAATTGTAATCTAAAATAAAAATGGCAGCAAGCAAACATGTAGCAGAACTGGTTGTAAGCGGTGATTCAATGCTTAGAAACAATGCCTAGGGATCTTACTTTCACTAGTGAACACTCTCAACAATGATATCATAATTGAATACATAAATATCTTCTCTTCATTATGCTACTCGAAACCACTCTCCGGTTGGATAACGAACACCAATTCACCGCGTAGGGCTGCAAAAGCACACCTTAAAGTTCGCGTTCCAAACCTAGGGACACCCCACTCTGTCACTTTGAGCATCCAAATATAGTACTAACAAACACCACAATTTTATAGAGACATCCAACAAAAATTATAACTCATGATAAGTATTTCTGTAATCTTTAGCCTAATAGCCACAAACGGTGCGCACACTGTCACCTTCACACCGTGGGGCAAGGTGTCTCTGGAGATCACATTAATAAAACCACTTGAGTAGCATAATAGATGAAGAGTAACATCCACTTATTCAACTAGATTACAAAACTCATGATCACATAAAGATCACACCATGGGAGAGAGAGAGATAAACCACATAGCTACCGATAAAGCCCTCAGCCTCGAGGGAGAACTACTCCCTCCTCATCATGGGAGTCAGCAACAACGATGAAGATGGTGGTGGAGTCGATGGAGATGGCTCCGGGGGCAATTCCCCGTCCCGGCAGGGTGCCGGAACAGAGATGTTTGTCCCCCGAAACTTGTCTTCGATGGCGGCGGAGCTACGCAACTTTTCGTGGATGGAGGCTGATTCATTTAGGATTTTCGCGTCGGGAGCAATATATAGGCGATAGGGCGATGTCGGTGGGCGCCCTGGAGGCCCACACCATGCCTAGTTGCGGCTAGGGGGCCCGCGCCTATGGGTGGTGTGGCCGCCTCCCGGCTCTTCTCTGTCTCCCATTTGGACTCCGTCTTCGTGACAGAAAAATAGGAACTTCGGCTTTTGTTTTGTCCAATTTCGAGAATAATTTCAGAACAACGTTTTTGAAATACAAAAACAGCAGAAAACAGGAACTGACACTGTGGCTTCTTGTTAATAGGTTAGTTGCAAAAAATGCATTAAAATGCAACGAAGTGTAAACAAAACATATAGCAATTGGTGTAAAATAAGCATGGAGCATCAAAAATTATAGATACGTTTGCAACGTATCAGCATCCCCAAGCTTAACTCCTGCTCGTCCTCGAGTAGGTAAATGATAACAAAATAATTTTTGAGGTGACATGCAGCCAACACAATCTTGATCAAGTTATTGCAAAAGCATTGCAAGCTGAGATCAAAGTACTCTAAACATAGGCATGATAGATATAATTTTAACAATGTAAGTTAGCAACTATGTTACAACATGAAAAGTAACACAAATAAAAGATAATGAAAAATGATGCATTGAAAGCTATGTGTTTGTTTCGAGCATAGAGAAAACATAGCAAAGTGGTATTCAGCTTATCCTTCATGGAATAGCAAAACATAAATGCGAGGACACCTTTAAAGTTCAAAGGGTGACTAGATATAAATAGTTTGAGAACAAGCAATAACATAATCATGAATCAATCAATAATAAATCTTGGGACTATAGACATTATACTCAGAATGACAATTATGCTCTCTTAATTGGTGCATAAAGTTATAACATGAAGACTCAACATAAAAGTAAAATAAAAGCCCTTCGCAGAGGGAAGCAGGAATTACTCATGTGCTAGAGCTTTTTATTTGAATAAAACATGGGCCGAGTTGTACAAGATAGGGGCTCCAATACACATATGTATTGCGAGTAGAAACATGAGAAAATAAAACCTATTACATATTCTAACACCCTCCCTTAATCTAAACCTTTTGAAAGGTTGAGATTACGTTTGAACTCATCAAGCTTTTTGACTGGAAGCGCCTTTGTTAAACCATCTGCAACTTGATCTTTGCTTGAGACAAACCGAATAGCCAAACTTTGGTTATCAACTCTTTCTCTAACGAAGTGAAAATCAATTTCAACGTGCGTAGTACGAGCATGAAACACTGGATTTGCAGACAAGTAGGTTACACCTAGATTGTGACACCAAAGACTTGGTTTTTTCCTTTAACTTAACTCCAAGTTCAACAAGGAGAGCTTCCACCCAAATCAATTCAGCTGTGACATTTGCTAACGCTTTATACTCTGCCTCAGTGTTAGATCGAGACACTGTGGCTTGTTTTATAGCACTCCAAGAAACCAGATTTGGTCCAACAAATATAGCAAACCCATATGTAGAACGTCTATCATCCAGATAGCCAGCCCAATCTGCATCTGAAAAAGCACTTAAGAATGTGGATGAGGATTTTGTGAAAGTAATTCCAAGCTGCAGTGTGTCTTTCACATATCTGAGAATACGTTTTGCAGATGTCCAGTGTTTTGTAGTTGGAGCATGTAGATACTGACAAACCTTGTTTACTGAGAAGGCTAAATCAAGGCGTGTCAATGTCTAGGCCTGAAGAGATCCAACAATACTTCTGTATTGAGTGCTATCCTCATAGCAATGAGGTGTACCATCTGTCAGAGACAATTATTCAGAGGAAGACAGAGGTGTAGGGGGGACTTACAGCTGCGCATTCCAACTCTGTCAAGTAAACCTGTAGCATATTTTTCCTGTGTAAGAAGTATACCATTGTGTACCTTCTTTACCTCAATTCCAATGCAGTAATAAAAATCACCCAGATCTTTGATAACAAAGTTTTTATTCAAATCTCGAAGAAGAGCAGTAATGGCATGATCAGAAGAACCAGTAACTATGATGTCATCAACATAAATCAGAACAAACATAGTAATACCTGACTTGTTGAAGAGAAATAATGAAGTATCAGCCTTTGATGGTGTAAATCCAGGCTCACACAGCTTGGAACTCAGCCTAGAATACCAGGCTCGAGGGGCTGGTTTTAATCCATACAGAGCTTTTTCAAGTTTGCAAATATAATGCGGAGCGTGAGGATTTTCAAAACCTGGGGGTTGTTTCATATAAACCTCCTCTTCCAGAACACCATGTAAAAACACGTTCTTGACATCTAGCTGCCGTAGACTCCATCCACGAGAGACAGAAAGAGATAAAACAATTCTGATAGTAGCAATCTTTACCAAAGGGCTGAAAGTGTCTTCATAATCAATGTCATATCTTGTCTTGAAACCTTTTGCAACCAGTCGTGCCTTGTATCTATCAATAGAACCGTCTTCCTTCTTCTTCTTTATACGGCATACTCATTTGTAATCAATCAAGTTTTTGTTACTGCTTGGAGGAACAAGATGCCAAGTCTTGTTCTCAATAAGTGCATTATATTCCTCCTCTATAGCTTGTCGCCAATTTCGAATCATTCAAGGCTTCTGTAAGAGTATATGGTTTACCTGTAGAGGAGAGCATACCATATCTAATGGTACCATCATTGTATTGCTTTGGATGACATATACCTTTCTGCAGCCGAGTACGAACACCAGGTGGTGATGGCGGCGAAGAGGCTTCAACATCAGAATTTTCAGAATGTGAAAAGGTTAAATTTTCAGAGCTTGTGCTTGAATATTCTTAGCTTGTGGCAGGCTCACCCCCACCGGCACCGGCTGCAAAGGATCCTCCCGGGAATCCCTGTGTTGCAGGGGACAATGGCCTAGATGGAGGGACAGGCGCAGGCGGCCTCCGTACGTGAGCGCCTGGTGGTGGCGAGGCACTGGGTGGATGGGCGTGGTCCCCATCGGGCGCGTGGCCGCCACGCGCGGCAGCAGCAGCCAGCAGGCGATTCGCTGCGCGGGGGACCGACTGCGCACATGCGACGACGGGACGGGCGACTGGGTGGGCGGATCTGCCTCGGACCGCTGCGCCTCAGGATCTTTTCGGGCAAGGGAATGTTCCTCCAAATCTTCCTCGTCTCCAGCGCCCGTTTCATCCGTTTCTGAATCATCTTCAACATCATTTTCTGCATCATTTTCTTCACTGTTTTCAGTGAGATTTTATTCTGTAGATGCATCTTCCTGTTGCACATTAGTACCAGCGACAATAGGCACAATATGTTCATTGCAATTATGGACACTCTCATGGGAGTTGGAGGTGGAAGATGGAAGAAGCGAAATTTCTTTCTTGAGAAGAGCACCGACTTTGGATGAAGGGAGGCAAAGGGAAAGACATTTTCATTAAAAACAACGTCACGAGATATGTACACACGTCCTGTAGATACGTCTAGACATTTAACACCTTTGTGAAGTGGACTATATCCAAGAAACAAACACCTTTTTGACCGAAAAACGAGTTTTCGTTTATTGTAGGGACGAAGGTTAGGCCAACAAGCACAACCAAAAGTTCTAAGAGCATCATAATTTTGTGTTACATGAAGTAGACGTTCAGTGGGTGTTTCATACTTAATAACATTGCTAGGAAGAAGATATATGAGAAAAGTGGCAGTGACAAAAGCTTCATCCCAAAATTTGAGAGCCATGGAAGCATTAGCAAGCAAGGCAAGACAAACTTCATTTATATGACGGTGTTTTCTTTCAGCTGAACCATTTTGTTGATGGGCATGGGGACAAGAGACATGATGTGTGATGCTAACCTTTTGCAAGAAACCATTCAATTTTTCTCACCTCCCCAGTCAGTTTGCATAGTAATAATTTTCCTATCAAACTTGCGTTCAACATATTGCTAATAATTGAGAAAAGCTTGATAAACAGCAGAACGATTTTTAAGCAAATAAATCCATGTGAATTTACTAAAATCGTCGATAAAGCTTACATAGTATGCATGTTTCCCACAGAGAGAGGGGGGCAGGACCCCATGCATCAAAGAATACCAGCTCCAAAGGAACAGCAGAGACACTAGAAGATATGGGGTATGGTAACTGGTTTCTCTTGGCCAACTGACAAGAGTCACAAACATATGGAGTACTCTCTGGGGTGTAAGCTATTTTATTTCTTCCAAGAACTTACTGAACCACAAATGAAGATGGATGTCCTAGCGGCGATGCCATGTGGAGGATGATGGATTTATTGAGATGAAGGCATGCTTGGCACTCATGGAACATGGGCACCAAGGGATAGAGACCACCGCAAGAGCCTCTAAACAGAACTCTTCGTGTTGCTTGGTCCTTGATTAAAAATAAGAAATTATGAAACTCAATAAAGACATGATTATCAAGAGTAAAGCGATGACCATAGAATAGATTTTTGGAAGCACTAGAAACATGAAGGATATTTTTGAGATCAAAGGAACCATGAGGAGTGCGCAAAATTGAACTGCCAATGTGACTAATGTTCATACATGTACCTTCAGCAGGGCGAACACTGACTTGCCCATGGTACTTGTTGGCCATGAGAAGTTTGTTCGGCTCGCTAGTGAGCTGGTCGGTTGCCCATGTGTGAGTGTACCAGTTTGTATCAACACCATATGATGCAAGGTGTGCACCCTTTTCACCATCATCTTTATTCTTCTTGTCATTTGAGTAGCGCCACCAGCACTTGCTAGCCGGATGGCCATGCTTAGTGCATATCTGACAATCATTGTTCACATATGGGGTGGGGGTGCAATCAAAACGACGACCACCACCATCGGAGTGATGACGATCACTATCAGTGTTCACATATGGGGTGGAGGTGGAGTGTGACCACTAGGCGGCAGAGTGCGTCCATGTGGACGTTGATCACGTCCTGCTCCATGGCGATCAAGGTTTGCGGAGGACACAAATTCTCCGTTTTCTTCAACTCAATGCATTGCACATATCATAAGAACACAGCTGCTCATAAAAATCATCAGGAGTAGTACCAGGATTGCCATTCACAGAAGTAATTAAGGCATTATATTCACCCTTGTCTAGACCATCCAACAAATAACCAAGCATCTCATCATCTTCAACCGGTTTACCAAGAGCTGAAAGTTCCGAGGAAAAACCTTTCATCTTGGTGTAGTAGGTGACGACTGTCATGGAGAGCTTATTTGTGTTGTTGAGTTTCGCACGAAGGTGCTGAGCTTTGGTACGTGAGGCCGTCTTGAACATGGCGTTGATGGCCAACCATGCCCCAGCAGTGGAACTCACATCAAGGAGATGCGACAGGATGTCTGGTGACAGCGTGTTGAGAAGGAACCGAAGGAGCTACTGATCGGTAGGATTCTCAACTTGAATATTCTTCTTCTCCAAGTCTTCAATTTCGACGGTCTTGGCAAGAGAAACATCGGTGCCTTCAAGCAGTGCCATGACGTTGGCACCGAGAAACGCCAGGAACACTAGGGCCTTCCATAGCAAAAAAAATCCACGAGTTAGCTGCTGCGCGGGGATGGGGGGGCACCGAGGGCAGCAGTCAGCGCGGAGTGATGAAGAGCATATCGATCTAGGGTTTTGGCTGTTTAGGTGGTGTATGGCGGCTGAGGATTGGGTTTTCGGGATTGTTGTGTAGGTTGTAGACGGGTTGAGGTTTTCTAGGTGTTGTAGACGGAGACACCAGAAGGGGTATGGCAGCAGCCGAATCTTGATTGTATGGTGGTGGTGGCGGTTGAAAGACCAGCGACGACGTCGGCCGGTTTTGAGATGTATCGCGACGACAACAGATGAACTGCATCAGTGGCAAGGTTTCTTGGCGGCAGCGGCGGCTGAAGGTCAACGACGGCGGCAACAACTAGGTTGTCGAGGGAGAGTAGAGCTGTGATACCATGTCAGTAGACTAGGTTTGGAACGAGTGGATTCGTCTTCCCTCAGTTACGTGTTAAGTATAGGGCCAAACATGGACCGAGTTATACAAGAGAGGGACTCCCATACACATACGTATTGAGAGTAGAAACACGAAAAAACAAAACCTATTACATATTCTAACAATATATATACTGTTGTGTGGCCTATGTTTCACGTACATGTACTACCAAGTGACATTTCACCTAAAAATTAAATCTTTGCTAAGGTTTGTTGATTTCCTGTCATGCACCAATCCGTGCAACATCCGTGCCAACCAAATCTAAAGAGCTGTCTTTAGCAGTGTGGTTTAGGGATTGTATGAGATGAGCTTTTGTGGGTATCCCTACAAATACTCCCCTACCAAACAAATCCGAAGAGAGCGTACGACCTTGGTTGTACACGATTTTCTTTCCACTACGAGGCCCTTTCTTCTTCAAACTGCTACAATATTTGTTCTGGTTTTGTATTTGTGGGACCAGAAAAATGTTATTCTCCCATGTACATTTCACTCAGATTTTCTGAGATTCATTCAGTTCAATCCCCACGACATCGGTTGACTGTTGTGCCACCACGTTACTTTTAGCAAATCCGCTTACAAGTCCTTTGTGGCATTTCAGTTGGTCGAATGGAATGGTCTTTGCGGCAAAGATTCAGCCTGTTTTGTTTTGCCTTCATTAGTCTTTGTAGAAAATTTTGGCTTGATCCCGTGTGTAAGTGTGTGGGGCTTTGTTTGTTTTTATAGTTGGTTTAACATTTTTTTTTATGTTCAACCGATTTGTATGTATTAATTTAAGGCCTGGCTAGGACCATCTGTTCAGCATTTTCGCTTAACCATGTGGTGCATTATTCAGCATTTGCAACAGTTTGGAACATAATTTGGTTACGAAGGCAGACTGCACTGAACCGTACTGGTCTGGACCATTGCATTATGCTGGATGAGTTGGATGGGAAAGGGACAATCGAGACACCGGTAGCAAACAACTGAAAAATGAGCCAGAAGAGTGCAGATGTCAACAAACCACACTCCAGAACCTTCTCCGCTCTACACCATTATCCACACTATCCAGTCTCTCCGTGTCTCTCGAATCATCTCCCGACGTCGACGCCGCGAAAACTTCTCAATTTATTTGCGCCATTCTCCTAGTTCCTTCGCCTTCCCCAACTCTCCAACACCAATCGACACTCCAATTCCAGTATCCAAATTGCCGACCAGCTGATCCCTTCCGAGCTCTCCGAATCCAAGAAATGGCGGACCTCTTCCTCGGCAGCCCCTTCAGGCGCCTGCTCTACGCCCGCCCGTACGCCTCGGCCACGGCCGCCATGGACTGGGTGGAGACCCCGACCTCCCACATCATCAAGATCAACGTCCCGGGGCTGGGCAAGGACGACGTGAAGGTGCAGGTGGAGGACGGCAACGTGCTGAGCGTCAGGGCCGCGGCGAGGGAAAATGGAAAGGAGGAAAACGAAGAGACCGTGTGGCACGTGGCGGAGCGCGGGAAGCCGGAGTTCGCGCGGGAGGTGGTGCTGCCGGAGCACGTGAAGGTGGAGCAGATCAGGGCCGGCGTGGAGAACGGCGTGCTGACCGTCATCGTGCCCAAGGAGCCCGCGCCCGCCCGGCCCAGGACCAGGCCCATCGCCGTCTCCAGCAAGCTCTGAGACCGCCGGACTCTCTGTGTGCCGTGTGCGTGGTGGTGGAAAGCTTTAGTTGCTCTGTTTATGAGGCGGCAATGTAACAGTGAATCTTTATTTGCGGTATACAACTGAATCAACAATCTCTCTGACTGAGTTCACTGGAACGTGAGCCCGGTGCCGCGGAACTTGTCGGCGACGACCTCGTCCATGCGGCGCGCCATCTCCGGCGTCATGTGGTTCGCCCAGTCGCCGGCCACGCCCTTCCGGAACAGCGCCTTGCGCGGGAACCCGAGGCCGTCCATGAGCCCCGTTCTGTTCACCTCCACGTTCCTCAGGCTCCCGAGGCTGCAGAGCTCCACGATGCCGCGGACGACGCCGGCCTCCTCCTCCGCCTCGGAGAAGGGCACGCCGACGAACCGCGCCAGCCTGCGCACGTTCGCGGCGGGGTCGCGCAGCAGCTACTCGTACCTCAGGAATAGCACCTGCTCGGGAGTCGGGACACGCCGCGCTCGCGCGCCAGGAACGGGCCGTACGTGCTGCCGCCGTCGCAGACGGAGTCGAAGGTGTCGCCGAACGGGATCTCCGGGTGCGCGCTCCGGCGGAACTGCCACAGCGAGACCGCCGTGTCCTTGGGCTCCCTGCAGATGTACACGACCTTGTTCAAGCCGCGCGGCAGCATGGCGTGCGGCATGTGCGTGTACATGAGGCGCGGGGACGGGAGCGCGGCGAGCCGGGCCTGACCGCCGCCGTCGGCGAGGAGGGCGTCCAGGAAAGGGACGCACTCGTGCGGGTTGAGGCGGAGGAGCGGGTGGTCGGCGCCGGCGGGCGGGTAGGAGCGGCGCGCCATCGCGGCGGGACACAAGAGACTTCTTGCTTTGTGGTTGCAGGGTTGCTTGAGAGGGATATCTTTGACCTCTTCCTCCCTGAGTTCGATAAACCTTGGGTGATTCACTTAAGGGAAACTTGTTGCTGTTCTACAAACCTCTGCTCTTGGAGGCCCAACACTGTCTACAAGAATAGAAGCACCCGTAGACATCACCAAGCATGTCATCATCTTCAACCGGTTTACCAAGAGCTGAAAGTTCAGAGGCAAAATCTTTCATCTTGGTGTAGTAGGTGACGACTGTCATGGAGAGCTTATTTGTGTCATTGAGCTTTGGTACGTGAGGCCGTCTTGAACATGGCGTTGATGGCCAACCATGCCCCAGCAGTGGAACTCACATCAAGGAGATGCGACAGGATGCCTGGTGACAGCGTGTTGAGAAGGAACCGAAGGAGCTACTGATCGGTAGGATTCTCAACTTGAATATTCTTCTTCTCCAAGTCTTCAATTTCGACGGTCTTGGCAGGAGCAACATCGGTGCCTTCAAGCAGTGCCATGACGTTGGCACCGAGAAATGCCAGGAACACTAGGGCCTTCCATAGCTGAAAATTTCCACGAGTTAGCTGCTGCGTGGGGGGGGGGGGGCACCGAGGGTAGCAGTCAGCCCGGAGTGATGAAAATCTAGGGTTTTGGGTGTTGAGGTGGTGTATGGCGGCTGAGGATTGGGTTTTCGGGATTGTTGTGTAGGTTGTAAACGGGTTGAGGTTTTCTAGGTGTTGTAGACGGTGACACCAGAAGGGATATGGCAGCAGCCGAATCTTGATTGTATGGCGGTATCTCGCGTTATCCCCGGCGCACCTGTCTAGTTCGCCGGCGGTAAGTTATACAAGAAAACAAAAAAAATTCAAATCTAGATCCAGATCTAGATCTAGATCTAGCTAGTCAACCGTGGTTGTCCTCTATGCGCCAGTGTAGGAGGTGCATGAGGTGCATGAGGATGCTGGAAGCTCCCAAGATTGGCGGGCCGGTGTAGGAGGAGGAGGAGGAGTAGGCCAGAGGAGGAGGAGTAGGCCGGAGGTGGAGTAGGCCAGAGGAGGAGGAGTAGGCCGGAGGTGGAGGAGCCCGGAGGAGGTGGAGGATGCCGGAGGTGGTGGAGGTGGCCGACGGTGATGGGGGAGGCCGGAGATGTTGGAGGAGGCCGGAGGACGTCGAGGAGGCTGGAGGTGGTGGAGGAGGTCGGAGGACGTCGTGGCCGTCGGTGGAGGAGGAGGATGAGTAGGTCGCCGGAGTAGCTCGCCGCCGCAGAAGCTCGTCGCCGCCATTTATACAAGTCTTTTGTGGCATTTCCGTTATTTTGTTGGTTAAGCCGTGTACCGCAGCATGTATCAAACTATGTGTGAACCTAAGGGTTTTATTAATTTAAAGTCAGGTATTATGATGCTTTTTATCTAAAAAAGTCTTAGCGGCAAAGATTCATCCTCTTTTGTTCTGCCTTCATTAGTCCTTGTAGAAATTTTGGCTTGATCCCGTGTGTAAGTGTGTGGGGCTTTGTTTGTTTTTATAAGTTGGTTTATCTTTTTTTTTTCTTCAACCGATTTGTTTTTATATATTATTTTAAGGCCTGGCTAAGACCATCTGTCCAGAAAAAAGCTTAACCATGTGGTGCATTACTCAGCATTTGCAACAGTCTGGAACATATAATTTGGTTGTGAAGGGACTGCACTGAACCGTACTGGTCTGGAAGGAACTCGGATCATTGCATTATGCTCGATCAGTTGATGGGAAAGGGACAATCGAGACACCGGTAGCAAACAACTGAAAAATGAGCCAGAAGAGTGCAGACGTCAACAAACCACACTCCAGAACCTTCTCCGCTCTACACCAGTATCATCCAGTCTCTCCGTGTCTCTCGAATCATCTCTCCCGACGTGGACGCCGCGAACACTTGCCAATTTATTTGCGCCAATCTCCCAGTTCCTTCGCCTTCCCAAACTCGCCAACGCCGATCGACACTCCAATCCCAAGCTCTCCGAATCCAAGAAATGGCGGACCTCCTCCTCGGCAGCCCCTTCCGGCGCCTGCTCTACGCCCGCCCGTACGCCTCGGCCACGGCCGCCATGGACTGGGTGGAGACCCCGACCTCCCACATCATCAAGATCAACGTCCCGGGGCTGGGCAAGGACGACGTCAAGGTGCAGGTGGAGGACGGCAACGTGCTGAGCGTCAGGGGCGCGGCCAAGGAGAAATCGGAGGAGGAGACCGTGTGGCACGTGGCGGAGCGCGGGAAGCCGGAGTTCGCGCGCGAGGTGGCGCTGCCGGAGCACGTGAAGGTGGAGCAGATCAGGGCCGGCGTGGAGAACGGCGTGCTCACCGTCGTCGTGCCCAAGGAGCCCGCGCCCGCCCGCCCCAGGACCAGGCCCATCGCCGTCTCCAGCAAGCTCTGAGACCGCCGGACTGTCTGCGTGCCGTGTGCGTGGTGGTGGAAAGCTTTAGTTGCTCTGTATATTTTGGTAAAAGAAAGTTGCGCTGTTTATATGAGGTGGCCAATGTAACATTGAATCTTTATTTTTGAGTATGTGAACATCGAAGCAGCGAGGAATACAGCTGAATCAATGGTCGATTACACAGGAAGATTTCTCTGGGTTCACTGGAACGTGAGCCCCGTGCCGCGGAACTTGTCGGCGACGACCTCGTCCATGCGGCGCGCCATCTCCGGCGTCATGTGGTTCGCCCAGTCGGCCAGCAACCTCATGTGGCCGTTGAGCAGACGAGCCGTGTCGAGTATGGCACATCAGGCGTCTCGAGTAGCTGTAGTCGTCGGGATAGGCATGGCCGAAGAAACGAGGCGATCCAAAGAGACCGCAACAGAGGTCCCATCCGGAGTAATTTTAATTTTAATGCGTCGCAGCAATGCGTGTGTCGATCGGGTTCCCCGGGGTGGCGGCGCGGCGCGGCGCATGTATTCATCAATGCGTGTGCCATTGATGAATGAATACCGCACGGTAGTAGTAAAAGCGTGAACCAAAAAATCCATCCTCCCGAGAAATCCAAGTCAGAGGAAATCCCCCACCCAAACCAAACGCCTCCTCCTTCCACTTTCATTTCATCCCCTCGAGGTCGAGGTCGAGGCCGAGAAAAACAAGACAACGCCGCGCCGCCGCTCGCTGATGCTCCTCCTCGCTCGCCGGGCCAGGGCCAGCCAACCTAGACCTAGACCGCGCCCCTCGCCGGCGTCGACGCCCGCCCTATTCCCCCTTCCTTCCACGCCGCACCCACCCTTTCTCCTTCTCTAACCATTCAGTTCAGTACCAGCGCCGCCGCCTACCCTCCAACGCCGGCCCTCTTCTCTCGCCCCAACCACCTCCACCCTCCACCGCCGCCCCAATCCACCCCGTACACGCCACCATGGACCTCCGCGGTGTCCCCCACCACTACTCCCGCCCCACCTGCTAGGGTTCGGGGGCGCAACCAACTCCCGCCGAGCCGCGCCGGTCCTCCGTCTACCGAGCCAACGCCAACGAGCGGCTACCACGACGCCGTCCAACTCGGCAACGACCTGATAGGTATGGTTTGGCAAGGGGCCGCCTTTCCTTCCGCTAATTAATTTCCCCTGCCATGGGCTGGGCGGCATGCGGCCTTGTTCCCTCCCTATCCTCAACTCATCTGCTTGCCTGCTGTCTTTTCAGGTCACCACGGCTGGCTGCGCCCTCTCACGCCACGACCTGCCGCAACCCCTGTCCTGCCTGTCACCCAAGCGAGAGGGCGCCGCCCACAAGAACTAGCTTCCTCCACCTGCAGATGGTACATACATCAGCTGCTTCATGCATTATTATGTAACCCAAATGCCAGGGATTATTAGCTTAACGGAAGAGTAATACAGTATATAATTCCGTCAGAAACATTGCTAGCCTTCGAGCAGTCAGTTCCTCTTACTCCTTTGCGTCGTCTGAATTCCTCCTTGCTACTGCCGCAATCCAAAAATAAAATCCAATCTGAACTGAAACAACGACTCACGCAGCCCAAGGCTAACCCCAGGCCGCCTCGGGTCTTCCGTGGCGTTGCGCTTGCTGGCTTCTGTTTAAGCGGCCGGTAGCACCTTCGCGAGCCATTTCGGTTGACAATCTCTAGGCTTGAATGTTTTTCTTACCAAGTGTGGCATGTTTTCCTCTGCTCTGTGACAATGTGAGCTAATTTAGACAAAAATTAGTCTTGCTGGAGTGAAGCTGTGGAAAGATGATGGACATCGATGTGTGCTCCTCGTGGGTCCAAGAGCAGCGACGAGTAGCTCATGGTGCAAGAGCTTTTCTACACGCAGCACGGCTCTCCTATTGCGGTTTGTGACCCAGCCGTTGGCGCTGCTGCTGCAGGGAGGCCGTCCTGCATGAGGTCAAGCTACATGCCCCCAAGCCCAACCGCCGCGACCTCGACACCTCCGTTCAGAATACGTCGATACTCTCATAAAAGGTCGAATTTTGTCTTTGCTCGCGCTCGAATTGATTGCTGCCATGCGTGCTATGCTATCCAATTTCTTCCTATTTTCGTAGTTTCTGAAAATGGGCACCAGTATGCTAGGGCGACCTGTATTTGAGGTTCTGTTGAGTTAGAAAGATAAGTACTCGAGTTCTTTTCATGTCCAGAACCAAGCTTCTGTATGAAAAACAATATTTCAGTTCTCCTTATCGGGCTTTGCATCAAATTCTACCTTCATAGTAGGTTACTGTAGTTTCACTATGCACACACAATGCTGCAATATGCCATCACTTTGCAGATCAGGAGAAAGGGATGTACTTTGTGTGTTTTTAAGACTAAATAAATCTTGAACGTCGCAAACAGAGCTTGGCTCTGGTGGTTAGGTCCCTTGTGGTGGAACCAGCCCACCCAGGTTCAAGTCCTAGACTTGACATGGGTGTTTGCATTTACCTGGATTTATTCCAGGATTTAACCGGCGCTATGCTTTCAGTGGTAGGTGACGTGCCCGTCAACAGCGAGGCGCCAGTGGTGACTTCGTCAATCTCAAGATATGCCGGCTCAGTTCCTCGGAGGTGCTCATAGGGGTAGGGTGTGCGTGCGTGCGTTCATAGGGGTGTTTGTACGTGCGTGTTTGTGAGCGTCTGCGTTGTACTGTGTTCTCAAAAAAAGAAAAAAAAAAATCTTGAACGTCATGCTAATTTTGGCGACATTTCTTTGCTCTGGGTCGATGTTGCCATTCATTATCTTGCAATGAGCCAGTAATGCTTGTATGTGAAAAGTTGAGAACCTTTTAGATCCTCAGTTGTCAAATACTCTTCTTAAACTATTTTGGGGTACATTTAGCTCTGGTACGGGGTTAGATGCCCCTTTTATTGTTTTGCTATTGTTCAGAGTTGTATCCCACCCTGTTCCTTGTATCCAGTAATGAATTTTGGTGCCATGGCTCTCACCAGGGAGGTGAGACCAGGCCACCAAAGCAGCGGTATGATGATGGTGTTCTCCCCGTGGCTCCGAGGAGCTCACGGTTTTTCCCTGCCACACCAAGGTCTATAAATATTGAATGTTCTGGTTTTGATTTTCACTTATAATAGCTTCTGATAATGTTGAAATAACATGTCTAGTTACTATTACCAAATAAAATACCCATGAAGAAGATGGTCACACTATTTTTTTGGTGGATGATGTGGCAAGAGCGTTTTCCCTGTTTTATACTTTGTGCTCCTCTTATGCCCTTTGCCATTGTGGTTGACTTCCAGGTTTCTTTTTTGTAGGGATTGAATATGTTTTGCGGGAAGAAAGTGAGGGGACAGTGTAGTTTTCTATGGTGATTGATGATCGCTACCAATACTCCATCAACTACATATGTTACACGTGCCACAGTTTGCCTCTAGATGCTTCGGTCTAGCGTAACACAAAATTTCTGGCTCTGGTGATGCTGCTGCTGCTGCAAGGAGGCCGAGAAAAACAAGACAACGCCGCGCCGCCGCTCGCTGATGCTCCTCCTCGCTCGCCGGGCCGGGGCCAGCCAACCTAGACCTAGACCGCGCCCCTCGCCGGCGTCGACGCCCGCCCTATTCCCCCTTCCTTCCACGCCGCACCCACCCTTTCTCCTTCTCTAACCATTCAGTACCAGCGCCGCCGCCTACCCAACGCCGCCCCTCTTCTCTCGCACCACCTCCAACCTCCACCGCCGCCCTCCGCCTTCCAATCCACCCCGTACACGCCGCCATGGACCTCCGTGGTGTCCCCCACCACTACTCCCGCCCCACCTGCTAGGGTTCGGAGGCGCAACCAACTCCCGCGGACCGGCGCCGGTCCTCCGTCTACCGAGCCAGCGCCAACCACGACGCCGTCCAACTCGGCAACGACCTGATAGGTATGGTTTGGCAAGGGGCCGCCTTTCCTTCCGCTAATTAATTTCCCCTGCCATGGGCTGGGCGGCATGCGGCCTTGTTCCCTCCCTATCCTCAACTCATCTGCTTGCCTGCTGTCTTTTCAGGTCACCACGGCTGGCTGCGCCCTCTCACGCCACGACCTGCCGCAACCCCTGTCCTGCCTGTCACCCAAGCGAGAGGGCGCCGCCCACAAGAACTAGCTTCCTCCACCTGCAGATGGTACATACATCAGCTGCTTCATGCATTATTATGTAACCCAAATGCCAGGGATTATTAGCTTAACGGAAGAGTAATACAGTATATAATTCCGTCAGAAACATTGCTAGCCTTCGAGCAGTCAGTTCCTCTTACTCCTTTGCGTCGTCTGAATTCCTCCTTGCTACTGCCGCAATCCAAAAATAAAATCCAATCTGAACTGAAACAACGACTCACGCAGCCCAAGGCTAACCCCAGGCCGCCTCGGGTCTTCCGTGGCGTTGCGCTTGCTGGCTTCTGTTTAAGCGGCCGGTAGCACCTTCGCGAGCCATTTCGGTTGACAATCTCTAGGCTTGAATGTTTTTCTTACCAAGTGTGGCATGTTTTCCTCTCGCTTCGTGACAATGTGAGCTAATTTAGACAAAAATTAGTCTTGCTGGAGTGAAGCTGTGGAAAGATGATGGACATCGATGTGTGCTCCTCGTGGGTCCAAGAGCAGCGACGAGTAGCTCATGGTGCAAGAGCTTTTCTACACGCAGCACGGCTCTCCTATTGCGGTTTGTGACCCAGCCGTTGGCGCTGCCGCTGCAGGGAGGCCGTCCTGCATGAGGTCAAGCTACATGCCCCCAAGCCCAACCGCCGCGACCTCGACACCTCCGTTCAGAATACGTCGATACTCTCATAAAAGGTCGAATTTTGTCTTTGCTCGCGCTCGAATTGATTGCTGCCATGCGTGCTATGCTATCCAATTTCTTCCTATTTTCGTAGTTTCTGAAAATGGGCACCAGTATGCTAGGGCGACCTGTATTTGAGGTTCCGTTGAGTTAGAAAGATAAGTACTCGAGTTCTTTTCATGTCCAGAACCAAGCTTCGTATGAAAAACAATATTTCAGTTCTCCTTATCGGGCTTTGCATCAAATTCTACCTTCATAGTAGGTTACTCGTAGTTTCACTATGCACACACAATGCTGCAATATGCCATCACTTTGCGGATCAGGAGAAAGGGATGTACTTTGTGTGTTTTTAAGACTAAATAAATCTTGAACGTCGCAAACAGAGCTTGGCTCGGTGGTTAGGTTCCTTGTGGTGAAACCAGCCCACCCACGTTCAAGTCCTAGACTTGACATGGGTGTTTGCATTTACCTGGATTTATTCCAGGATTTAACCGGCGCTACGCTTTCAGTGGTAGGTGACGTGCCCGTCAACAGCGGTAGGGTGTGCGTGCGTGCGTTCATAGGGGTGTTTGTACGTGCGTGTTTGTGAGCGTCTGCGTTGTACTGTGTTCTCAAAAAAAGAAAAAAGAAATCTTGAACGTCATGCTAATTTTGGCGACATTTCTTTGCTCTGGGTCGATGTTGCCATTCATTATCTTGCAATGAGCCAGTAATGCTTGTATGTGGAAAAGTTGAGAACCTTTTAGATCCTCAATTGTCAAATACTCTTCTTAAACTATTTTGGGGTACATTTAGCTCTGGTACGGGGTTAGATGGCCCTTTTATTGTTTTGCTATTGTTCAGAGTTGTATCCCACCCTGTTCCTTGTATCCAGTAATGAATTTTCGTGCCATGGCTCTCACCAGGGAGGTGAGACCAGGCCACCAAAGCAGCGGTATGATGATGGTGTTCTCCCCATGGCTCCGAGGAGCTCACGGTTCTTCCCTGCCACACCAAGGTCTATAAATATTGAATGTTCTGGTTTTGATTTTCACTTATAATAGCTTCTGATAATGTTGAAATAACATTTCTAGTTACTATTACCAAATAAAATACCCATGAAGAAGATGGTCACACTATTTTTTTGGTGGATGATGTGGCAAGAGCGTTTTCCCTGTTTTATACTTTGTGCTCCTCTTATGCCCTTTGCCATTGTGGTTGACTTCCAGGTTTCTTTTTTGTAGGGATTGAATATGTTTTGCGGGAAGAAAGTGAGGGGACAGTGTAGTTTTCTATGGTGATTGATGATCGCTACCAATACTCCATCAACTACATATGTTACACGTGGCACAGTTTGCCTCTAGATGCTTCGGTCTAGCTGCTGGTGATGCTGCCGCTGCTGCTGCTGCAAGGAGGCCATCCTGCACGAGGTCAAGCTGCTAGGCCCCAAGCCCAATTGCGGGAGCTCGACGCCTCCGTTTAGAACATGTCAACATCGGCACCAAAAGGTCAAACTTTGTTCCTCGCCCGCGCTTGAATTGATTCCTCCGATGCTATGCAATTTCTTCCCATTTTCGTATTTGCTGAAATGGGCACCAGCATGCCAGGGCAACTTCTATTTGTGGTTGTTGAGTCGGAAAAATAAATTTTTGTGTTCTTTTCATGTCAACAACCAAGCTTCTGTATGAAAACCTTTTTTTACTTGTTCTACTGGTAGGAACTAGTAACTACTAGATCTAATCTTTGTTATCAATTATCGCGAGTTGTTACCATGATGTTATCAATGTCCGATTGGATAGAATGAAGCTCTTCTTGCGTAGTTTATCTATTAACTAGAAACATGGATCAGACTAGTAGCATATACTTAAATATACTAGTCTTGGAGTTGGTACCCCTGGCAAGCCCAATTGCGGTGAGCTCGACGCCTCCGTTTAGAACATGTCGACATCGGCACCAAAAGGTCAAATTTTTTTCCTTGTCCGCGCTTGAATTGATTCCTCCGATGCTATCCAATTTCTTCCCGTTTTCGTACTTGCTGAAATGGGCACCAGCATGCGCGGGCAACTTTTATTTGTGGCTGTTGAGTCGGGAAAATAACTTTTTGAGTTCTTTTCATGTCCAGAACCAAGCTTCTGTATGAAAACTGTTTTTTACTTGTTCGACTGATATGAACTACTAACTACTTGATCTAGTCTTTGTTATCATCTATCGCGAGCTGTTACCAAGCTGTGTGATTTAGTATGCCTAGTTATTAGGCGATGTCCGGTTGGATAGAATGAAGCTCTTCCTGCGTATTTTAGCTACTACCTAGCAACATGGATCTGACTAGTAACGCATACTTAAATATACTAGTCTTTGAGTTTGTACCCCTGGCAACTCACTTGACTTTATGAGTTGTAAAACATTGGTAGTACTATGTACATCTGCTTTATTGCTCAGTTTTTAGCCATTTTTCATATCTAATAGTGGTGCTTGTATAGGTTGTGCCAGTACAAGAACTTCAAGGAAGGTCACAAGAAGACTCTTGTGGCTACATATTTAGTTGGCTGGGGAATTGATATTTAGCATGTCAATAATGTCATAAACTATGACATACATAATTATGCTGATGTACATACTTGCACAGGGTAATTATAACTTTGCCCTACTATTCGTGGTTGGTGCTATTATATCTGGGTAACATATTCACCTCCACATGTTGGAAAGGCTGGATGTTTTGGTACCAAGGGGCTTGCAATAACATTTGATTCTTCTGCCTTTTGGCTCTGATGCCCTCAATAATGTTTGTATAACTGCTATATTTACTTCTTTTTCACTTCTCTGGTATGATCGGCAGTTTGTGTAGAATAACTGGGATTTTCACATATGTATTATTTGCGATGAGAGCTACAAGCGGACATTTTCTGTATTTGTTTCCAGATTTAGAAATCGTATTAGTCAAGTAGCTAGGTTACTTGCATTCTTCCAAGCATGAACATTCTGAGTTTGATTATCGTGTTAACATTTTGTTTTTCCGTGTAGATATCTGACACCAAGAGGGTGAATAGTCTTGTGAGTGACAGCCAGATATGGGCGCACAATATGCCTGTGGCTTTGGCTGAGTCTTGTGAGTGAGCCACATGTAGGCGCACAATATGCCCACGGCTTCAACTGCTTACCTCTGCCCTCGCCACCGTCCTCGTGTCATGCTGCTTGGCCGTGGACGAACATCACTACTCTTGTGATGGCAGCGAGTTCACCGTGCCACAACCACGGGGGTGGTGATGTCTCATCCTCGGCTGCAATTGCCCTCTGGTGAGTCCAATTCATCCCTTCCATCTCCTCTAAGTGTTTTTTGCTGGCATCTGCTCTGTCCATCGAGCCGACGACCCCCGCCCCACCGCCCCATATTGGTTTGTTGTGGTAGGATGCTTATCTGGCTATTTAGTTGGTAGATCTTAAGTCTTAACTACTAAAACTGTTTGGTGATTCGAGGTCCAGGACTATGTAATTCATGAATTTTCTGTTAAAAGTCATTTTCTTGCTGTTACTGGACTGGTGTTGTGTAATCTTGATCAAATTTTGTGTAGGGACAGTAGCCCGTTTATTTCCCGTGGTTTGATTCTGATGATAGGTTCATGGTATTGTTCTTGCTTCACTGAATCAATTCCTGTCCGTGTATAATAATCATCTATTTTGCGACGTGTGACCGTGGTGTAATGAAAATGCATATCCTTTTTTTGCGTAGTTTATTGATCTTGTTCATGCCCTGAATCTTTTTTTACTGGCATGATGGTTACTAGTAGTAGCTGACCCCTCATGTCTTTGGCTGGAAAAAGACTAATAGTTGCTGATCCTTTGATTCTTTGGTCCTCCTCACAGTATGCTGAATCTCTTTACCATTATTAAATTTCCGGAGTAAAATTTACAAGTCCACATGTGATATTATGAAATTCATTGACCATCATTATTCCTTCTATTTGTCGTGTTTCATCATTCGGAGATTGGTACTGACCACTTAGTGTTCCTCTTATGTCCTTTGCCATTGTGTTTGACTTGTGGGTTCCTTTCTTGTAGGGACTGAATTTGTTTTGAGGGAAGAAAGTCAGGGGACAATGTAATTTGATGTGGTCATCAATGGTCATTACCAACTCTCAATCAACAGAACATGTTACACGCGGCATGGCTTGCCTCTAGCTCCTTCGGTCTGGTGTGACCAACCCATTCCTGCTCTGGCGGTTCTGCTGCAGAGAGGCCGTTCTGCACAAGGTCAAGCTGCTTGGCCCAAAGCCCAACCACGGCTATCTCACCGCTGCCATTCAGAACACGTTGACATTGGCACCAGAAGGTCAATTTTTTTTATTTGCTTAAGCTCGGATCGATTGCTTCCATGCTATTCAATATCCTCCTATTTTTGTACTTGCTGAAATGTGCACCAGCACACAAGGGCAACTGGTATTTGTGTCTGTGTTGAGTCAGAAAAATGAATGATGGCTTGTTGCAAAATGTTGGTGGCAAAATAGAGCCTGAAACACATTTGTGTATTTCAAAAACTGCAAAATGGTTCATATCAGTTCTGTAACATTAGTTTTTTCCCTTACCCATATTGTTAGAAGGTAAAAACTACCACATTTACTTGTCGCTCAATTGCCATGTTTAGCACCAGGCATTCAAATGCCAAGTCCTCGATTTTAGGAAAAAAGCATAAGTCCGAGCCAACTTTATATTCAAATGAAGCCACTAATATCATCCATTGGGGTTCAACTTAAAACATACGACTGAGCCAGCATGAAGCGCCTATGTTGTTATGAGTCACTTTCTTCTGTCTCACTAGATGCACTGTTATGTTGCATTGGCATCTTACATCACTAGATGCACTTGCCATCAAGCGTTGTCATTTCTGTGGGAGTTTAATGAGAGCTACAAGTGGAGCTTTCTTGTATTAGGTTCCAGTTTTGGAAATCATATTGGTCAAGTAGCTAGATTACTTGCATTCTTCCAAGCATGAACTTTTTGAATTTGATTACTGTGTTCACATTTCTTTTTTGCGTGTACATATCTGACACCAAGAGGGTGAAAAGTCTTGTGAGTGACAGCCAGATATAGATAGATGTACACTATGCTTGGCCTGAACTACTTACCTCCGCCCTTGCTGCTGTACTCCCATCCCGCTGCTCGGCAGTGGACGGACATGACTACTGGTGGGATGGTGGTGGTTCACCGTGCCACAACCAGGGGCCGGTGATGTCTCGACCTTGGATCCAATTGCCCTTTGGTGAGCTCTGATGTATTCCATCTCCTCTACCTACTCTGTTGTAGTATTTGCTCTGTTCATTTAGCCGATGACGCCCCATATTGGTTTGTGGTGATAGGATAGGATGACTATTTGACTATTTTATTGCTAGGTTTTTACTACAAAGAAGATTTGGTGATACGAGTTCTAGGGATATGTAATTCATGAACTTTCTATTAAAGTCATTTTCTTGTTACTTGGCTGGTGTTGTGTAATCTTGATAAAATTTTGTGGGACAATATCACGTTTATTTTCTGTGGTTTGATTCTGATGATAACTGCATGCTATTATTCTTGCTTCATTGAATCTATTCATTTCCGTGTATAATACTCATCTGTTTGGTGTATTAAAAATACATATTTTTGTTGCCGCGTAGTGTATTGATCTTTTTCATGATACCCGGGCAAGAGATTTTCCCCTCTTTCATGCTTTGTAATGTACTTTGTGTTCCTGTTATGTCCTTTACCATTGTCTTTGAGTTCATGGTTCCTTCCTTGTATGGACGGAATATGTTTTGAGGGAAGAAAGTTAGGGGATAATGTAGTTTGTTGTGGTCATTAGTGATCATTACCAACACTCCATCAACTGAGTATGTTACAGAAGGCACGGCTAGCTGCTTTGGTTTTGGGTGACCCGCCCGTTCTGGTTTTGGTGGTGCTGCTGCTGCAGGGAGGCTGTCCTTCACGAGGCCCAAGCCCAACCGTGGCAGCGTTACTAACACCATTTCTAACACGTTGACATCGACACCAAAAGGTCAAAAAATATATTCTTGCGCTAGAATCTATTTTGCTGCCATGCTATCCAATTTCTTCCTGTTTTGTACTTGCTGAAATGGACAACAACATGCAAGGCCAACTTGTATTTGTGGTTGTGTTGGGTCAAAAAAAAAAATAGATGGCTTGTGTCGCAAAATGTTGGTGGCAAAAATAGAGCAGAAAACATGTTTTTGTAATTCATTCCTTCAAATGGTTCATATCAGTTCTTTAACATTAGTTTACTTCCTTACACGTGCTTGTTATAAGAAAAAACTGCCCCATTTAATTATTGCTCAATTGCCATGTTTAGCACCGGGCATGAAAAGGTCAAGATGGACTCTGATTGGGGTTCAACTTTAAACATATAGCACACCAACATGACGCCCCTCCGTTATGGGTTACTTTCTTTGTGTCACTAGATGCACTGTTATGTTACTTGGCACCTTAGATCACTAGATGCATGTGACATCAAGCATCGTTATTTTTGTTGGAGTTTAATGAGAGCTACAGGTGGAACTTTACTGTATTAGGTTCCAGCTTTTGAAATCATGGTCAAGTAGCTAGATTACTTACATTCTTCCTTTCTGAGTTTGATTATTGTGTTAACACTTCTTTTTTGCATGTAGATATCTGACAACAAGAGGGTGAATAGTCTTGTGAGTGACAGCCAGATATATATGCACAATATACCCGCGGCTTTGACTCCTTACCTCCGGCCTTGCTGCCATGCTCTGTCATGCTGCTCAGTCCTGGATGGACATGACTTCTAGTGTGATGGCGACGAGTTCACCGTGTCACAACCACTAGGGCGGTGAAGTCTTGGCCTTGTATACAATTGCCCTCTGGTGAGCATCGATTTTTCCCTTCCTTCTCCTCTAAGTGCTTTGTGGTAGCATCTGTTCTGTCCGATGACCCCCCATATGGGTTTGTGGCGATACAATGACTATATAGATATGTGGTTGCTAGGTTTTAACTACTACGAAGGTCTGGTGACTTGAGGTCCAGGGCTATGTAATTCATGAATTTTCTGTTGGAGTCATCTTCTTGTTGTTACTGGACTGGTGTTGTGTAATCTTGATCAAATTTTATTTAGGGGGAATAATACGTTTATTTCCTGTGATTTGATTCTGAAGATAGCTGCATGCTATTATTCTTGCTCAACTGAATCTATTCCTGTCCATCTATAGCAATCATCTGTTTGGCGACGTGTGACCATGGCGCAATAAAAATTACATAGATTTTTTTCTCGTGTAGTTTATTGATCTTGTTCTCGTTCTGAATCTTTTTTTTACTGAGAAGGATGGTTACTAGTAGTAGCTGACCCCTCAAGTCTTTCCTTTGGAAGGCAAAAGACTAATAGTTGACGATCCTTGATTCCCTGGTCCTATTCAAACTATGCTGAATCTCTTTACCATTCTTAAATTGCTGGAGTAAAATTTACAAGTCCACATGTTGACCAGCACTTTTGCTGGTCCTCTTAATTCTCGGATTTCATCATTCAGAGATTGGTGCTGACCACTTTGCTGTTTGCATAAAACAAACTGGCGTTGCAGGTTCAACTTGGAAAACGTGTTGACCGACCTATGTGGCATGGACGCTCGATAAGGCTAGGGTCGTTGCCATCGTCAAGGACCTGCTTACTAAGACAGAATGACCCAAGAATCCATCTCAGCATTGATCGCTAAGCAGAGGAAGGTTTAATCCCACCCTGGCCCCTTTCCCTGCTTGTTTGATTTGACTCTTAGTGTTGTCTTCTCATGGAGTTTGTATTGGCTGGGGTTGCAGAATTGGAGCAACGGGAAGCAAAAGGAGAAGGTGAACAACACCACGACAAGCTCATTGCCGAGTTTCCCAAAGCTGATCACGCCCTTTGTCCTCTCCAAGCGCTTCTGGGTAACTTCACTCCCCAAATCTTCATTCTCCTTTTACTTGCTGATGAGCTCTGAATCTGTGTGTGCTGCTTGTTGACTGGTGTGTAATCTTTTGTTTATGATGTGCGGTTCGAAGCGATATGCAGAAATGAATGTATGTTCTTGTTTAGGCTTTCCCTTCTGTAATTTAGATGTTGCATCATTGCCCATTGGATCTGAAGACCTCGAAGTATTTGATGTGGTCGTAGTTTAAACTATTTTGTGTTCATCTTCTGACCATGTTTAGTATAATCTCTGTAGCACCAGACCTTGTTTTCATGTCAGATTTGCCATCTTCTCATCTATCCAAAATTTGTTAGATAGCTACATCATGTAGCTCTTTTATATATGACCCAATCCAACGATGTAGTATATAGTTCCAGGAATCAAAATTATCTGTATATTCATGTAAGCTCGGTTTGCCTCTTGCTTGTTTGGTGGCTGCATACTGAGCTTTGTTGCAACTATCTTCAAATGTTTGTCTTTTCTCACTTAATTAATAAAACAGAGCTACATTTGTCAATGCAAGTGGACTTTTAGGAAGCTTTTTTTCCCCAGTTGTGTCTTGCTTAATTATGCATAGGCAGTGCTGAACCCTATGTATTTTCAGGTTCAAAGCAAAATCGGTGTGCAGGCCACAGATTCCAGTGGGGTGGATGCTATGCTCGGCTTTCCAACCGGCCACTACCTCCTTTCCTCTTGCCGCCGTGCGGCCGCGGTGGTGGTGATGACATTCAGCTTCAGCAACACCCCACTCCGGTGAGCTCTTCAGGTTACCTCCTTCCGCCTCTTTTCTGTGGTACCACGGCCTGGAGCCATGGAGATTCTGTGCCTCGCCTTTGTGCGGGGTTCCTCTTATCTATCTAGCTTAACTCAATTTTTGCTTCTGGTTTTGCTTAAATTCCCACCAGATGCATTGTCTAGTTGTTATTAGTCTGCTTGTTTACTCCTGATTATTTCATTATGAGTAGGGGACACTTTTATGGACGTCTTGCTTATTTTCCTTACTTGGTTTAGGCTTAAGAATACGATGATAAGAATAGAATATTGTTATTCTTATGCTAATAACCTCTTTTGCGTCACGGCGGATCAAAACGTTGAGTCTAAAATGTTTTGGTAGTTGATGCTAGGATTCATGATTTTCTCAGGAAATATGGATGCATTCATGTTAATTCGAGGGAATAAATCTGATTTTGCATTTCTGCTGTTATGTAAAACTGTAAATTGGTAATACATAATGGATGTGTTGTTAAGTAATGCATGTATACTGGGGGCAACAAGTTTGTCAGAGTTAAACAACATACATAGGTGTTCTTCATAGGAACTGGAAATGGGATTTTCTTGGTTGTTCAGGTACTTGCGTGTATCGTGACTATTTCTTCTCTTGGCTGGAGCTAACTATAACTGAATGCAATTTGGTATACACTTGTAGAAATGGAGAATGGAAGGCATGCATTTACACCGAAGACAAGCACCACTTCCAGAATTACTGACAGGTACCCATATGCACTCTTCAAGTCCTGAGTTCACTTCCAAATATCATGCAAAAGAATATATTCCAAAAATTTATGCGCAAAAACTGCCGATATCCATTTCTGGTGTCAAAATTCTTATTAGGCCTTGCTTAACATTTGCATTTCCATAAACTGGTATCCTTTCATCTATGTGGAAACAGATAGCCAATTTGCAGAGCAAAGTGGTCTGGTGTAGTGGTGATTATTTGCATTTTTTTGAAGTGAATTATTTGCATTGAAGGTTGGCGATAACAATATGCAGTCGTGCCACACATATATACTCTGCTGTGACGGCCTCGAACAATCTGCTACATCACAATCTCCAGAAGTTTTTGTTGCTTGTTTTTGCTGTTGTTATGTTCTGCGACAACAGTACCAAGATACACATTCCCATATAAACATTTACCTACTGTCATTAGCCGATCTTGGCCTGTTTCCTCCTATTTGCATGTAGTTATTTTTGTGAGTATAGTTTTGGAACATCGTTGATTGGCTTGAATGATGAACCAATTAAATGCACGAAGTCACCTTGTGAGCTGAAACTTTCTGAGGCATATATTCTGTCTGACCAAGCCAATCTTCCTTCATTTGCAGAGTATATGTTCAGTGGCCATATCTGTAAGCACGCACTCAATATACATTTCTCTACTGTCAGTAGCTAATCCGTTCTTTGTTTCTTCAAGTTGCATGTAGTTATTTACGCTTTTGTATGTTTTTGACACATAATGTATTGGCTGGAATGATGAACCAATTAGATGTATGAGGTCACTTTGCGAGCTAAAACATTTTGAGGCATGTATTCTGTCTTACCCAGCCAATCTTCTAATCAATACTATTTCACCCCAAGTTGCATTGCTTGTTTCGTTCTAATTTTCTCTTCAATTCAACTGCTATATACTCCTGCCATCCGAGGGCTGTCAAGTGTCAACTGTCGCAAGAAGAAGTGTGTCCACAGTAATTAGGTGAACAGTCTGGTACTTCTACATGGAGTACTTGCAACGGCCAGCGTCAGGTACACTTCCATGCTCTTCTACAACAATGCCTTTCTGCTTGTCCTCCGCTGCTCCAGCCCCGGCACCGGTGCGTGCTCGAGAACCTCATATCTTCTGTGTTCTACTCCTCTTCTAGGACAAGTTGACCACCTGGATAGGCGCATGATGGGTCGCTTTAGGCGCTGCATCAACGACCTCGCTTTGAAGGAAATTTACCTTAGCGGCCGGCGATACACTTGGACCAACGGGCAGGACCCTCCGACGCTCGTCCTCCTTGACCGGGTGTTGTGCAGCTCTGACTGGGAAGAGCTTGCTGGTGAGTGCAGCCTTCGCTGCCTCGCATCTGTAGTCTCCGACCACAGCCCCCTGCTGCTTGACTGCTCACCCACACCGCCGGTACATCGCCGCTTCCATTTCGAGGAGTTTTGGATTCGCCTTCAGGGCTTTCAGGAAGTGGTTGCTGAGGCCTGGGCCTCGGTGGGCAGCGCTGACCCCTATGAGCGGCTCATGCTGCGCCTCCAGGCGACAGCCAGCAAGCTCACAAGTTGGGCCGCCAAGCTGGTGGGGAATGTGCGCCACAAGCTGGCCATTTGCAGAGAGCTTATCTTGCGATTCGACAAAGCCCGCGAGGACCGGACACTCACGCCGCATGAGATATGGCTGCACAAGGTGCTGAAGCTATCACACCTTGGGTATGCTTCCCTCGAGCGCACGATTGCTAGGCAAAGGGCTAGGATTGCCAATCTTAGGGACGGCGACGCGAATACGGCGTTTTTCCACCAACAATGCTCCTACCGTCGTCAAAAGAATCGCATTCACAGCTTCATGGTGGGAGACCGGGTGATTGACCAGCCGGCAGAGAAGGCAGAGGCGGCTTTTGCCCATTTCGACGCCCTCATTGGCTCGACGGCTGACCGCGACTGCACCCTAAACCTGGAGCACCTGATCGACCCCGCCGCGGACCTTGCTGAGCTCGACGAGCCGTTCACGGACGATGAGATATGGGCTGCTGTCAAGCGCCTTCCTGCACGCAAGGCGCCAGGTCCTGATGGATTCACCGCTGAATTCCTTCAGGCCTGCTGGCCCCTGGTCAAGCACGACATACTGGCTGTCTTCCAGCAGCTGAACGAGCTCCGAGGCAGAGGCTTCCATAAGCTCAACCAGGCCCTGCTTACCTTGCTGCCGAAACTCCCGGATGCCGAGACTCTCGGCGACTACCGCCCCATCAGCCTCGTGCACCTCATCGGCAAGGTTGCGGCGAACGTGTTGTCGCTGCGCTTGGCCCCAAAGCTTGATCGCCTTGTCAGCAAGAACCAGATTGCATTCATTGGCGGACGTAGTCTCCATGACAACTTCGTTCTTGTCCGACAGTCTATGCGACAACTGCACCAGTTGCGGGCGCCGAGGGTGCTGCAAAAGCTCGATCTTGCCAAAGCATTCAACACCATCTCTTGGGCCTTCCTGTTCGACGTCCTCCGGAGGTACGGGTTCGGCGCCAAGTTCTTGGACTGGCTAGCGGTGCTCCTTTCCTCTGCGAGCACGCGAGTGTTGGTCAATGGATGCCCTGGGCCACCAATCTGGCATCGCCGGGGGCTGCGGCAAGGCGACCCTCTGTCGCCGTAGCTGTTTGTCCTGGCCGTTGACACCCTTGGGCGGCTGATTATGCGAGCTGTCGACGCAGGAATTCTGCAAGCGCTACACCCGACTAAGACGATCCCGGTGATTTCCCTCTATGCCGACGATGTGGTGATGTTTTGTCATCCAACTAGGGAGGATACCGGCGCCGTGAGGGCGATCTTGCACCTGTTTGGCCGAGCATCCGGGCTCCTGGTAAACTATGGCAAAAGCTCCGCCACTATGGTCAACTGTGAGCCTGACGACAGCGCGGTGACCACGGCAACTCTGGGATGCCAGCTTGCGGAGCTGCCACTGACCTACCTTGGCATTCCGCTCACGCTCCGCCGCCCTACCCGCGCACAGATGCAACCGCTGGTCAACAAAACCGCGGCCAAGCTTCCCACCTGGAAGTCTAGGCTCATGGACCGCTCTGGGAGGCTCGTCCTTGTCAAGTCTGTACTGGCAGCGATCCCCCTACATCAGATCCTAGTGCTGCAGCCGCCAAAGTGCATCCTAAAGCTCCTCGAGAAGATTCAGAGAGGCTTCCTTTGGGACGGCCGCGCGGAGGCCAACGGCGGGCACTGCCACGTCAACTGGCGTGCGGTGTGCAGGCCTCTATCCCTTGGAGGCCTTGGGGTTCAGGACTTGGAGAGGGCTGGGCTTGCGCTTCGGATGCGGTGGCTTTGGTACAGCAGAACGGATCAGGACAGAGCATGGACAGGGCTAGAGCTGCAATTTTCGCGCCAGGAAGAGAGCCTGTTCTTTGCCTCGACGCATATGATCGCTGGCGACGGACGCCTTGGCAGATTCTGGGAAGACAGATGGATTGCCGGTCGCTCTTTCAGCCAAATCGCCCCTGAGCTCTACGCTTATATCCCTAAAAGACGTCGGAAGGCAACCTCCATCAGAGATGGGCTGATCGACCACAGATGGGCGCGCGACATCCACGGCGTGCTTGGACTCCAAGAGCTGGGCCAGTACCTTAATGTCTGGACACAGGTGGAGGCGACTGTCCTCACAGACCAACCTGATCAGCTCGTCTGGCGATGGAGCGCAAACGGTGTCTACACGGCAAAGTCCTGCTACCGGAGCACTTTCCAGGGTTCCAGGGCCTGCCCGGCCTGGAAGCTGCTGTGGAAAACATGGGCGCCTCCGCGCGTCAAATTCTTCCACTGGCTGGCTAACAAGGACAGCGGAGCGACTACGTCGGCGAGGGCTGCAGCACCATCCTCGGTGCCTGTTATGCGACCAAGAGCCCGAGTCCATGCATCACCTCACCTTGGCTTGCCCTTTCTCTAGGCAGGTTTGGTACGACACTCTGTCCTGGCTACGGCTCCCTTGTCGACCACCTGACAACGAGCCTACCCTCCACGATTGGTGGACCACTGTGAGACAGCACACGCCGAAGCCTATGCGAAAAGGCCTTGCAACCGCCACGCTGCTTGTGCCCTGGTTGATTTGGAAGCACCGAAACTCCTGTGTCTTCGATGGTGAGCAACCGTCCATCCAGAGCGTGAATGACAGGATCAAGACTGAGGCGGCGCTTTGGGCCAGAGCTGGAGCCCTTGGCCTTCGCGCCGTCTTACCTGTAGACTAGGATGTACCCTAGTTTTTTGTTAGTAGCTGGGTGTTCTTCACCCTCCATGGAGGGTGACCTTGTAACAAACTAATCTTCTTCTTTGCAATGAAAAGAAACGCAATGTCATTGCGTTTTCTCGAAAAAAAATGTGGTATGCATTTAGCTGAAACATAGATATTTTGATTGCATCTTCTTTGATCCTAGTTGTGCAGGATGTCAAATGCATTTTATGATTGCTGGCATATGATGCTTACTTTCAGTTAGGGGATTACAATGAACTGATCCTGTTGGTAGTAATTACAAAAAAAAAAAAAATAGAAATGGATGTTTCTGTTTTTTCCTGATTTGGTGCCCAATGTCCTGTAGACAACCTATCTGTATGTTTGCAGTTGTTCAGGTTAAACATAATATGGTTTCTTCAGCTATGGTACGTCACATACTTATGTCTAAGGTTTGTAGTAAGGTTGTTGTAACTATTTCATGAAGTTACAAGATGATGCTTTCAGACATAGTTGCTAGAGAAGCAATACCACGAGGAGTATATAATTTATCTCTCATGTTCTGGAAAAGGCGCTACTGGAGAAAATAGGGACATGTGGATGATCGTATTAAACAAGTAATAGACTAGTTGATGACACAATACAGACATAGATGCAATAATATTGCTTCTACTATATCACTTGAATCATGGAATGCAACATCTTGCCTTGTTGATTAAATGAATGTAATTGATGGAGCTTTCATAAATTGGTATACTTTAATCTATTATTTTTTACATGTCAAGTGGTCCTTGGGTATATCAAGAAGTGGATTCCGGTCCTGGGGTGTGTCGAGAATTCCTGTGGCAATGGCAATGGTGTCCACCCCTGTGATGTTGACCTTCTCGCAGGTAAAGTCCTCCTCTTCCTCTTCTTAGCTCCGACTTTATGGTTTATTGAAGTTCCCGATTTAGAATGGAGCAACCTGCATGCACAGCTGTGCATTCAAGAAATCGAGTGTATTTATGCTGAGGTATTGAAAGATGTAGTGCATGTGGTTTTAAGTGTTAGATTGCGAGCTTGATAGGGTTAGGGTTGGATGATTGCATAAGGGTTGCAGGAGTATGCATTATAGATGCAGCAGTGGAAATTTCTTGTTGTGTCATTCTCTTTGAAGGATGCTCCTGATTTTCATTAGCTTGTACATCTTGCAAGAAATAACTTTTTTGATGAAGAAGCATGATGCATGAACTTTTACTTACATTTTTTTTCCTTTGCGTACACACAGTGTGCCTGATAGTATACTTGCCTGTTGAGATTTTTCTTATACCATTGTTATCTAATAATAATAGTGTTCTGCATGGTTATCTGCTTCTGCCTTTATGTCCTCTTATGTGCTGTGTGATATCATGACCACAGTGCCTTGCTTATTCATAATTGGACAATGTGCTAGTGGATCTGCCATCTCTGTGGAATCATACTCTTGATAAGAAGTTTCATATAACTTTTTCTCTTCTATTATTGGTTAGTCCATTGATAAAATTTATTATCTATTACTGAAGTGATTTGCTTCCCAGATTTGTTTACCAACTTATGCATGGAGAACAACTGTTTTGTTGTTCACTGCCGTAGTAGCAATGTTTCCGGAGCTTGTGGACTGGTTGTGTTTTGAGAATCTATAGCTTGGACAATTGAATGATTATGCGTAATTTTTTTGTTTGCATTGTTTCATGTGACTTAGTTCACTGACTTGATATGCACTTGCGCGTTGCTACTACTTTCATGGGGTTTGGCAGTGACTATAGATGTACTTTATTAGTACCTGGCCAAGTTTCTCTCTTTGTTGGACAAAAGCCGGATTTGCCTTTTCATGTTGGTTGGTGAAGACCCTGGTTTTCGGGTTTCTAAAAAGGAAATTTACCGAGATTTGGTTTGTAAAAAGGAAATTTACCCAGATTTGGTTTCTAAAAAGGAAATTTACCCAGATTTAGTTTCCCGATAGAGAACAAACCATGATGTTTACATGCAAAGTAATTCCACATAGGTGCCACTTTTTTTGAGAATACTTGCTTACATGTAGATGCACTGGTGCCGCCATGTCATGTGGGTTAGTACATAATCATAATAGTTTCTTAATTTTTTGTTGTCTTGGAAGTGAACCTCTTTTCATTTGGTTACTGATAGATAGTATCTGGACATCTGCTATATGAAAACACCAGTTAGCTAGCTATGGACCTCCTTGTATGTATCGCGCTACTCCAGGAGATTAGTTTCCTTGATGGTTCAGATTGTTGTGTTAATTTTGTACTACATGATTGAGGAGTGATGACGTGACTGGTTTGATATGCTGGAAATTAGCCACATTGTATTTGTCGTGCTGCCATTTGTATGAGATTATTCATGTATCAGCTGTACATGTTGCAGAAAACAGTTTCAGCTCTTTGCTTAAGTTACTTGATCATATTACTGTGCCCTGCCTCCTGTAACTATAACTTCCTCTTTGTTATTTGCAGGGTTGGTCTAGTGCTGGGGAGGTTGGCGTGTTGAGGATGAGGGGGCATGGCTCTGGTCAATGGCCACTTGGTCTTTCTCTGCAAAGAAAAGGATTCTGTGCGTGCAGATTGTGTTGTACAGGGAAGTCACCACAAGATGGTTTAAAACAGCCATCCAGGCATTACCTTCTGAATTAGGATTCCTTTTTCTTATGTATTCACTGTGCATTCATTCCTTTGATGTTTGCATGTAGCTGCTGTGGCTGATAGATGACGGATGCCAAGCGGCTCGGCATATGGTATTTGGTCAGTGGCACCACTCTAATCCAGGAACCTGCCAGCAGACGGCATTTGGGTAGTAGGAGGATCAGGCGGTGGCGCATGAGCAAGGACGAGCCTGGAGATGAGCTGGCCAGTCTGCAACTTATAGAGAGTTGGCCGGTCTATAACTTATCGAGAACTTGCTTGTGTTGTTGTGAGAGAGGAACTTGGTGCGGACATGCAAGCTGCATGGTAGTCAAGTAGAAAACCTGAGCATGGACATGCATACATAGGGCTGTATTGTCTAGGTGATTTATTCATTCATTTTTTTTGAAACACAACACCAGGTTACATGAATTGCTGCTCCCTATCTGTTGGTTGGTTTTTTGAAGTGGAGATATATATTTGCCTTTGTCTTGAAAAATGAGCATGCATGTTGGATCGGTGCAGCATATGGCCTGCTGTTGATTTGAACAATTCAAGTGTTCTGCTGTGCGACGTTGGTGCAGAATATTTTGACGCCCAAATGTAAACTGTGACAATCAATAAATATTTTCTTGCATGATGCTTGAATAGACGTGGCATTTTACTCCCACGAATCATCAAGAGCTATGTTTTGTGAATAAAGATCAAAAGAACTTATCATGAGAACTCAATTCACCTGTATAATAAAATAATGGTACATTTACATGTTATCAGTGAAAACCATTACTCCCTTTGGTCCATAATACTTATTGCGGAAACGAGTGAAGAGGGCACACTAGAATGTGTATTATATATATGTGATTCAACGGTAAGTATTATGGATCGGAGGAAGTATTACAAATAATGGATAGTTATGGTACATGTACAACCTTGTAAATATGTGTTGTGTGTCGTGAGCGTGGCGTAAGCGTAAGCTAGAAGGAATGGACAATGTAGCTTTCTCTCCGAGAGAGTACAGACAAACACATCCATCATGTCCATGCAGAGATGCGGATGATTTTATGAACTGTGCTACTACTATGGAGTAAGGGCTGGAAAGGAAAATGAATAGTTGGTCCATCAGGTCCATGCAAATGCGGATGGTTCTATACTTCTATCATTCTATGGACTGTGCTACTACTAGGGAGTAAGGAGTGGGAAGGAAAATGAATACTTGGTCAGAGAATGAATACAGATGACCCATCGAGAAATGAGACAAGTTAATTAACACTGACACCTCGTTTTACGGTTTGGTTTCGTTTTCCCAACCATGCCAGCCATCCGTGCATGTTGCATCCCAGCCGTGCGATCGCCCCATCTTTCCCACCTGAGAATCCAAACATTAGCACACCCCATCTCTTCACATCTAGCTCTATAAGTAGAAAGCCATGGCTACACAGCCGCGCGTCGGCTATCGCGTGACTTGTGACTTTGGACTTTGGCGAGGCGAGGCGAGGAGCGCAGTCCCTGCCGTCCATGATCGAAGAGAAGGTCGGCCCGTCAGCATGCGGAGCTCTTCAGCCCAATTCAATCGAAGCAACAGGTGTTTAGTCCTTCTCGGTTTGGATATGTTTCCTGTTGATGAGCTAGCTAGCTCGCTCTTATTTTTCTTCTCCATTTGGATCTGTTTCATTTCGTGCTGCCCAGCCAGGTCTTTTGTTTTGCCGTCGTTTGGTTTTGGTTGAGGGGGCCGGCCGGAGATGACGCGATTAAGGGTGCATCATCGCGAGTCAGCTGGATGGATAGCTAGATCCCAAAACCAAACCAATCTGATTTTTGGCAACAAACAAGATTAGAGATTTTTGGGAAAGCTAGCGATAGCGATCGATCGATGCGGCGGATGCGGAACCACTCTCCAGTCGTCGCGTCGAGTCTCACCAGTCAGCACCGTGCCACAGCCCATTATTGTAACAGCGAATCTTTATCTTTGAGCATGTGAACATCGAAGCAGCGAGGAATACAACTGAATCAATGGTCGATTACAGAAAGATTTCTCTGGGTTAAATCACTGGAAAGTAAGCCCGGTGCCGCGGAACTTGTCGGCGACGACCTCGTCCATGCGGCGCGCCATCTCCGGCGTCATGTGGTTCGCCCAGTCGCCGGCCACCCCCTTCCTGAACAGCGCCTTGCGCGGGAACCCGAGGCCGTCCATGAGCCCCGTCCTGTTCACCTCCATGTTCCTCAGGCTCCCGAGGCTGCAGAGCTCGACGATGCCGCGGACGACGCCGGCCTCCTCCTCCGCCTCTGAGAACGGCGCGCCGACGAACCGCGCCAGCCTCCTCACATTCTCCGCGGGGTCCCGCAGCAGCTCCTCGTACCTCAGGAAGAGCACGCGCTCCGGACACGCCGCCACTGTACTTTTAGCAAATCCACTTACAAGTCCTTTGTGGCGCCGCATCAAACTGCTGTCTCACCACCGGTTCCCCTTTCTCTTCCTCCTCCCCGGAAACTCCTTTTTTCTTGAGAGTCTGCTGTTGGCCACCGGGCCGACCTGACGTCCTCCCCACCGGCGCTGCCGGCCGGAGATGGACTAGGGAAGGCGCCGGAAATAGGGCTGTACATAATAGCTGTAGATCTAGGTTGCTTTGGCGAGTTGCCAGTCGTTGGCGTTATGCCGGTAGGCGGTGGCTGCTGGATCTTGCGGCCGGGATCTGGTGCCCTCTGATGGTTCTCTTGCTCGTCGTGGTGCTCCGGTGGGCGGAGCCGAAGTCGATGGAAAGGGGGCCTGGAGTCTCCGCAAATAAAAGGCCTTTATCTCGCAGATTCGTTGCAGGTGCTCTTGATCTGGAGATTTCTTTCTCTGCTCGTGGTGAGCTCGAGTTGGACAATCTGCAATTTCAAGATTGCTTCGTGGCGGATTTGCATCTGGGGAGTACTGAAGCTGCATCCGGGAGTTCATCCGCGCCAGCACCGAGCTTGCTGTCGCTGCAGATGGTCGTAGGGCGACCGCTCCCACCATGCTCGTCGGCATCGGTTCTTTCCGGCCGGCGGACGATGGCGTTGTTCAACCTCCAGGCTGATTTGCCAACAAGGAGGCTCTTCTGCTTCACCATAGTTTGCTTCCGCCGGCTCATCCCAAGTGGTTCCGTCCCCGGTGATGTTTCGGTTGACTATGGTGAGAAGCTCTGGCGAGGTGGAGAAGAAGCAGGACCCGATTGCGTTTTTCAGTCTTCATCTAGGGTCCAAAATGCAAAAAGGGTGGGGTTTGTTGTAATTTCCTTTATCTTGTTGTACCCTGATGTAAAGTGTATCTCCACTGCTGATAAATGAAGCTTCTAGGCCCTCTTGGGCCTATCCCTGTTCAAAAAAAAAAAAGTCCTTTGTGGCATTTCAGTGTGTCAAATGGTCTTTGCGGCAAAGATTCAGCCTGTTTTGTTCTGCCTTTATTAGTCTTTGTAGAAAATTTTGGCTTGATCCCGTGTGTAAGTGTGTGGGGCTTTGTTTGTTTTTGTAAGTTGGTTTAACATTTTTTCTCTTCAACCGATTTGTATGTATTAATTTAGGCATGTGGTGCATGATTCAGCATTTGCAACAGTCTGGAACATATAATTTGGTTACGAAGGCAGACTGCAGTGAACCTTACTGGTGTGGAAGGAACTCGGACCATTGCATTATGCTCGATCAGTTGATGGGAAAGGACAATCGAGACACCGGTAGCAAACAACTGAAAAATGAGCCAGAAGAGTGCAGACGTCAACGAACCACACTCCAGAACCTTCTCCGCTCTACACCATTATTATCCACTATCATCCAGTCTCTCCGTGTCTCTCGAATCATCTCCCGACGTCGACGCCGCGAACACTTGCCAATTTATTTGCGCCAATCTCCCAGTTCCTTGGCCTTCCCAAACTCGCCAACGCCGATCGACACTCCAATCCCGAGCTCTCGGAATCCAAGAAATGGCGGACCTCTTCCTCGGCAGCCCCTTCAGGCGCCTGCTCTACGCCCGCCCGTACGCCTCGGCCACGGCCGCCATGGACTGGGTGGAGACTCCGACCTCCCACATCATCAAGATCAACGTCCCGGGGCTGGGCAAGGACGACGTCAAGGTGCAGGTGGAGGACGGCAACGTGCTGAGCGTCAGGGGCGCGGCCAAGGAGAAATCGGAGGAGGAGACCGTGTGGCACGTGGCGGAGCGCGGGAAGCCGGAGTTCGCGCGCGAGGTGGCGCTGCCGGAGCACGTGAAGGTGGAGCAGATCAGGGCCGGCGTGGAGAACGGCGTGCTCACCGTCGTCGTGCCCAAGGAGCCCGCGCCCGCCCGCCCCAGGACCAGGCCCATCGCCGTCTCCAGCAAGCTCTGAGACCGCCGGACTCTCTGTGTGCCGTGTGCGCGGTGGTGGAAAGCTTTAGTTGCTCCGTATATTTTCGTAAAAGAAAGTTGCGCTGTTTATGAGGTGGACAATGTAACAGTGAATCTTTATTTTTGAGTATGTGAACATCGAAGCAGCGAGGAATACAACTGAATCAATGGTCGATTACACAGCAAGATTTCTCTGGGTTCACTGGAAAGTAAGCCCCGTGCCGCGGAACTTGTCGGCCACGACCTCGTCCATGCGGCGCGCCATCTCCGGCGTCATGTGGTTCGCCCAGTCGCCGGCCACGCCCTTCCTGAACAGCGCCTTGCGCGGGAACCCGAGGCCGTCCATGAGCCCCGTCCTGTTCACCTCCACGTTCCTCAGACTGCCGAGGCTGCAGAGCTCGACGATGCCGCGGACGGCGCCGGCCTCCTCCTCCGCCTCGGAGAACGGCACGCCGACGAACCGCGCCAGCCTCCTCACGTTCGCGGCGGGGTCGCGCAGCAGCTCCTCGTACCTCAGGAAGAGCACCTGCTCCGGACACGCCGCGCTCGCGCTCCAGTACCCGAGGACGTGGTCCCAGAACGGGCCGTACGTGCTGCCGCCGTCGCAGATGGAGTCGAGGGTGTCGCCGAACGGGGTCTCCGGGTGCGCGCTCCGGCGGAACTGCCACAGCGAGACAGCCGTGTCCTTGGGCTCCCTGCAGATGTACACGACCTTGTTCAAGCCGCGCGGCAGCATGGCGTGCGGCATGTGCGTGTACATGAGGCGCGGGGACGGGAGCGCGGCGAGGCGGGCCTCCCTGCTGCCGCCTTCGGCGAGGAGGGCGTCGAGGAAAGGCACGCACTCGTGCGGGTTGAGGCGGAGGAGCGGGTGGTCGGCGCCGGCGGGCGGGTAGGAGCGGCGCGCCATCGTGGCGAACGCGAGGGCGTTGAGCCACGTGGTGCCGCACTTGGGTAGGCTGGCGATGACGACGTCGTCGGGGCGGGGAACGAGGCGGCGCTGCATGGCGACTGCCGCCGGGACGAAGCGCTCCGGCAGCCAGAAGCCCTGGTAGCAGCGGAGCTTGAGCTTGGTGCCGGCTGCGAGCTTGATCGGCAGCGCAGATAACAGCTTATGTAAACAGATTGTGTATCCTTCTATAGACATACCTTGGACTCGCATATGTTTATGTTGTACCACTCTGAGAGATGTAATATGGGTGAAACGGTGTTTCACTTGTGTTATGTCAGCGACTTGTGTACTACACCATGCAGTGGTACGCTGGGTCACCACAGGTACTGACAAACCTTGTTTACTGAGAAGGCTAAATCAGGGCGTGTCAATGTCTAGGCCTGAAGAGCTCCAACAATACTTCTGCATTGAGTGCTATCCTCAGAACAAAGAGGTATATCATCTGTCAGAGACAATTGTTCAGGGAAGACAGAGGTGTAGGGGTAGACTTACAACTGCGCATTCCAACTCTGTCAAGTAAATCTGTAGCATATTTTTCCTGTGTAAGAAGTATACCATTGTGTACCTTCTTTACCTCAATTCCAATGCAGTAATAAAAATCACCTAGATCTTTGATAGCAAAGTTTTTATTCAAATCTCGAAGAAGAGCAGTAATGGCATGATCAGAAGAACCAGTAACTATGATGTCATCAACATAAATCAGAACAAACATAGTAATACCTGACTTGTTGAAGAGAAATAATGAAGTATCAGCCTTTGATGGTGTAAATCCAGGCTCACACAGCTTGGAACTCAGCCTAGAATACCAGGCTCGAGGGGCTGGTTTTAATCCATACAGAGCTTTTTCAAGTTTGCAACTATAATGCGGAGCGTGAGGATTTTCAAAACCTGGGGATTGTTTCATATAAACCTCCTCTTCCAAAACACCATGTAAAAACACGTTCTTGACATCTAGCTGCCGTAGACTCCATCCACGAGAGACGGAAAGAGATAAAACAATTCTGATAGTAGCAATCTTTACCAAAGGGCTGAAAGTGTCTTCATAATCAATGCCATACCTTGGCTTGAAACCTTTTGCAACCAGTCGTGCCTTGTATCTATCAATAGAACCGTCTTCCTTCTTCTTTATACGACATACCCATTTGCAATCAATCAAGTTTTTGTTACTGCTTGGAGGAACAAGATGCCAAGTCTTGTTCTCAATAAGTGCATTATATTCCTCCTCTATAGCTTGTCGCCAATTTTGAATCATTCAACGCTTCTGTAAGAGTATATGGTTCACCTGTAGAGGAGAGCATACCATATCTAATGGTACCATCATTGTATTGCTTTGGATGACATATACCTTTCTGCAGCCGAGTACGAACACCAGGTGGTGATGGCGGCGAAGAGGCTTCAACATCAGAATTTTCAGAATGTGAAAAGGTTAAATTTTCAGAGCTTGTGGCAGGCTCACCCCCACCGGCACCGGCTACAAATGACCCTCCCGGGGATCCCTGTGATGCAGGCGACAACAGCCTAGATGGAAGGACATGCGCATGCGGCCTCCGTCCGTGAGCGCCTGGTGGCGGCGAGGCACTGGGTGGATGGGCGTGGTCCCCATCGGGCGCGTGGCCACCACGCGTGGCAACAGCAGGCGATTCGCTGCGCGGGGGGACCGACTGCGCACATGTGATGACGGGGCGGGCGACTGGGTGGGAGGATCTGCCTCGGACCGCCGCGCCTCAGGATCTTTTCGGCCAAGGGAATGTTCCTCCAAATCTTCCTCGTGTCCAGCGCCCGTTTCGTCCGTTTCTGAATCATCTTCAACATCATTTTCTGCATCATTTTCTTCACTGTTTTCAGTGAGATTTTCTTCTGTAGCTGCATCTTCCTGTTGCACATTAGTACCAGCGACAATAGGCACAATATGTTCATTGCAATTATGGACACTCTCATGGGAGTTGGAGGTGGAAGATGGAAGAAGCGAAATTTCTTTCTTGAGAAGAGCACCGACTTTGGATGAAGGGAGGCAAAGGGAAAGACATTTTCATCAAAAACAACATCACGAGAGATGTACACACGTCCTGTAGATATGTCTAGACATTTAACACCTTTGTGAAGTGGACTATATCCAAGAAACACACACCTTTTTGACCGAAAAGCGAGTTTTCATTTATTGTAGGGACGAAGGTTAAGCCAACAAGCACAACCAAAAGTTCTAAGAGCATCATAATTTCGTGTTACATGAAGTACACGTTCAGTGAGTGTTTCATACTTAAGAACATTGCTAGGAAGAAGATATATGAGAAAAGTGGCAGTGACAAAAGCTTCATCCCAAAATTTGAGAGTCATGGAAGCATTAGCAAGCAAGGCAAGACCAACTTCATTTATATGACGGTGTTTTCTTTCAGCTGAACCATTTTGTTGATGGGCATGGGGACAAGAGACGTGATGTGTGATGCCAACCTTTTGGAAGAATCCATTCATTTTTTCTCACCTCCCCAGTCAATTTGCATAGTAATAATTTTCCTATCAAACTTGCGTTCAACATATTGCTGATAATTGAGAAAAGCTTGATAAACATCAGAACGCTTTTTAAGCAAATAAATCCATGTGAATTTACTAAAATCATCGATAAAGCTTACATAGTATGCATGTTTCCCATAGAGAGAGGGGGCAGGACCCCATGCATCAAAGAATACCAGCTCCAAAGGAACAGTAGAGACACTAGAAGATATGGGGTATGGTAACTGGTTTCTCTTGGCCAACTGACAAGAGTCACAAACATATGGAGTACTCTCTGGGGAGTAAGCTATTTTATTTCTTCCAAGAACTTACTGAACCACAAATGAAGATGGATGTCCTAAGCGGCGATGCCATGTGGAGGATGATGGATTTATTGAGATGAAGGCATGCTTGGCACTCATGGAACATGGGCACCAAGGGATAGAGACCACCGCAAGAGCCTCTAAACAGAACTCTTCGTGTTGCTTGGTCCTTGATTAAAAATAAGAAATGATGAAACTCAATAAAGAAATGATTATCAAGAGTAAAGCTATGACCATATAATAGATTTTTGGAAGCACTAGGAACATGAAGGATATTTTTGAGATCAAAGGAACCATGAGGAGTGCGCAAAATTGAACTGCCAATGTGACTAATGTTCATACCTGTACCTTCAGCAGTGCGAACACTGTCTTGCCCATGGTACTTGTTGGCCATGAGAAGTTTGTTCAGCTCGCTAGTGATCTGGTCGGTTGCCCCTGTGTGAGTGTACCAGTTTGTATCAACACCATATGATGCAAGGTGTGCACCCTTTTCACCATCATCTTTATTCTTCTTGTCATTTGAGTAGCGCCACCAGCACTTGCTAGCAGGATGGCCATGCTTAGTGCATATCTGACAATCATTGTTCACATATGGGGTGGGGGTGCAATCAAAACGACGACCATCACCATCGGAGTGATGACGATCACAATCAGTGTTCACATATGGGGTGGAGGTGGAGTGTGACCACTAGGCGGCAGAGTGCGGCCATGTGGACGTTGATCACGTCCTGCTCCATGGCGAGCAAGGTTTGCGGAGGACACAAATTCTCCGCTTTCTTCAACTCCATGCATTGCACATATCATAAGAACACAGCTGCTCATAAAAATCATCAGGAGTAGTACCAGAATTGCCATTCACAGAAGTAATTAAGGCATTATATTCACCCTTGTCTAGACCATCCAGCAAATAACCAAGCATCTCATCATCTTCAACCGGTTTACCAAGAGCTGAAAGTTCCGAGGCAAAACCTTTCATCTTGGTGTAGTAGGTGACGACTGTCATGGAGAGCTTATTTGTGTCGTAGAGTTTCGCACAAAGGTGCTGGGCTTTGGTACGTGAGGCCGTCTTGAACATGGCGTTGATGGCCGACCATGCCCCAGCTGTGGAACTCACATCAAGGAGATGCGACAGGATGTCTGCTGACAGCGTGTTTAGAAGGAACCGAAGGAGCTACTGATCGCGAGCAAGCTACATGATGTAGGTAGGATTCTCAACTTGAATCTTCTTCTTCTTCTCTGAGTCTTAAATTTCGACGGTCTTGGCAGGAGCAACATCGGTGCCTTCAAGCAGTGCCATGACGTTGGCACCGAGAAACGGCAGGAACACTAGGGCCTTCCATAGCAAAAAATTTCCACAAGTTAGCTGCTGCGCGGAGGGGTGGGGCACCGACGGCAGCAGTCAGCCCGGAGTGATGAAGAGCATATCGATCTAGGGTTTTGGGTGTTGAGCTGGTGTATGGCGGCTGAGGATTGGGTTTTCAGGATTGTTGTGTAGGTTGTAGACGGGTTGAGGTTTTCTAGGTGTTGTAGACGGCGACACCAGAAGGGATATGGCAGCAGCCGAATCTTGATTGTATGGTGGTGGTGGTGGCTAAAAGACTAACGACGACAATGGCCGGTTTTGAGATGTATCGCGACGGCAACAGATGAACTGCATCGGTGGCAAGGTTTCTTGGCGGCGGCGGCAGCTGAAGGTCAATGGCGGCGGCAACAGCCAGGTTGCCGAGGGAGACCAGAGCTGTGATACCATGTCGGTAGACTAGGTTTGGAACGAGTGGATTCGTCTTCCCTCAGTTACGTGTTAAGTATAGGGCCAAACATGGATCGAGTTGTCCAAGAGAGGGACTCCAATACACATACATATTGAGAGTAGAAACATGAAAAAACAAAACCTATTACATATTCTAACAATATATATACTGTTGTGTGGCCTATGTTTCACATACATGTACTACTAAGTGAGATTTCACCTAAAAATTGAATCTTTGCCAAGGTTTGTTGATTTGCCGTCATGTACCAATCCGTGCAACGATCCCTGCCAACCAAATCTAAAGAGCTGTCTTTAGCAGTGTGGTTTAGGGATTGTATGAGATGAGCTTTTGTGGGTATCCCCGTAAATACTCCCCTACCAAACAAACCCGAAGGGAGCGCTACGATCTTGGTTGCAAAGATTTTCTTTCTACTATGAGGTTTTTTTTTTTTTAGAAATACAGTACAAACGCAGACGCTCATATACAGACGTATACATTTATCCCTACTAACGCAGACACGCACACCCTACTCCTATGAACATCTTCGGAAGACTGAGTCAGCGGATTGGATCTTGAAATTGACGAAGTCATCATAGGCGTCTCGCTGTCGACGCGAACGTCCCTCCCACTGAATGAATATTCCGCCTTTATGAGACACACAGATGTCAAACCTGGGGTTTGAACTTTAGTGGGTTGGGGGTGCACCCTTTCTTCTTCAAACTGCTACAATATTTGTTCTGGTTTTGTATTTGTGGAACCAGAGAAATGTTATTCTCCCACGTACATTTCACTCAGATTTTCTGAGATTCATTCAGGTTCAATCCCCACGACATCGGTTGACTGTCGTGCCGCCGCTGTACTTTTAGCAAATCCGCTTACAAGTCCTTTGTGGCATTTCAGTGGGTCAAATGGTCTTTGCGGCAAAGATTCAGCCTGTTTTGTTCTGCCTTCATTAGTCTTTGTAGAAAATTTTGGCTTGATCCCGTGTGTAAGTGTGTGGGGCTTTGTTTGTTTTTATAAGTTGGTTTAACATTTTTTTATCGTCAACCGATTTGTATGTATTAATTTAAGGCCTGGCTAGGACCATCTGTCCAGAAAAAAGCTTAACCATGTGATGCATTATTCAGCATTTGCAACAGTCTGGAACATATAATTTGGTTATGAAGGCAGACTGCACTGAACCGTAATGGTCTGGAAGGAACTCGGAATTACGCTGGATCAGTTGATGGGAAAGGACAATCGAAACACCGGTAGCAAACAACTGAAAAATGATCCAGAAGAGTGCAGACGTCAACAAACCACACTCCAGAACCTTCTCCGCTCTACACCATTATTATCCACAATCATCCAGTCTCTCCGTGTCTCTCGAATCATCTCCCGACGTCGACGCCGCGAACACTTCCCAATTTATTTGCGCCAATTTCCTATAGTTACTTCGCCTTCCCAAAAAAACTCGCCAACGCCGATCGACACTCCAATCCCAAGCTCTACGAATCCAAGAAATGGCGGACCTCTTCCTCGGTAGCCCCTTCCGGCGCCTCGTCTACGCCCGCCCGTACGCCTCGGCCACGGCCGCCATGGACTGGGTGGAGACCCGGACCTCCCACATCATCAAGATCAACGTCCCGGGGCTGGGCAAGGACGACGTCAAGGTGCAGGTGGAGGACGGCAACGTGCTGACCGTCAGGGCAGCGGCGAAGGAGAAATCGTAGGAGGAGACCGTGTGGCACGTGGCGGAGCGCGGGAAGCCGGAGTTGGCGCGGGAGGTGGCGCTGCCGCCTGCCGGAGCACGTGAAGGTGGAGCAGATCAGGGCCGGCGTGGAGAACGGCGTGCTCACCGTCGTCGTGCCCAAGGAGCCCGCGCCCGCCCGGCGCAGGACCAGGCCCATCGCCGTCTCCAGCAAGCTCTGAGACCGCCGGACTCTCTGTGTGCCGTGTGCGCGGTGGTGGAAAGCTTTAGTTGCTCTGTATATTTTGGTAAAAAAAAATGTTCGCTGTTTATGAGGTGGCCAATGTAATGTAACAGTGAATCTTTATTTGTGGTACGATGAACATCGAAGAAGCATACAACTGAATCAATGGTCGATTACCACAGGGAGATTTCTCTGGGTTCACTGGAACGTGAGCCCCGTGCCGCGGAACTTGTCGGCGACCACCTCGTCCATGCGGCGCGCCATCTCGGGCGTCATGTGGTTCGCCCAGTCGCCGGCCACGCCCTTCCGGAACAGCGCCTTGCGCGGGAACCCTAGGCCGGCCATGAGCCCCGTCCTGTTCACCTCCATGTTCCTCAGGCTCCCAAGGCTGCAGAGCTCCACGATGCCGCGGACGACGCCGGCATCCTCCTCCGCCTCGGAGAACGGCGCGCCCACGAACCGCGCCAGCCTCCTGACGTTCTCTGCGGGGTCGCGCAGCAGCTCCTCGTACCTCAGGAAGAGCACCTGCTCCGGACACTCCAAGCTCGCGCGCCAGTACCCGAGGACGTGGTCCCAGAACGGGCCGTACGTGCTGCCACCGTCGCAGACGGAGTCGAAGGTGTCGCCGAACGGGATCTCCGGGTGCGCGCTCCGGCGGAACTGCCACAGCGAGACCGCCGTGTCCTTGGGCTCCCTGCAGATGTACACGACCTTGTTCAAGCCGCGCGGCAGCATGGCGTGCGGCATGTGCGTGTACATGAGGCGCGGGGACGGGAGCGCGGCAAGGCGGGCCTCACCGCCGCCTTCGGCGAAGAGGGCGTCCAGGAAAGGGACGCATTCGTGCGGGTTGAGGCGGAGGAGCGGGTGGTCGGCGCCGGCGGGCGGGTAGGAGCGGCGCGCCATCGTGGCGAACGCGAGGGCGTTCAGCCACGTGGTGCCGCACTTGGGCAGGCTAGCGATGACGACGTCGTCGGGGCGGGGAACGAGGCTGCGCTGCATGGCGACCGCCGCCGGGACGAAGCGCTCCGGCAGCCAGAAGCCCTGGTAGCACCGGAGCTTGAGTTTGGTGCCGGCTGCGAGCTTGATCGGCAGCGCGGATACCAGCAGCATGGCGTCATCGTGCTCCTCTGGAGATTTCTCCGATGGCACGGTGGTGACCTGCAGGTCCATCTTGTTCTCGACGTCCTTGAACGGGACGGGGCCTGCCGGCGCCGGAACACTGCCTGCGTTGGTCGCCATGGGCTGGACTGGCAGAGTGGACGTCCGATGGACGATGGTGGTGCGTACGCGTGTGACCGTAGTGGGGATGCGCTTCGTTGAGTGCTGAACTGGTGGCTCCGCCACTGTGGCAATTGATGGGTGCGTTTCACCGAAGCCGCGCACAATATTTCGTGCGCGGATCATGCTTAATTAAAACGCGAAATCTAATAATTGCCTGGGCACTTTGTTGTCTTCCCTGGTGCTCACGCGTGTGCATCGTCCGATCAGAAACGGGTGGTGGAATGGAAGCGGCGGTGAGTTCCGACAGATTTTGGGGTCCAGCGCGCACGTGCGAGTGGAGAGAAAGACAGATAGCTCCGAAATTTCCCCATTCTCGTTCGGCCCCCTCGTCTCCAATCGATAGTGGCCGGCGGCGCGGCGCAGCCATGCCCCGGCGACCAACGCAATCCCGAGCTGGCATATCCGCCGCCCCTCCTCAGCCTCCCCTTCTTCGTGGTGATTGGGTTGGGTACCCCACATACGAGGGCAGGGGAGGCGACACGTGCGGTCCCTTATGGCCGAGAAAGGGCGCCGCAACGGTGGCCGAGACCAATACTGGTGAACACGTCCGGCGAGAGAAGCTCGCGTTCGGGGAGGAAGAGCTGGTGGCGCTTCTTCCGGTCAGCCACAGAAGGTCGATTTTTCTCACCACTCCTCCCTATTTTTCCTTGATGCGTTGTGGACTTGTGGTGTATGTTTGGATAGAGCTGCAACGGGCAGAAGAATTAACGAATCAGGCTGGGTGATCTCATTTTTAGTGATCCTGCTTACCGTGAAGATCTGAGACGGGTGGCCGGGCTGGGAGGTGTCGGCGAGAGAGCGTCGGCGGCGTGGTGCTGCGTCCGAACCGTAGCGCACTTCTGTCGATTTCTTTGCTGGTGAGTGATTTGATCTCAGGCGCTTCCCCGCCCTTGTTGCTTCCGTGTTTTGCCTCGACGAGCTTTTGATTTAGTCGCGGAGACACAGCCCCGCTAGCTAGCCTGGGCAGCCCGGGCTCCACCGACAAATACTCTGTTGATTCTACAATCGCATGACGGCATGAGTGTTCTACCTCCAGTTTTATTGAAATTCACTCGCAGCAGTCGCAGCTTGCCAGTGTTGCCCAGGCTCCAAGGTTGAGCTGCGATCCACCACTAATTTGATTTATCTCCCGTTTGGTCACGGTGGTGCTTGTTTGTAAGAGAAGAAACCAGGCTCACAAATGTTTCCATACCTCAGCCGCATGTATATTTTTCATCAAGAAATGTGCTTTGTACTCATGCGCTGTATTTTATGCTTGGAAATTTGCTTATGGATGAAACAAACCGATAAATTCATGAATATATATGTAATTTTCTATACACAGGATGTATGTATTTTATACCTAAAGTTTTTGGTCATATTATTATACAATGGGGGTACTGTATTATCGTAGGATGTAGTTTTTGAACAATAAATACATCCTGTTAAAGTGGCTGTAGTGATTTCCTGCTCGTAGGATGTATTTCTCTACTCAAAACTTTCCATATGGTAGGACGTTAGTTTTTTCAAAGTTATTTATGGATGTAACACGTAAAATCATTAGTATTGGACATAATACACTGATTTTCTGCTATTTGACGTTGGCAACCTCATATTCTGTCCCAAATGAGAGCCTGTTTCCAATTGTACTTGATGGAGATGGGGTATGATTTCTAGGTCTGCTGACATATCGGGGGATGTACTTTTTCTTTTATTGCTCTCGAGAAACTTCTAAAACAATTCTGATCCCTAGATGTAACTTTTTGCAGTTCCATGTAATATCTTGCCTCTTTTATGTAATTTCTAATTAACATCTCCAAAAAACTAAGTAATTATGTTTCTGGATGTATTTTCCGATTATGTAAAATATTATCTTTTTTGTGGAACTTCTAAAACAGTTTTGTTATCTGTATGTAAGTTTTTCTCTTAAATATTTTACATCTAGAACAATAAAACGATGTAACTCTCATATATTTTCGTTCATTCCAGATGTAACTATTCCTACTGGAGCTTAAAAAAAACTATTTTTTACTGGATGGAAGTTTTGTAGCTTACATCAAGAATGATTGAATGATGGAAGTCTTTAAAGTGAAACACTATTATTTTGTGTGTACTACTGAGATATTTTACTGGAAAACAAAGAGGAGGTAGATTCATTTAGATGTGCTTTTACGTTGAGGTTGAACTTGTTCTATTTTTTCGGGCATGAACTTTTTGGAGTGAGATCAGGTGACATGCACCTTTTGCATATCACCGTGTGACATGCGGCCTAAAGCTAAATTTAAATTTTGCGAAAAAATTTGAAAAAAATCATGCATGTTCACAACATATATTAAGACAACCCCTAAAATTTTTAGATCAAAATTCGAAACATACATCGAGAAACAAAAAAGAGAAATCTGTCATGAATAGTTCCCGAATTCAAATCTGAGTTTCTATGTACACTATTCATATCTGAGTTTCTCTTTTTTGTTTCACGATGTATGTTTCGAATTTTGATCTAAATTTTTTAGAGATTATCTTAATATGTACCGTGAACATACATGATTTTTTCAGATTTTTTCGCAAAGTTTAAATTTGATTTTAGACCGCATGTCACACGGTGACATGCAAAAGGTGCATGTCACCTGATCTCACTCCGAACTTTTTGTGGAAAGAAAAAAGGTGGACGAAGGAAGGCGTGGGAGAGGGATACTTAAAAGCTGCGACCTGGGAGACGGAGAAGGAGAGCACGACCTGGGACCTGGGACCAGGCTCCAAGGTTGAGCTTCGGTTCTGCTTATCGTGCCTTTCAAGTGACGACAAAGTAGGGATGCAAACTACTACTAGAAATACCGGATGAGCAAGTGGGAACATGACTTTTCTATTTTTGGATCGCGTGGGACAGGGTGGCATGCTTCTTTCTGTTTTGGGGAGGGGCACCGTGGAAGTCTAAACGTGCCCGCGCACTCTGTAGCAATGCCCTAATTAAAATATGTCACTACGGTATCCACAGATGCTGAGAATTAACATGCGGTTGGATTGTTAAGAGGTTAGTAGCATTCCCAGCAGCAATGCTACATCTACCGGCATATTAGAGCATCACTAACATTAACCGAAAAAAGAAGCTGGATTCAGTGTCTTGAAAACTTCGCTTAGGATGATTTCACAACTCACGCAGAACAAAAATGAAATAAAAATGTCACGGGAGAATTCTATAGATGATACTTTGATGATTTGATTGAGCATCAAAATTTACATAATATGAACCCTAAACCTAAATTAAGTAGTAGCCCTAACCGCGCAAGCTAATCCCGGCCAAAATGAGGCCCCGATGGCCTGTGCGCACGGCAGTGCCGGTGGTGGTGGAGGAAGGCGTCGAGGTGGAGGAGGGCGTCGACACGAAGGACGGTGAGGAGCTCCTACTCGGAGTCAAGCTCGACGATCTCGAGCTTGATGCGGCGGACGCACACCTCCCGGCGCGCCGCCTCGTACTCCCGCACTTGGCATATGGCGTCGGCCTCCTCCCGGCGCCAGCGAGCGTGGGCCTCCGCCTCCGTGATCGCCGCCACCTGCGCGATCACAGCGTCCTCTCGGAGACGTGGACGTAATCCTCGTCGGAGAATGTTGGTTCGCGCGCGACGACGGCGTCTTCCACCTCGGAGCATGATACGTCTCCAACGTATCTATAATTTCTGATGTTCCATGCTAGTTTTATGACAATACCTACATGTTTTGTTCACACTTTATATCGTTTTGATGCATTTTTCGGAACTAACCTATTAACGAGATGCCGAAGTGCCGCTCTCGTTTTCTGCTGTTTTTGGTTCCAGAAATCTTACAGAGGAAATATTCTCGGAATTTGACGAAATAAAAGCCAAACTTCCTATTTTCCACGGAAGGTTCCAGAGCACCGAAGAGGGACCAGAGGGGAGCCAAGGGGCCCCACCCCACATGGCGGTGCGGCCAAGGGGGGGTGCGCCCCCCTATGGTGTGGGTCCCTTAGGACCCCTCCGAGGCTGCCCTTCCGCCTATAAAGTCTCTCCGTCGCGAAAACCCTAAAAAGATAAGCCACGATACGAGAAAAGTTACGCAGCCGCCGCCATCGCAAAGCCAAATTCGGGGGACATAATCTCTGTCCATGCAGAGATGCGGATGATTTTATGAACTGTGCTACTACTAGGGAGTAAGGGCTGGAAAGGAAAATGAATAGTTGGTCCATCAGGTCCATGCAAATGCGGATGGTTCTATACTTCTATTATTCTATGGACTGTGCTACTACTAGGGAGTAAGGACTAGGAAGGAAAATGAATACTTGGTCAGAGAATGAATACAGATGACCCATCGGGAAATGAGACAAGTTAATCAACACCGACGCCTCGTTTTACGGTCTGGTTTCGTTTTCCCAAGCCATGCCAGCCATCCATGTGCATGTTGCATCCCAGCCGTCCGTGCAACGTCTCACTCGGATCGCCCCATCTTTCCCACCTGAGAATCCAAACATTAGCACCCCATCTCTTCACATTTAGCTCTATAAGTAGAAAGTCATGGCTACACAGCCGCGCGTCGGCTATCGCGTGACTTGTGACTTTGGATTTTGGCGAGGCGAGGCGAGGAGCGCAGTCCCTGCCGCCTATGATCGAAGAGAAGGTCGGCCGGTCAGCATGCGGAGCTCTTCAGCCCAATTCAATCGAAGCAACACGTGTTTAGTCCTTCTCGGTTTGGATATGTTTCCTGTTGATGAGCTAGCTAGCTCGCTCTTATTTTTCTTCTCCATTTGGATCTGTTTCATTTCGTGCTGCCCAGCCAGGTCTTTTGTTTTGCCGTCGTTTGGTTTTGGTTGAGGGGGCCGGCCGGAGATGACGCGATTAAGGGTGCATCATCGCGAGTCAGCTGGATGGATAGCTAGATCCCAAAACCAAACCAATCTGATTTTTGGCAACAAACAAGATTAGAGATTTTTGGGAAAGCTAGCGATCGATGCGGCGGATGCGGATCCGAAACCAAGAAATGGCGGACCTCTTCCTCGGTAGCCCCTTCCGGCGGCTCCTCTACGCCCGCCCGTACGCCTCGGCCACGGCAGCCATGGACTGGGTGGAGACCCCGACCTCCCACATCATCAAGATCAACGTCCCGCCGGACTCTCTGTGTGCCGTGTGCGCGGTGGTGGAAAGCTTTAGTTGCTCTGTATATTTTCGTAAAAGAAAGTTGCGCTGTTTATGAGGTGGCCAATGTAATGTAACAGTGAATCTTTATTTGTGGTACCATGAACATCGAAGCAGCATACAACTGAATCAATGGTCGATTACACAGGGAGATTTCTCTGGGTTCACTGGAAAGCAAGCCCCGTGCCGCGGAACTTGTGGGCGACGACCTCGTCCATGCGGCGCGCCATCTCCGGCGTCATGTGGTTCGCCCAGTCGCCGGCCACCCCCTTCCTGAACAGCGCCTTGCGCGGGAACCCGAGGCCGTCCATGAGCCCCGTCCTGTTCACCTCCATGTTCCTCAGGCTCCCGAGGCTGCAGAGCTCCACGATGCCGTGGACGACGCCGGCCTCCTCCTCCGCCTCGGAGAACGGCACGCCGACGAACCGCGCCAGCCTCCTCACGTTCTCGGCGGGGTCGCGCAGCAGCTCCTCGTACCTCAGGAAGAGCACCTGCTCGGGACACGCCGCGCTCGCGCGCCAGTACCCGAGGACGTGGTCCCAGAACGGGCCGTACGTGCTGCCGCCGTCGCAGACGGACTCGAAGGTATCGCCGAACGGGAGCTCCGGGTGCGCGCTCCGGCGGAACGCAGCACAGCGAGACCGCCGTGTCCTTGGGCTCCCTGCAGATGTACACGACCTTGTTCAAGCCGCGCGGCAGCACGGCGTGCGGCATGTGCGTGTACATGAGGCGCGGGGACGGGAGCGCGGCGAGGCTGGCCTCACCGCCGCCTTCGGCGAAGAGGGCGTCCAGGAAAGGGACGCACTCGTGCGGGTTGAGGCGGAGGAGCGGGTGGTCGGCGCCGGCGGGCGGGTAGGACCGTCGGGCCATCGTGGCGAAGGCGAGGGCGTTGAGCCACGTGGTGCCGCACTTGGGCAGGCTGGCGATGACGACGTCGTCGGGACGGGGAACGAGGCGGCGCTGCATGGCGACGGCCGCCGGGACGAAGCGCTCCGGCAGCCAGAAGCCCTGGTAGCAGCGGAGCTTGAGCTTGGTGCCGGCTGCCTGCTTGATCGGCAGCGAGGATACCAGCATGGCGTCATCGTGCTCTTCTGGAGATCTCTCCGCTGGCACGGTGGTGACCTGCAGGTCCATCTTGTTCTCGACGTCCTTGAACGGGACGGGGCCTGCCGGCGCCGGAACACTTGCTGCGTTGGTCGCCATGGGCTGGACTGGCGAAGTGCTATGCAGAGTGGACGTCCGATGGTGGTGCGTACGCGTGTGACCGTAGTGGGGATGCGCTTCGTTGAGTGCTGAACTGGTGGCTCCGCCACTGTGGCAATTGATGGGTGCGTTTCACCGAAGCCGCGCGCAATATTTCGTGCGCGGATCATGCTTAATTAAAATATGTCACTAACATGCGGTTGGATTGTTAAGAGGTTAGTAGCATTCCCAGCAGCAATGCTACATCTACCGGCATATTAGAGCATCACTAACATTAACCGAAAAAAGAAGCTGGATTCAGTGTCTCGAAAACGTCGCTTAGGATGATTTCACAACTCGCGCAGAACAGAAATCGTAACACACGAACTAAAAAATGAAATAAAAATGTCACGGGAGAGTTCTATAGATGATACTTTGATGATTCGATAGAGCATCAAAATTTACATAATATGAACCCTAAACCTAAATTAAGTAGTAGCCCTAACCGCACAAGCTAATCCCGGCCAAAATGAGGCCCCGATGGCATGTGCGCACGGCAGTGCCGGTGGTGGTGGAGGAGGGCGTCGACATGAAGGACGGTGAGGAGCTCCTACTCGGAGTCAAGCTCGACGATCTCGAGCTTGATGCGGCGGACGCACACCTCCCGGCGCGCCGCCTCGTACTCCCGCACTTGGCATACGGCGTCGGCCTCCTCCCGGCGCCAGCGAGCGTGGGCCTCCGCCTCCGTGATCGCCGCCACCTGCGCGATCACAGCGTCCTCTCGGAGACGTGGACGTAATCCTCGTCGGAGAATGTTGGTTCGCGCGCGACGACGGCGTCTTCCACCTCGGAGCATGATACGTCTCCAACGTATCTATAATTTCGATGTTCCATGCTAGTTTTATGACAATACCTACATGTTTTGTTCACACTTTATATCGTTTTGATGCATTTTCCGGAACTAACCTATTAACGAGATGCCGAAGTGCCAGTTCCTGTTTTCTGCTGTTTTTTGTTCCAGAAATCTTACACATGAAATATTCTTGGAATTAGACAAAATAAAAGCCAAACTTCCTATTTTCCACGGAAGGTTCCAGAGCACCGAAGAGGGACCAGAGGGGAGCCAAGGGGGCCCCACCCAACATGGCGGCGCGGCCAAGGGGGGTGCGCCCCCTATGGTGTGGGTCCCTCAGGACCCCTCCGAGGCTGCCCTTCCGCCTATAAAGTCTCTCCGTCGCGAAAACCCTAAAAAGATAAGCCACGATACGAGAAAAGTTACGCAGCTGCTGCCATAGCGAAGCCAAGTTCGGGGGACAGAATCTCTGTTCCGACACGCCGCCGGGACGGGGAATTGCCCCCGGAATCCATCTCCATCGACACCACCGCCATCTCCATCGCCGCTGCTGTCTCCCATGATGAGGAGGGAGTAGTTCTCCCCCGAGGCTAAGGGTTCTACCGGTAGCTATGTGGTTCATCTCTCTCTCCCATGTGATCTTTATGTGATCATGAGCTTTGTATCACTATTACTATGTGCTACTCTAGTGATGTTATTAAATTAGTCTATTCCTCCTTCATGATGTAATGTTGACAGTGTGTGCATCATGTAGTACTTGGCGTAGGTTATGATTGTGATCTCTTGTAGATTATGAAGTTAACTATTACTATGCACTCTAGAGGTTGCTTTAATATGAACTCCGGATTCACTCTCCACGGTGTGATGGTGACAGTGTGTGCATTGTGTGTGTTTCCTTTATGACGTTGTGGAGCTTGTTTACTCCGGCTTGAGGTGTGCTTTTATAGCCCTACACAATGAATGGTGTTTATTATCCAACAAGAGAGTGTTAGAAAGTAGCACAAGAGAAGAGAAGTTATTTATTTATGTGATCATTGTTGAGAGTGTCCACTAGTGAAAGTATGATCCCTAGGCCTTCTTTCCAAATATCGAATCACCGTTTACTTACTGTTCTACTGCATGTTTACTTGCTGCCATATTTATTTCAGATTGTTATTACCACTCATATTCATCCATATCACTTGCATCTTACTATCTCTTCGCCGAACTAGTGCACTTATACATCTGACAAGTGTATTAGGTGTGTTGGGAACACAAGAGACTTCTTGTATCGTAATTGCAGGGTTGCTTGAGAGGGATATCTTTGACCTCTACCTCCCTGAGTTCGATAAACCTTGGATGATTCACTTAAGGGAAACTTGCTGCTGTTCTACAAACCTCTGCTCTTGGAGGCCCAACACTGTCTACAGGAAAAGAAGCGTGCGTAGACATCAAGCTATTTTCTGGCGCCGTTGCCGGGGAGGTAAGGTAAAAGGTATTCACATCCTCCGACTACTAAGCTATTTCCTAGCACTGTTGCCGGTGTGTGAGTGCTCGAAGCTATTTCCTTTAGATCCTGCAATTGCATCTTTTTGTTTCTTGTTTTTATTTTCACTAGTTAGGCTTAATGGAAAACAACAAAAAAATTAGAGATCTTTATGAACTTTATATTGAATTAGGACATGATGTGTTTGAAGAGAGAATTAAAAAACCCATGGAACTTTGTTTGCAAAATAGTTGTAGCAATGTTATTAGCATGAACTCTTTGAATACTATTATTGCTAATGCTATGGAAGAATTTAAGCTTGGGGAAGCTGGTTGTGACATTTTTAGTCCCCCAAGTTTTGAGGAGAAAATTTTCTTTGATGATACTTTGCCTCCATTTATGATGATTATAATGATAGTGGTATTTTGGTGTCACCTACTATGGAGGATAAAGTTTATTATGATTATACCATGCCTGCAATTTATGATGATTACAATGATGGTGTGATAGTTTTACTCCCACTATTACTAATAAAATTAATTATGCTTATGTGAATAAGAATGCTTTATGTGATAGTTATATTGTTGAGTTTGTTCATGATGCTACTGAAAGTTATTATGAGAGAGGGAAACATGGTTATATGCATCTTAATAATATTAAGTTTCCCCTCTTTATGTTGAGAATCTTGAAGTTGCGCTTGTGTTGCCTTTCTATGCTTGTTGCATTATGCTTACATGACTTGTTTATTTACAAGATTCCTTTTCATAGGAAGTGGGTTAGGCTTAAATTTGTTTCATACTTGCTTTTTGATGTTCTCTTTTGCTTCAACACTTATTTCTTGCGAGAGCATCATTAAAATTACTGAGCCCATCTTAATGGCTATAAAGAAAGCACTTCTTGGGAGATAATCCATGTTTTATTTTGCTACTGCTTTGTTGTGTCTTGGAAGTTGTTACTACTGTAGCAACCTCTCCTTATCTTTATTTTATTGCATTGTTGTGCCAAGTAAATTCTTTGATAGTAAGGTTGATACTAGATTTGGATTACTGCGCAGAAACAGATTTCTTGCTGTCACGAATTTGAGTAGGCCTCTCTGTAGGTAACTCAGAAAAATCTGCCAATTTTCATGAGTGATCCTCAGATATGTACGCAACTTTCATTCAATTTTAGCTTTTTCATCTGAGCAAGTTAAGTGCCTCTAAAAAATTCGTCTTTACGGACTGTTCTATTTTGACAGATTCTGCCTTTTATTTCGCATTGCCTCTTTTGCTATGTTGAATGGATTTCTTTGTTCCATTAACTTTCAGTAGCTTTGTGCAATGTCCAGAAGTGTTAAGAATGATTATGTCACCTCTGAATATGTGAATTTTTGATTAGGCACTAACCCTCTAATGAGTTTGTTTTGAGTTTGGTGTGGAGGAAGTTTTCAAGGGTCAAGAGAGGTGGATGATACAATATGATCAAGAAGAGTGAAAAGTCTAAGCTTGGGGATCCCCCCGTGGTTCATCCCTGCATATTTCAAGAAGACTCAAGCATCTAAGCTTGGGGATGCCCAAGGCATCTCCTTCTTCATCGACAACTTATCAGGTCACCTCTAGTGAAACTATATTTTTATTCTGTCACATCTTATGTGCTTTACTTGGAGCGTCTGTATGTTTTTATTTTTGTTTGTGTTTGAATAAAATCGGATCCTAGCATTCCTTGTGTGGGAGAGAGACACGCTCCTCTCGTTCATATGAACACTGGTGTTCTTAGCTTTACTTTTAATGTTCATGGCGAAGGTTGAAACTTCTTTGTTCATTGTTATTTGGTTGGAAACAGAAAATGCTTCATGTGGTAATTGGTATATTGTCTTGAATAATTCGATACTTGGCAATTGTTGTGCTCAAATAGATCATGTTTAAGCTCTTGCATCATGTACTTTGCACCTATTAATGAAGAACTACCATAGAGCTTGTTGAAATTTGGTTTGCATGATTGGTCTCTCTAAAGTCTAGATATTTTCTGGTGAAGTGTTTGAACAACAAGGAGACAGTGTAGAGTCATATAATGCTTGCAATATGTTCTTATGTAAGTTTTGTTGTACCGGTTCATACTTGTATTTGCTTCAAACAACCTTGCTAGCCAAAGCCTTGTACTGAGAGGGAATTCTTCTCGTGCATCCAAATCCTTGAGCCAAAAACTATGCCATTTGTGTCCACCATACCTACCTACTACATGGTATTTCTCTGCCATTCCAAAGTAAATTACTTGAGTGCTACCTTTAAAATTTCATTCCTTGTCTTTGCAATACATAGCTCATGGGAAAATAGCTTAAAAACTATTGTGGTATTGAATATGTTGCTTATGTATCTTATTTCTTATAATTTACTTGTTGAGCGGTAACCATGTTTCTGGGGACGCCATCAACTATTACACCTTTGTTGAATATCATGTGAGTTGCTATGCATGTTCGTCTTGTCTGAAGTAAGGGTGATTTATCATGATTAAATGGTTTGAGGATGCATATTATTAGAGAAGAACATTGGGCCGCTAAGTAAAGCCATGAATCATGGTGGAAGTTTCAGTTTGGACATTAATCCTCAATCTCTTATGAGTATATTATCTGTTGTTGAATGCTTATGCATTAAAGAGGAGTCCATTATTTGTTTTCTATGTTGTCCCGTATGGATGTCCTTAGTTGAGATCTATCAAAAACGAGAAATCAAATGCGATCTATCTCCTTGGACCTTTGTACAGGCGGCATAGAGGTACCCCTTTGTGACACTTGGTTGAAACATATGTTATGCAATGATAATTTATGTAAATCCAAGCTAATTAGGACAAGGTGCGAGCACTATTGGTATTCTATGCATGAGGCTTGCAACTTATAGGATGTCTTATGCATAACACATATGAATTATTACTACCGTTGACAAAATTGTTTCTATGTTTTCAAAATGAAAAGCTCTAGCACAAAAATAGTAATCCATGATTCCCTCTGCGAAGGGCCATTCTTTTACTTTATGTTGAGTCAGTTTACCTATTTCTTTCTATCGTAGAAGCAAACATTTGTGTCAACTGTGTGCATTGATTCCTACATACTTGCTTATTTGCATTCATCATATTACTTTGTGTTGACAATTATCCATGAGATATACATGTTGAAGTTGAAAGCAACTGCTGAAACTTATATCTTCCTTTGTGTTGCTTCAAAACCTTCTACTAAGAATTTATTGCTTTATGAGTTAACTCCTATGCAAGTCTTATTGATGCTTGTCTTGAAAGTACTATTCATGAAAAGTCTTTGCTATATGATTCAGTTGTTTAGTCATTATCTTTAACATTGCTTTGAATCACTTCATTCATCTCATATGCTTTACAATAGTATGATCAAGATTATGATAGTAGCATGTCACTTCAGAAATTATTCTTGTTATCGTTTACCTACTCGAGGGCGAGTAGGAACTAAGCTTGGGGATGCTTGATACGTCTCCAACGTATCTATAATTTCTGATGTTCCATGCTAGTTTTATGACAATACCTACATGTTTTGTTCACACTTTATATCGTTTTGATGCATTTTCCGGAACTAACCTATTAACGAGATGCAGAAGTGCCAATTCCTGTTTTCTGCTGTTTTTGGTTCCAGAAATCTTACACAGGAAATATTCTCGGAATTGGACGAAATAAAAGCCATACTTCCTATTTTCCACGGAACGTTCCAGAGCACCGAAGAGGGACCAGAGGGGAGCCAAGGGGGCCCCACCCCACATGGCGGCGCGGCCAAGGGGGGGCGCCCCCTATGGTGTGGGTCCCTCAGGACCCCTCCGAGGCTGCCCTTCCGCCTATAAAGTCTCTCCGTCGCGAAAACCCTAAAAAGATAAGCCACGATACGAGAAAAGTTACGCAGCCGCCGCCATCTCGAAGCCAAGTTCGGGGGACAGAATCTCTGTTCTGGCACGCCGCCGGGACGGGGAATTGTCCCCGGAATCCATCTCCATCGACACCACCGCCATCTCCATCGCCGCTGCTGTCTCCCATGATGAGGAGGGAGTAGTTCTCCCCCGAGGCTAAGGGTTCTACCGGTAGCTATGTGGTTCATCTCTCTCCCATGTGATCTTTATGTGATCATGAGCTTTGTATCACTATTACTATGTGCTACTCTAGTGATGTTATTAAAGTAGTCTATTCCTCCTTCATGATGTAATGTTGACAGTGTGTGCATCATGTAGTACTTGGCGTAGGTTATGATTGTGATCTCTTGTAGATTATGAAGTTAACTATTACTATGCACTCTAGAGGTTACTTTAATATGAACTCCGGACTCACTCTCCACGGTGTGATGATGACAGTGTGTGCATCGTGTGTGTTTCCTTTATGACGTTGTGGAGCTTGTTTACTCCGGCTTGAGGTGTGCTTTTATAGCCCTACACAATGAATGGTGTTTATTATCCAACAAGAGAGTGTTAGAAAGTAGCACAAGAGAAGAGAAGTTATTTATTTATGTGATCATTGTTGAGAGTGTCCACTAGTGAAAGTATGATCTCTAGGCCTTGTTTCCAAATATCGAATCACCGTTTACTTACTGTTCTACTGCATGTTTACTTGCTGCCATATTTATTTCAGATTGTTATTACCACTCATATTCATCCATATCACTTGCATCTTACTATCTCTTCGCCGAACTAGTGCACCTATACATCTGACAAGTGTATTAGGTGTGTTGGGGACACAAGAGACTTCTTGTATCGTAATTGCAGGGTTGCTTGAGAGGGATATCTTTGACCTCTACCTCCCTGAGTTCGATAAAGCTTGGGTGATTCACTTAAGGGAAACTTGCTGCTGTTCTACAAACCTCTGCTCTTGGAGGCCCAACACTGTCTACAGGAATAGAAGCGTGCGTAGACATCAGAGCACAGGGGCAGCTCGAACCGCCGGAGGAGGAGCCCTCGCCGTCGTTGTTCGCGTATTTCACGAGCTTGCATGGGGCGTTATCCCCCAGTTTGTCCACCAGCGGGCGCTGCGCTTGCGCGCGCCCTCCGAGCAGTTGAACTTCCTCTGTCCCGCCTCCGTGCGGAACACGGGAGGCCACGGCGGCGAGTCCTCGCCGGCGCAACCTGCGCCACCCCTTGCAGAGCTACCGCGCGAGGCCATCGGCTGGCGTAGCTAGTGCGAAGCGGCGCTTCAACGCGGTGGATTGCCTGTCGGAGAAGGTGGGTGCTGGCGGCGGAGGGGAGTAGGTTTTGGAAACCGAACTCCCCTTCGCGGCCAGTTTTAATACGGGACTGCCGTCGAGTTTCTCGGACCCCCAAACTCTGTTTAAGGGCAAGGCCACGAGTCTTTCCCGAAAGAGTTTTAATTCACTGAAGAGAAGCAGATTTACACCTAATCCCGAATGTCTTTCCCGTGAGAATCTTTCTATAGCTCTAGGATTATTGCATTCTCAGCCTATGAGGGTTCAAATACTAGGTTTGACACTTTTAGGTGTTTCATAAAAAGGCGTAATACTTTTCAGTTGGAGGCGACATTTTCGTCCACAATGATACGTATGTGGTGATTTGTCTATCTCAAGACCCGAAGTTTCTTCGGAGGTATTCATAGGGATAGGGTGTGTGTGTGCGTTTATAGGTGTGAGTGTATGTGCGTATGTGTGAGCGTCTTGTTTGTACTGTGTTTCGTAAAAAAAAGGGTGACAAATGCAGCTCGGGCTCCATGGATCTCCTTTTTAAAAATTGAATTAAAAAGAAAATCAAAGAATATGTTTAAATGTCTATTATGTTGTACATTAGCAACATGTAAAACCTTAACTCAAAATACCTTATGTCTGTGGCTTAAAATAAATGAAAAAATCTGACGTCTAAAATGGTGGAAACTGCAAAATTTCAAAGCTCTCAAAAGGTTGTAGTGTATAAAAAGGTTGTAATGTAGAACATTATCTATATCTAGGATTTTTTTAGTTTAAAACGTCTAAATACTATAAAAAGACTGGCATCGTGCCTAAAAATTGCTTTAATTACGAGCGGTGGGATTACAAAGTATAAGAAGGACCTCAAAAGAACAATAAAATAAGAAGTTGTGTGTAAATTTACAAAAGGGACTCCAATTAGAAGATACAGCTACCATTGTATCCTTCTCTAGCCTACTTGAGCTAGATCTTCCATCATGGTCTACCGTGCTGCATTTGGCCGCGACTTCGTAACTTGGGATAGTGCAAAACAGAAACTCCATGTTAAACTAGATGAAAGGTCTCTAATGTAGCCAGGTGGGGACAGTTGACAAGCAGATGAAGCAGAGGTGTTAAAACATTGAGCTGTTGCTTTTAGCCAGAGGAATACAACGACATAACAACTACATCTTGTTTCTAACCGGTCAGGATGAGCTCCAATTTGCTTGTGCAGCTTCAAAGATTCCACAAATAACTCTATACCTAGGCAGAGTGAATCCATCAATATCTCTCATTCCCGTCGTTGAGAAGGTAAGGAGAAGAATGTGATACGCCGGATCTAGAGGAAATTGAGCTCCACCAAGCTTATTGAGGAATCTCTCTTTGGATCCACCTTCCTCTTCTAACTCTGCCATTGAGGGTTACATGAGGACCTCGCCGACGACCATGTGTTGTTGCTCGAGTGTACCACAGAGATGCCTAGGTTTGCCACTAGCCCTACCTCTACCATGTACTGAGAGGAGCTACCCTCCTCAGCCATCCTTACTTCGGCTAGCGGCGTAGACGAAGGATAAGCTAGCAGGGATGGGGAGGTGGACAAACAAAAGACTCTCAAGGAAGAAGGAGAAGAGAGAGAAAGAGAAGGGAAATGAAAACAAGGATAACACTAGTGCAAAATGCTTACAGGCGATCATTATTCGTGGTGTCCGAGTATAGTGAAACGCCACTAGTAATACCATTGGCATGCTAAAACTGCACACGCCACTAATAACACATTACTAGTGGTGTGTTGGCCAAATGAGCATGCCGCTAGTATTTTCGGATCCAATTATGAGACATGATCTGGTTATAAGTGGCATGAAAAATGCGAGCGCACCACTAAAACCTCACATATTGGTTGAGTCGGCATGCGTGTACACGTGACTGCCTATTTCATCCCACCAACCCCCTTTGATAGAGCACGCCTATCTGTCTCCCTAGTGGTGTGTTGTTCTAATGATACACCACTAGTAGGGGTGTCCTAATGCTTTTTCAAAGTTTTTTTAGTGAAAGTACTGGTGTTGCTTTTTCTCGGCTGATGATGTTGTGTTATAATGTTGGCATGTAGAGACTTAGAACATCCCATTTTTGATAACGTGTTGTTAATGTTGGTGTTTAGAGGCTTAAGACCATGTCTTTTGTCTCAGTGGCGTCTGCCCATAGTGTAATTAATAGGCTCAAGGACTTCTCTAATGCATGTAGTTAGGTACAAAGAACCCTGTTAGATGACAATATGATGTGCAATATGTTTTTGTTCCCCTCTTTGTTGTGTATGATGTGTGCTATGGTAACCTTACCATATTGGAAAGCGGTTAGCACATACCATTTTTGTGATCCCGAAATAGCAACAAAGTGGCAACCAAACATTTGTGTAGTGACTCAGCTCAACTGACAAAGGATTTTCCATACAAATAAAGTGGCACTTGGGTACCCATGAATGCAGCCTAGGCCATCAAACAAAGTGCTAATTTTGGCCCGTGGATCATTTCAGACGGGCTAGGGGCATCTCCAACAACCCGACCCAAACATGCAGTGGCTTTTCATTTTGATCCGTGAGGAAAGGAGGACACAAAAACGCCAGCTAACGCCAGGGACCGACGTGTCTGCGGAGACCAATTTGTAGCCCAAATTTGGTCATTAAATGCGTCGCTGCACATGGTGGCCCCAAACTTTAAATGGATACCAATTTGTTGTGACTCCAAGTGCAAAGTGATGTAGCAAGAGCCTTTTCTCCACAAAGGTGACTCGGAGGTTTATATCAAAATCTTAGGGAAACTACGGAGAGAATTGTGCTCCTCTTTCCTCTTTAGGGATCATTTGCTTGATCTTGATAAATGTATCTTCCATGAACTAATATCTATCTTACATAAATTTACTAATGACCCTTCTATTAATGTGCATGAAGCAAGTTTTTGTTCTTATATTGTTAAGCCATGATCCCACCTAATCTTGGCGATCTATGGATCCCAAAAATACAAACAACTATTGGAAAAGTAACTTGATATGCTATTTGCAGATTTGGGTTCTAGAGCTAGCGCTCTTTCTGAAGAACTTTATAATCAACTAGTTATAGGTTCCATGGAAAAGTGTGGTATTAATCTCTTACTTGTTGATACCTCTACCAAGCATGATTAGATAGAGTGAATAATCTAATGGTTGAGTTACATATGGCTGATGTGCCTGCTGATTACATTATAATGGATATGAGAACCAATTCCACTAGTTCTATAATTCTTAGTAGAACATTTTTAGAAGTGCATGGATATGAGAGTGCTATCATTCGTGCAGAGGAGGGCAATGTGAAATTGTATTTCCCATACCAGAAATGCATGGATCACTTTTCAAGAAAAAAGGAGGCGGCCAAGGTGGAGCACCATCAATTCCATCCCTCTTGAAAAACAAGGTATGCAACCTAGATATATGGGTACAAAGAAAGTGCTTTATGGAAGGCAGTGCGGTTGTTTTTCTTTTGATCTTTTGTTTTGACTAACTATTGTAGCAATGAATTTTTTCATTTAGTTTTGTCTGGAGTTCTAAATAAAGTACTAAGTTTTACCCATATGGATTTTTAAAGGTTGCATGCAAATACTTGAGTTGCAGTTTTATTTTTGACACTTTCACCAGGAAATTTCTGCAGAAATTCACGTAGATTAAAATGGTATATACTCTTCATCGCAATGGAAACTTTCATCCCCTTCATGCACATAGTTTTTATAAATTTTTCTGAATCAGTCAATTTGCGTTTTAAAAATCAACTTTCGGCAGTTGTTTTTTTGGACAGATTCTGTCCTATGATGTAAGGGTGGCTCTTTTGAGTTTATTTTGGATTCTTTCTGAGTAATTTTGAATATTTGGGATGTTAGAAACTTAAGAAACTCCATGAACATACAATATCAAAATTTATTTGGAGTTTGTATTGCATCTTGCTGTATATCTTTGTGTCACTAATGTCACCCCGTAGTAAAATGGGAATTTTTTTTTTGTTTTTAAGTTTTTGGTAGAAAAAGGAGGAACAACTAAAGAGGAGAAATCCAACAATGATGAAAACCATAAGCTTGTGATGCCTAAGGCACCCACTGGAGAAAACACACTTTTTGTTTGCGAACGTCTTAACTTCATTTTTTAGCAACATATGATTGTCGTTAAAGATTGGAGCATCTAGTAATTTAGTTTTCATTTTTTATTTTGTCATGCAATATTTATATTGAATAAAAAATATCACCACTGTAACATGTGCTGATTGTTTATCATGTGAATACTAGAAGAAAATCAAGTAAATGTTTGTGCTATACAACAAAGGTAAAGGGATGGATAGTTACGTATGAGAAACTTATGATTTTTTCTAAACTTTGTGTGATGATTTGTTCTTTGGTTTATGATATCTTGCAAGTGTCATATGTATTAATAGTACTCACCTCTTTTATGTTTAACTTTAAGTGCATCATTCATTGTTAGGAGATGAGCAGTACTATGGACACTTTTGCATGCTTATTCTTAGTGGTCAAATTTCTCCCTATTGATAGCCTTTAACGTATTGAACATGATGAAGTATTTGTGCATCCAATCACCTTGAGCAAAGTTATATTCCAGTTGTGTTCCTTATATCTGCCTATATGTGGCTAACAAAGCCATTCCAAGTAAATTTATCATACGCTATTTATTTTGATTCCACACTTTAGTTCTATTGTCTATGTTTACATGGGGAAGTGGTGAGTTGAGTCTTTATCTTTCATGCTGAATAAGTTTCCCCTGCATGCTCAAGATGATGAGCATGCATAATGTGCTTAATACTAAAATTTCAAGAGAGTTGGCAACGGGGTGCTAACCCCAAAGTAATGAAGAAATGAATAGGTGAACTACTCCTCAAGATGTCTAAGGACCTAAAAAGGGGACGGACCCTAAATATGGGAGCCACTCTCAAAACTCTAAACAAAGTTAGCATGAAAGTTGATTATTTTCCTTTGCTGATTGAAAATATTTGTTATGAATTCCCTTATGTAATGTGGTTTGGAAGCTGCATTGTTTTACATGTGTTAATCTCTGCTTCACTCTACGAAGGGACTTTCAAATTTCTACATTCTACTTCTTTATGATTCAAAGAAATGAAGTTATTAAAAGTTCTATTCTATGACCAAATGTTAGGATCACTTCTCAATGCATAAGCTTGCTTATGAATCATTTAATCTTGCATACAAGTTTGCTTATTGGTCCATAGTACTTGTTCATTTACTATATATCACGCAATATTTCTTTACTCTCATGTATAGTTGATTTTTATTATGTTTACTCCTACTTCATATGATGATTGTTTGATGTCATTTAATTTTTAATTAATCATTATACTTTAAATAGTAATAATCATGAATTATATAATCTGTATCTTTTGATAATGAACTATAAATCCCATCTAATTACCACATTTATGCTCGAGGACGAGCATAGTTTAAGCTTGGGGATGCTGATGCATAAAAAATGCATCTACGTTCTTTGTAGTTTATTTTACTATATTCCATCATATATTGCATCATATAAAATTTCAAATCCTCTCCAACCAAAGCCTCAAGACACGCACCAAAAGAACCAAAAAAAACTATCACCTAGGTCATAGCCTAGACTAAGACTTTGGTCTTTGATCTTTCTGCTTTTGGAGGGCCAACAACCGTCTTGTGCACGTACATGTAGTCAACACAACTATGCACATGGTAAAATTATATTCTATTATTGTTATCAAAGTATCAAACACACATAACTCTAAGAGGAGACTTTGCACTTCTAGGGATCTCATATGGAAATCCCCAAAATCATTCTAAAACATTATTATAAACCTTATATATGATGCACATATGATGAAATCTAGCACAATAAACTACAAAGACCATAGATGCATTTTAGATGCATCAGCGGACACAGCGCAGACTGCGTGTGTGCCCCTCTTGTACTCCTGGGGGGCCGCTCGCAAGTGGTACGCAAGCTACTTGCCACCCCGGTCGCATTGTTGGTGCCACCTTTTCGAGCACTGCTCGCCGAAGGCCACAATTCCTCTACTGGCATCCTCGCGCGCACTTGCTGACAACGACCCATGGTCCATGTACGTCGCCTGTCGCCTCGACACCGCCTACAAGGATGGACGCCCGGGACCTGTTCGGCCATTTGTGCAGCCGATTTTGAGGTACAAACATGTACATTTTCGGCCATTTGCGCCAAAGATATTGGGCATTGACACATCCATGTTGTGAATGGATGGACCTCGGCAAATCGATCGAGTTTTTTTACAAGAACGTCGTGTCGACACCTATGAAGACAATCTGTGCACCTGAAGAAGAGAACAAGAAGAGGCTTGCCAAACACCAAGAGGCTTGTAGAAAATATGTGAGTAAACATTTGGTATGTTCTAATCTTGATGGGCTATCGTTCGTCACCCTGCTAGAACATGGATCGTTGAGACCATGTCGAACGTGATGAGCACTTGTGTGGTCATGCAAAACATTATCGTTGATGATGAACACGATGAAGGCCTCCATGATCAAGGATGACAGTTTCAAGGTGAGTTGGTTGAGTCGTAGCTTGGTGCATCATTGTTTGAGGAGTTCCTTCATATGCATCATGAGCACCGTGATTGCCACATTCACATCAACTTCGAACTGATCTGATTGAGCATCCATGGTTATTGGCAGGCCAAGAGTAGTCATGTCACCACCTTTTGTTTGTTTTTGTTTTATTGTGGGCTATATTGTTTATTTGGTGAAGTAAATTTCATGTGGACTATGTTGTTTATTTGGATGTACACTATTTAAATTAATTGGGTTGCAATAATATTGTTTTTCATTCATATGTTTCACCAGTTGCGTTAATATAGGGAAATAAAATATTTAATATTGGCCAGGGCTGGACCAAATGCGTCAGGCCGTTAGACTGCTGAACTGCTCCCTGACCAAACTAATACAGGTTAATGGACGGTTATTTTCGTGTCCGCGAACAGATTAAAACAGACACACATTTAGAGCATCCCCACTCGTCTCCCCGAGAAGCCCCCCATGACCACTTTTTTCATCCGGACGGCGAAAAACGGCCCAGTCAGGCCCCCGGTTCCTCGTTTTGGTCCGGATTTGAGCTTATTTCGTCCGGACTCCCCACGCCAACCCCGGTTCCCCGGGGTCTTCCCGGGGGCTCCGGATGGAGCGAATCACGCACGCTGGACCACTGTCAGCGAATCACTTCCCATCCTTTCTCTCTCCCCGACGCCACCGACCACGCCGACCACGACCTGGCTCTCCCGCCCCGCCGGCCACCGGCCAAGCCGACCCACCGCCCCACCCTCCCGACCCTCCATCCACGCCGCCCCTCACGCCACTCCGCCTTCGTCCAGGCCATCGGCGGCGGGCGCCCGGTCCCCACTGGTCTCTTCCCGCTGCCAGGCGTCGAGGCCGGGTCTCTTCCATCCGCGCCGCCGGCCACGCCCGCACGCTGCCGCGCCCCGAGCGAGGCCATCCCAGCTCGCCGCCGCACCACCAGCGGCCGCCCGCTCTCCTCACTTGGTTGGCGCCGTTCTTCTCACTCGGCTGGCCCGCACACCCACCTGCTCACGTCCTGAGCGAGGCGAGGCCGTGGCGCCCTCGAGCCCGCGGAGGCGCGATGGGTCGAGGCCAAGCGGGGCCAGCGCGGGCGAAGTTGTGGCCGGGCTGGTCGTGGCCGTCCGGCGGAGGCGCGAGTGGGTCGAGGCCAAGCGAGACCAGGCGTGGGCGAGGTCGTAGCCGGCATGGTCCATGGTCGAACACCTCATGAGCAGCTCGGCGTGGGGTGCACATGGCTGGAAGTTTGTTGCCCCCCATGCCAAATATTGATCCAATCCGGAGCTAATTTCGTCCGGAATTCAGCCCGGGGGCCTCCAACGAGTGAAGATGCTCTTAGTGTCTAAAATGAGCCATGATGCAGGAGATGCCCTAACAGGCTAACACCCACTAGTTCCTCATCCTTATGTGGATAGAATTTTTTGAAGGGCAGATGTCGCTTTCCACCTTTGCTTTGGTCAACGGAACATTTGAAGTAGAGGCTCCTAATTATATGTAAAATTCGGCCCAACCTACTAAAGACGCACTGAGTATCTTGTTGATAAGATTTTATGCATGTCTACCGAATGAAACAGTGAACTACTACTCCCTGTTTTACACGAGGAATCCTGCACGGTCAAGATGAGTAATTGTGAAGTAACGTGGATGGCGCAGATCTCAACTGATAACCATGTGCACTTCAATAAGTACTAGTGGTTGGGGCGCCCCTTGGGGCGCCTCCTCACTGTACAGTTGCAGCCCAATCACGGTCTAATCTCATTTTCGTCTTTATTGACTCATTAGAAAATAAAAGTCGAGCCCCTTATATCACTTGGAGAAAATCAAAGTAAAGTGCCTTTACATCACTTGGTAACCCCACAATAAAGCAAATCCAGAATCCGGTCATCTACAACACGCATAGAGAAAACACAACTCCTTATTTCCACAATACACAAATGACAGTGTAGAACAAAAACAAAACTGGCAATATATGGATGCCTTTGCTAACTTTGATATAGCTCTTGTCCACTGAGCTATTTCTAAGAGTTTGCTTCTTAAACACCAAAGAGAAACTTAGTTTGCAGCCAATTGATTTTTCAGCTGTGTAGCGTGCCTGCAATAAAATTTGATTCTATGAACTAATCTGCACATAGGCACAAAGTGATTCACCTAGATAGCCATCACATTTAAGCTAAATAGATGAGTTCTGCTTCTTGCATTTTCTGGTTCACGCATCTTTCATGCAAATCTGCTTACCTCTGTAAATTAAGACAAGAAATTAGAAACCTCAATGTAATATCAGTCGCCATGATTTAGCTTTCTACTGTGAGTAAAACTGCAGCAAGAACACAATAAAAGGAACACAGCTTGGACTTACTTGCTCTCATTCAGCTTGGTTTCAGATATCTATCAACTATTCCACACAAGTCAAGCTCCTAGTAGGCTTTCACCTCTTCTGCTTACATGGATTGGTTTGCCGCAGGATCCCACAAAGTAACAAAGTCAACTTCTTCTGTAATGATACAGGAATTCAAAGATAACCATATTAAATTGGTAATGGCTATTTCTGACTTAAGAAAATGCACTCAAATAAATATGAGTATCCAACTTCACCAAGAGCACAGTTTGTCCTCTATGTATGAACAATTACCAAAGAAACTATGCTAAATCCAAAAGTTTCATAGATGAGTTTCTGTTTGGTTTCACAGAATTGAAATGCACTAAAGCATCATTCAGTTGTATAATTGAAACCATTGCAGACATGACAAGGAATGCTCGCACACCAAAAAATACTTATCATGATGATAAATTTCAAGTTAAATCTTAACTCACATTTCAAGTTTCCTTTATCTCGAAATGTAGTGAAACGTTATTAATGTTAGATAGCTAAGTGCAGAGGAAAAAATCTTTGCTTTATCTCACAAAATGAATACTGTAACCAGCCAAAAAATAAAAATCGAAGACTGAATGACAAGAACATAGTAGAAGAAAAGATGCAGAACATACCAGCGCTGACATGTGGTGCGACCTCCTCCTCTCATCATACTCATGCCTTTCCTTCTTCTATCTAGACCCCTCCCTGTCATGCCAAGATGGGCTTGTGCTGTAGAAATAACCCACGGACAATGGAGAGCCTGCATGAAGAAAACGACAAGGTCAGACGTCAAGCAAAGGAGTTCGGGGCAACGATGGAGGAGATTCACGGGTCGGTGGATGAGCTGGATGAGCTGTTGGCTAAGAGATGTGGATAAGAGAAGAATAGGATAGTAAAAACACAAAATCCTCAATATTTATTTTAGACTACCGTAGTCTCAGATATGTGTTTTTACAACCATAGCTTCCTAACTCATCCTCTCCACACAAAATATTATTTAATTTTTTCGGCTGTAAATTTTATTCAAAGCAATAAATCTCGCAAACACAATTTGCAAATTGGTCTACTCTGTACTAATACGTTTAATGCCACCTAATTCTATTACACTCGCTCATCACCAAACTGAAAATAGACTGATCAAATGGAACACTATTACATTATAATGGGGCGACCTACGAGCACTCGCAACGATATAACTTGGATGGCTTGCAATAGAGAATATAAAAGAACTCAAAATTTAATGGCATATAACCTCTGCACAGATAATCATGGCCCATATTCCTTGGTGCATTATTACAGCAAAACAATAAAGGCAGCTGAATGTTATTGGAAAAAACATGCAAAGGATATTCAAAGTGGCAAGGATGGAACACGCACCTTCAGATAAGAATAGTCAGGTTACTTAACCAGAAGGCTAATGGCTTGATTTCTTTACTTCAGGTATGTTATGTAAGGCGATAGAAAAAGGCAAGTTAATTCCCACGGGAACGCCATGTACTTTACATTATACCAATATAATTAGAGCAAGATAAATAAGAAGACATGGTAAATTAGCTCTTCGAAAATTGCAACAGTCAAGCTAGGCCCTCTATTAGAACAAATGCAACCTGCATTCCTAAATCCTAACCCCTCTTTAGAACATCAATTATGCCAATATATTAACATAAATACACAAAGGTATTACCTTCACAGACCAAAGAAATATTGCCATTCGTTCGGGAAAATTGTGCAAGCTCATTCCTGCAGCTCAGTATGAAGTCGAATGATTGTAGATTCAAGGAAAACTTCACATAATTTTATCAACGAACCTCGTGTGGCATGAAATTGTTCAAACAATAATGTCACCTAAAAGAAAGTTTAACAAGTGCAGGCTTGTTAGCTTAATGATTTAGAAACATTCTTAGTTTCTTACCAACAGTTGTAATGATACCACAGAATAAGACTCACCGGCGATTCTTTTGCATCTTATCTTTACCCTAACCATCATCATCAGTCTGTTTTCCACAAAAAAAGAACTAAATTGTACTCAGCCGTCCTCCAGTAAGAAAACAGATTAATATGATGTTGTACTTGCCCCTGTAGATTGTTCATTCCAACTTTTTTCTTGCTTGGATAAGTGGCTGGCACAAAGGTTGGCTCTGGAATAAACTTTGACAACCAAACCAGAGAAAAGAACTCCTGCAAGAGAAATACAAAATAATATTGCAATTTGTTACCTAAGAAGTAAAATTTGACTCACTCAAACATTGGCCTTCAAGAAGACTATAAAATTGGGTGCATTGTGTGCCAAGTATCGAAATGAAATGATCAACATAAGTTAGACCAGCAGACTAAAGAACACAAGGGAGAAGAACATGGAAACTCTGTACCAATAGACAGATAGAACAATAAAGAGGACAGGTCATCTGAATACCTGTGATACGAAGTGTGACGAAGTGGGCAGCATTGTAGGAAGCAATAGCAAGTTTACGTTCAATTGATATCCCACAGACTAATGATCTCCTGAAGCAACGCCGAGTAACTGACTTCATAGATAAAATACCGCAGGCGTAGAAGCAGTATACTTGATAAATTTAGGTAGTAGACTCATCAGTACTTTCCTTCGGCAGGAGCCATTTAGTATCGAAAGAACAGTAATCCAATAAACCCAATGTTCTTCACAATATATGGATTCTTCACTTTATATCTATATACAAATAGAAGAAACAAATATTTTCCAATGGACCTTTATTCGTGTACCTGCAATCTACAGAGTATATATATCAACACTATATAGAAGCACAATATAAACTTTGCAAGAAAGAAACAAACTAACCCACAAAGAATGAAACAAGCCTAAAAATACGAACAGCGAGTGCACACCTGCTTTTGCCCACCTAAGCCACCTCAGTCGCTTAAACTGTTGGCGACGGCAGATTCGGCCATATTCACGCGAGACAACAGGGAAAAAGCCAGGGCCTGGATCGACAGCAATGTCAGCTGAAGGTACAGGCACGGGACGAAGCGAAAAGTAAGAAAGGTGTACTGGCACCCACCAACAAACCGTGATCTGTCCACAATTTCCCCAGGAGATGGCTTATATCGAGGATCAAAGGCAGCTACCATAAAGAAGAGCCGTAAGAAAAGGGCACCCTAAAATATAATAATGTAAACACGACCGAGGACACACGTACCACGGAACAAGGCGACACGAGCTGAAACTCGCTCGCGGTGGCGTGCAGCGCTCCGGGAACGTGACGAGCCAGAAGACGACGCGTCCATTAAAAAGTAAGCGAAGCAAACGAACAGAAACACAGACTAAGCGTCTATAACAGGATCGTCACCTCACAGGCATATTAACAAACACATGAACTGCAACAAGCACCCTCAATCAGTCCATGCGGACAGCCAGGCAAAAGATCTCGGGGAAGAGTTGACATACCTCGGCAGAAAGAGCCCGTCGGCCGGACAGAGATACACGGCTAGAACCAATCTGAAAGGGGGGAGGGGGGAGGGGGGAGGTTAGCCACTGGGAGTGTTTGCAAGATGAGCTGAGCAAAGAAGGGTGAGACTCGTACCTGAGGAAGGAGGGGCGAACGAAGCAGCGACCGGCCAGATCGGTTGGAACTTGGACGGAGCTGCTACCTTTGGTCCTCGGTTGGAACTTGGACGGAGCTGCTGTGAAGGAGCCACGGAATCAGTATACAGGGAAAGGAGATGAACACGGGAAACAAGAAGCTGAAATCCCTTAAAAGAAATCAGGAACACCTCAACCCAATCCTTCCATGGTGCACGAAACGGCGGTGCGACGCGGCGGCGGGCAGGGTATTGTGCTGCGAGGCGGCGGCGTTACCTCGGCGTCTCTGCTCGAGGAAGACGAAAGTTGGAGAGGACTATTGCTGGGCCTGCACAGAAGCGGGGCAGAGAAAGATTTATACGGCCCTGCAGACGCACAGAAAAACAAATGACCAGTCGACTTCTTTTCCAAACCAAAACGAGACAGACATGTGGGGCCAAGAACTAATCAGGCCTACATGCAGAAGGTAATAGAAGGTAATTGCCGCGTTTTGCACACTAAACCGGGAAAAGGACGGTGCCAGGCTCATTTATTCCACTGGCAGCGCTGCGGCGCGCAGCACGCCCAACGCCAACTACAGAGACGAAAAAGAAACCCAGAACGAGAATGACAAGCAGGCCATGTCATGAATCGGTCCCACGTGCAGTGTGTATAGGCAGAGGACGGGAACGATCCAACCAATCAACCGATTTCTGCAGCATCGATCTCTGCAGCAAAACAGGTGAATCAACAACGCAACTATCGTGGAACGCTCACAGCTAGGCCAAAGGGTCACGCACTTGCTTGTTCTTAATTGCATTATGTGTAGATTAGCTATATACTCCAGGAGTAGGAGCTACCAGGTTGCTCCATTCTAGGGACCTTGGGCGCCTATAAATGGCGTAGCTATGCTCCTTCGTATGCACACACCACTCAGTCAATCTTCTCATTCCTCTCCAATATGCCTTCAGGTTCAGCCACCGCTCTCAAGGCGGCAGCCGTCGCTGCCGTCCTCGCCGTGCTGGTGCTGCCTTCCTCGGCGCGGTGTCCGTCGCAGGGCCCAGAACCAGTACCAGCTGCAACGCCGGCGCCGGCGGTGGAATGCAACTGCAGCTACTGCAGCCCGAAGTGCGACACCTCCGTTGCCCAGGAATGCAGCCCGGTCTGCGGCCCTTCCAGCTGCGCCGACTGCAAGTCCGACGAGATCAAGAGGTGCAGGGAGACCTGCAAAGGCAGCCCCTGCGACGCCTGCGAGAACGACGCCAACATGGCGTGCTCCGGCGTTTGCTACGGCAGTACATGCTCCGACTGCACGAGGCAGACCGGCAAGCAGTGCGTGGCCGACTGCTGCGTGGCCGCCTGCGGAGGAGGAAAATCATGAAATGAAGCAAGTCCGGCCGGCCCTCTGTTTCATGGTGTCTGTTTTGTGTACCTTCTCTCTACTCATTTTCATAAAAGTGTACCACGTAGCAAAGTACTAATCGGTATTTTGATTTGGTGTGAACTTCACTTTTTATACAGTGCCTTCACAAAGATAGTGACCCTTGTATTTTGCAGGATTTGGTTTTCCGCATCATAGATTCTATACTAATAATAATGCAGATTTAAGACCCTAAACATTAGAGTGGTTACATCAATCAAACGAAGATGAGCAAACAAATATAACAATGAAATAAAAAATTCAAACAAAAAGATGGTAACATCATCAAACGGCATATAGATTGCATCATTCAGTTCTTAAACCAGCTCGGAGGGTTACACACTTCAAAAAACTAAGATAGATTCCCTGAGGTGATCAATCAAAATCACAACCAGCTTAACTGACACACTTCAATCTCCTAAACAAAATTATTTCCTAACACGACCGGCCGGCTGGGCGGATGAATGAATGGCTTCCTCTAGTTGGGGGCGAAGAAGATCTCCGAGTCGAGCCTCTTGGAGCGGAACAGCTTTTCCATCTCCGGCGTTGTGTTGAACGCCGCCTCCAGCACCTCAGGTGAGATCGCCTTCCACACCGAGGTCTTCCCGGCTAGGTGGCTGAAGATCGGGCTGCACAAACACATACATATTGTCGTAAGGATCATGAGCTCGGTCGCCATGGAAACCGATGGTGCAACTGAATGCCAACGAATATAAATAGATTGCGTTTCTTACTTGGGGGTGGTGATGATGGAGAACCACTCCATGCCGGATGCGTCGGCAATCTTGGAGACGACATGGAAGCGTGGCACGATGAAGAGGCTGCCGCCCTCGATGCGGGTCTCCAGGACGCGCTTGCCGTCAGGGCCGACGACCTGCACGCGGCCGCTGCCACGGACGATGTACGTCACCTGGTACGCCGAGTCACAAGAGAACCCCGGGCACGGCCGACATCGTCCTCCTTGAGGTCCCAGGCACGGCCGACAAACTCCGTGGAGAAGCCGGTGAAGATGCCACTGGAACCGGTGAGCTGGAAGTTGGTGAACTGGCCAGTCTTGTGGCCCTTGGAGGTGTCGCCGAGAAAGAGGACAACGAGCTCCGTGGCCGACTCAGGAGTGTTGTGCCACCATGTAAGCACGCCGAAGGGGAGCGCCAGAGCGTCGCCCTCCTTCACAGGGACCACCTTCTCTTTGGCGGCCTCAGGCAAGACGATGCCGCAGGTTCCCTTTCCTATGGTTCAAAGATCAAAACAAGCAAAGCATGCTGAATTTTTTTACAAGAATTTAGTAGAATAACTACAACATGAAATCAAAAAACAGAGCAAGTATGACTCTAGGATTGGTTGCATCATCACAATGTGTTGTGTTTAGATCGGAGGGGCACACATGCATCAAAGTTGTGACATTACAGAAGGGACATGCGGACAGTCTCGGAAACTAAGAACTGTGTGTTGATTTGATAAAACAGATGACCAACCATGATATCTTAAACAAATATATTCAATCAAATCAATAGCCACAACAATTCAGTTATTTGAAATTTAACTACAACTACTGTCAGGATTTGTTTTAGTCTTTCATATAAGAAGTTAAAAAAAAAAGGTTTCAGTCTTTCAGATAAGAGTCTTTCAGATAAGCAGGATCTGATGCAGACCTGACCAAACTAAACAGCTACGTACGACGTCAGAACTGATCGCATCAAACAGTTGACAGATAATTTGACGAGATAAAACAGCTGAACTGATCTCAATCCGAACGGAATAATCCACAACCGATGCGCGATCACGAGATCGTACCTTGAAGGACGTAGGCGACCTTGGCGGAATCAGAGTAGCTGGGGAGGGACATCCCACCGGCAGCGAGAGAGAGCTTGGCGGCGCCAATGGACGCAACGCCGAGCATTGGCAGATCCGCGGGGCTCCACTCATAGTAGGCACCTCCTTCGCCGCCGTATGCCTTGATCGGCTGCCTCGGTGTCAGATCAACCGCCATTGCGCAAACGAAAAAGCAGGAGCACAACTACGATCGAAAAGAAAGAGGGAAATGCCGGGAGCAGAGGAGGCTTTGGCGAGTAGAGACGGGGGCGCCGCCAATATATATAGCACCTCTGGTTGGATTAGTTAGGATTAAGAGAAGGTTTATCGGTCCGCTGTGCAGATGCTTATCTTATCCCGAATTAACGTGTTTCCGATTTTGATGTAACTTTGGACGTGGTTCGCTGTTCATCTTTAATATTCTTTTTTTCTTCTTCCGTCACTTCTGTGTGAGGAAAAAGATGTTGAATTGTTCCCACTTTCTTGACCGCCCGTCTGCACAATCTTCGTGAACGTGCCGGGTGCCGACGATGGTCAACTGTGGAAGATACGTTTGTTCCTCCCACTCCAAACCTCCCTCAAAAAACACAATGTTGACACTTTTTTCGGCTGATATTTCTCGCTACCCATCGGTATAAGAAAATATCGGCATGTATTTATCAAAATTTATGTAATTTGATTAAGTGAAAGAATTTTGATAAAATCTAGATAAAATTTTGAACTTTTAAAGAATCTCAGATGGTAGACCGGTATTTGCGATAACCGGTAGGGATTTGGATACCGAGTAAAATATCACGGTTGCCGCTGGTAATCGGAATATCCGGCCCCTTTCGGTAAATGAGTTTACTGTGCAAAAGAAATCTCGGTTCACCTGAATTTCATTTGTATTTGGGTTCGTTGGTAAGTCCAACCCAAACCGTGTGTGTTCCCCCCCCCCCTCTGCTATAACCCCATGCCCAAAATATTTTGCTTGAAACTTTCACCGGATCTTCCACAAAACATTAATTTCAAAATGCTTGACATTTTCGAGTTTAAAATTTAATTTTGTTTGAGAATCTCCCCCGGTATTTGACAGGTTATCTTGCCTCTATAGATACTCCCCAACCCCCAAGAGATTGTTAACATTGTATGGTTTTCCTTACTGATCTTCGATGCTTCAACTATTTTTCTTTGTTTTCTTTTGTTTGAAGAAAATATAAAGATCGGTTTGGCCTCCTCTATATCCTCTATAGACTGTTTCCCACTTGTTCTTAGTTTACTTGTTTTATTATTATTTGAAAACCCCAAAAAATAGTAGTATGGCAACAAAGAATCTTGGGGAGTTTGCTACTCCTAATGATAATTATCTCCGTGCACCTATCGCACAACCGGAGAACTATGGAATTAAGCCTAAACTATTGAACTCGGTGATGCATCTAACTCTACTAGGAAAAAACCTACAACACACCAAACAAGGCTACCACCGGCGCACTGGTGCACGCCAGCGGTAACACGCGGTGGTAACGGCTTATCGCCAGCGGTATTTTTTCCAGAATTCAAAAAATGTGCTCGATCGAGACTTAGATCGAGTATTTGGTCGTCACTCGGGAACCGCCGAACCGTGGGCATCGCGCGGGAGGGAGGTGGTCACCGAAGGTGGCTGCCGGAGGAAGGGGCACCAGAGAGGAGGTGGTCACCAGAGGAAGGGGCAACGAAGGTGGTGGTCACTAGAGTGAGGAGCTCGAGGTCGCCAGAGAGAGGTAGTGGAAGGGCACCGAAGGGAGGAGAAGATGGGGTGCCGGAGGGAGAAGGGGAAGATGAGGAGGGGAGAAGGTGAAGAAGTGGAAGAGGAGGAGGAAAAGAAGGTGGACAAGTGAAAGAGAAGGAGCGAGAAGGTGGAGAAGTTGAAGAGGAGGAGCAGGAGGGTAAAGGAGAATAGAGCCGCACCGACTAGTTTCAAATTAAAGTGAAGTTCACCGATGGCGCACCAATATGGTGGTGCGCCAGCGATAAGTGAGCCCTTTTGGAAAAAAAGGGCGAAATATTAATCCTCCGAAAACTCTATTTTCCTTTTTGATTTTGACGAATCTAAAAGATCGGATGTAACTTTTGTGTAGATACATTTTCATATGAAAACAATTTTTATCTAAAAGTTCCAAACGTATCTATAATTTTGTATGCTCCATGCTTGTTTTACACCAATTCCACTATTTTTGCTTACATTTTGTTGCACTTTTATACATTTTTCGGCACTAACCTATTGACAAGATGCCATAGTGCCAGTTCCATGTTTTCTGCTGTTTTTGGTTTCAGAAAAGTTGTACATGAAATATTCTCAGAATTGAACGAAACAAAAGCCGAAGTCAATATTTTACCGTAACGAAGATGAAGTCCGAAGGGGAATCGAAGAGGGGCAGCAGTGTGGCCAGACCAGGCCTAGGCGCGGCCCAGGCCCTGGCCGCGCCTAGGGGTGGTCTGGGCCCCCTGGCCTCCACCGATATTTGCCCTTCCACCTATTTATTCACGATCACGGGAAAACCCCAGAGACCGAGAATTCATCCACGTACGAAAAGTTCCGTTGCGGCCGCCATTGCAGAACCCATCTCGAGAGGGTTCTGATGCTCTTCCCAGCACCCTGCCAGAGGGGAAGATCGTCACCGGAGGCTTCTACATCGCAATGCCCGCCTCCGAAGTGATGCGTGAGTAGTTGATCCATGGACTATGGGTCCATAGCAGTAGTTATATGGTTGTCCTCTCCAATTTGTGCATCATGTTTATATCTTGTGAGCTGCCTATCATGATCAAGATCATCCTTATGTAATGCTACATGTTGTGTTTGCTTGGGTCCGATGAATATTGAATACTATGGTACATATTGATTATATTCATGCCATATATGTTATTTTTGATCTTGCATGCTCTCCATTTTGATGAGGACATCCCATCTATTGATACAACCGATGTACCTACAGTCACACAAATACAAGGACCAATCACTCGAGCTCGTGCCAAACTACGGACTCGAAGATTTCAAATCATTTCCAATCATTTCCAGAATCATGCCCGAGGACTTGATTCTGAGTAGAGTAATGTTGTTTTGTCATCGGCAGTTAACCAGTATTGATTTATCGAGTAAAACTGGGCACATTACTCAGAATCCTTTACGTATTATCAATGGGCATGGCCTAATTCAAAGATATTGAAGACCCGATATATAAAAGTTATCGGATGAACACGACGGTTTACAAAAGATATCGACAGAGAAAGAAGCATTCGAGTAGTACAACTTGAGTCTACGCGCGGTTGCAAGCACCCGCCCATAGACTCGGGGGCTACTCCCATCGGGAGCGCTAGACGCGCACCCGATACAAAAGACTTTTATGTTTTCAAAGAAGTTCAAGATCTTCCGGCAATTGTGAATGTTCGACAGAAGACAATTTTAGTCCCTGCCCGAAGCTTCTTCGGCCAGACACTCGGGGGCTACTGATGTGGGCATTACCCTTTGGGTCCTAGTATTACGCTACCTCCTACAGCTCGACCAGGGGCCCATGAAGATTATACATCGACCATGGTGGACCGTTATGTCGGTTCCAAAGAAGGATTCTTGAAGAACAAGGCAAGAAGACGAAGAAAGAAGGAAAGTTTTGTTGGAGATATGCCCAAGAGGCAATAATAAAAGTGGTTATTATATATCTTTATGTTTATGATAAATGTTTATATACCATGCTATAATTGTATTAACCGAAACATTGATACATGTGTGATATGTAAACAACAAAGAGTCCCTAGTATGCCTCTTATCTAGCTTGTTGATTAATGGATGATTAGTTTCATAATCATGAACATTGGATGTTATTAATAACAAGGTTATATCATTGTATGAATGATGTAATGGACACACACCCAATTAAGCATAGCATAAGATCACGTCATTAAGTTATTTGCTATAAGCTTTCGATACATAATTACCTAGTCCTTATGACCATGAGATCATGTAAATCACTTATACCGGAAAGGTACTTTGATTACATCAAATACCACTGCGTAAATGGGTGGTTATAAAGGTGGGATTAAGTATCCGGAAAGTATGAGTTGAGGCATATGGATCAACAGTGGGATTTGTCCATCCTGATGACGGATAGATATACTCCGGGCCCTCTCGGTGGAATGTCGTCTAATGTCTTGCAAGCATATGAATAATTTCATAAGAGACCACATACCACGGTACGAGTAAAGAGTACTTGTCAGGAGACGAGGTTGAACAAGGTATAGAGTGATACCGATGATCAAACATCGGACAAGTAAAATATCGCGTGACAAAGGGAATTGGTATCGTATGTGAATGGTTCATTCGATCACTAAAGTCATCGTTGAATATGTGGGAGCCATTATGGATCTCCAGATCCCGCTATTGGTTATTGGTCGGAATGAGTACTCAACCATGTCCGCATAGTTCACGAACCGTAGGGTGACACACTTAAAGTTGGATGTTGAAATGGTAGAACTTGAATATGGAATGGAGTTCGAATATTTGTTCGGAGTCCCGGATGAGATCCCGGACATCACGAGGAGTTCCGGAATGGTCCGGAGAATAAGATTCATATATAGGAAGTCATTTTATAAGATTTAAAATGATCCGGAAGGTTCTATGGAAGGTTCTAGAAGGTTCTAGAAAAGTCCGGAAGAAACCACTAAGGAAGGCGGAGTCCCGGATGGACTCCACCTCCCATGGCCGGCCAACCCTAAGGGGGAGGAGTCCCAAGTGGACTCCCTAAGGGGGCCGGCCACCCCCACATGGAAGGGGGAATCCCACCCCAAGTGGGATTCCCACCTTGGGTAGGTTTCCCTATCACATGGAAGGTTTTGGGTTCGGGTCTTATTCGGAGACTTGTAGTCCAACACTTGGGGCTTCCATCTATATAATGAGGGGCCAAGGGGAGGGGGCCGGCCACCCCAAGACCACAAGGTGGCCGCACCCCCTAGTGGCCGGCGCCCCCCTCTCCCAAACCCTAGCGGCCCTCTCTCCTCCACCACATCCCGCACGCTTAGCGAAGCTCCGCCGGGTTTCTCCACCACCACCGACACCACGCCGTCGTGCTGTCGTATTCAAGAGGAGCTACTACTTCCGCTGCCCGCTGGAACGGGGAGGTGGACGTCGTCTTCATCAACAACCGAACGTGTGACCGAGTACGGAGGTGCTGCCCGTTCGTGGCGCCGTGATCAAGATCTTCTACGCGCTTTTGCAAGCGGCAAGTGAACGTCTACCGCAGCAACAAGAGCCTCATCTTGTAGGCTTTGGAATCTCTTCAAGGGTGAGACTCGATAATCCCCTCGTTGCTACCGTCTTCTAGATTGCATCTTGGCTTGGATTGTGTGTTCGCGGTAGGAAATTTTTTGTTTTCTATGCAACGAATCCCTACAGTGGTATCAGAGCCAGGTCTATGCATAGATGGTTGCACGAGTAGAACACAATGGTTTTGTGGGCGTTGATGCTTTTGTTATCTTTAGTTTGAGTACTTTGCATCTTTGTGGCATAGTGGGATGAAGCGGCTCGGACTAACTTTACATGAACGCGTTCATGAGACTTGTTCCTCGTTCGACATGCAACTTGTATTGCATAAGAGGCTTTGCGGGTGTCTGTCTCTCCTACTATAATGAAGATTCAATTTACTCTTCTATTGACAACATTAGTATCAACGTTGTGGTTCATGTTCGTAGGTAGATTAGATCTCTCTCGAAAACCCTAAACCACGTAAAATATGCAAACCAAATTAGAGACGTCTAACTTGTTTTTGCAGGGTTTGGTGATGTGATATGGCCATAATGTGATGATGAATATGTATGAGATGATCATTATTGTATTGTGGCAACCGGCAGGAGCCTTATGGTTGTCTTTATATTTTCATGTTGAGTAGTTTTTCAAAGTAGTTGTAATAGTTTCTTCATGGAGGACAATCATGAAGACGGCGCCATTGACCTTGACGCTACGCCGACGATGATGGAGATCATGCCCGAAGATGATGGAGATCATGTCCGTGCTTTGGAGATGAAGATCAAAGGCGCAAAGACAAAAGGGCCATATCATATCACATATGAACTGCATGTGATGTTAATCCTTTTATGCATCTTATTTTGCTTAGATCGCGACGGTAGCATTATAAGATGATCCCTCACTAAAATCTCAAGATAATAAAGTGTTCATCCTTAGTAGCACCGTTGCCAAGACCTGTCGTTTCGAAGCATCTCGTGATGATCGGGTGTGATAGAATCAACAAGTGCATACAACGGGTGCAAGCCGGCTTTGCACATGCGGATACTAAGGTGGCCTTGATGAGCCTAGCATGTACAGACATGGTCTCGGAACACGTGATACCGAAAGGTAGAGCATGAATCATATGGTTGATATGATGAACACTTTGAGTGTTCGCCATTGAAATCACACCTTGTCTCGTGATGATCGGGCTTAGGTGCGGTGGATTTGGTTCGTGTGATCACTAAGACAATGCGAGGGATATTGTTTTGAGTGGGAGTTCACCTAGATTTTTAATTATGTTGAATTAAAATTTGAACTCAATTTGTCATAAACTTAGTCTAAACTATTGCAAATATATGTTGTAGAGATGGCGTCACCAATCAATTTTAACCAGTTCCTAGAGAAAGAAAAGCTTAAGAGCAACGGTAGCAACTTCACCGATCGGTTCCGTCATGTGAGGATCTTCCTCTCCGGCGGAAATCTGCAATATGTGCTTGATGCACCGCTAGGTGACCCTCCTGCGAAACTGAAACCGATGAAGTAAAAGCTGTTTACGAGACTCGAAAACTCGATACTCTCAAGTTCAGTGTGCCATCCTGTGCAGTCTGGAATCCGATCTTCAAAAACGTTTTGAGCACCACGATCCTCATGAGTTGATGAATGAGCTGAAAGCTATATTTGAGACTCATGCGGCCGTGGAATGCTATGAAGCATTGATGGCGTATAACTCACACGTTCGTTGGGAACCCCAAGAGGAAGGTATGATGCGCACAGCAGCAAGTTTTCCCTCAGAAAGAAACCAAGGTTTATCGAACCAGGAGGAGCCAAGAAGCACGTTGAAGGTTGATGGCGGCGGGATGTAGTGCGGCGCAACACCAGAGATTCCGGCGCCAACGTGGAACCCGCACAACACAACCAAAGTACTTTGCCCCAACGAAACAGATGAGGTTGTCAATCTCACCGGCTTGCTGTAACAAAGGATTAACCGTATTGTGTGGAAGATGATTGTTTGCAAGAAAACAAGAAAACAAGTATTGCAGCAGATTTGTATTTCAAGTATAAAAGAATGGACCGGGGTCCACAGTTCACTAGAGGTGTCTCTCCCATAAGATAAAAGCATGTTGAGTGAACAAATTACGGTCGGGCAATTGACAAATAGAGAGGGCATAACAATGCACATACATGTCATGATAAGTATAGTGAGATTTAATTGGGCATTACGACAAAGTACATAGACCGCCATCCAGCCTGCATCTATGCCTAAAAAGTCCACCTTCAGGTTATCATCCGAACCCCTTCCAGTATTAAGTTGCAAAGCAACAGACAATTGCATTAAGTATGGTGCGTAATCAAGACCTACATCCTTAGACATAGCATCAATGTTTTATCCCTAGTGGCAACAGCACATCCACAACCTTAGAACTTTCTGTCACTGTCCCAGATATCAATGGAGGCATGAGCCCACTATCGAGCATAAATACTCCCTCTTGGAGTTAAGAGCAAAAACTTGGCCAGAGCCTCTACTAATAACGGAGAGCATGCAAGATCATAAACAACACATAGGTAATAACTTGATAATTAACATAACATGGTATTCTCTATCCATCGGATCCCGACAAACACAACATATAGCATTACGGATAGATGATCTTGATCATGTTAGGCAGCCGATACGTCTCCAACGTATCGATAATTTCTTGTGTTCCATGCCACATTATTGATGTTATCTACATGTTTTATGCACACTTTATGTCATATTCGTGCATTTTCCGGAACTAACCTATTAACAAGATGCCGAAGTGCCGCTTCTGTTTTCTGCTGTTTTTGGTTTCAGAAATCCTAGTAAAGAAATATTCTCGGAATTGGACGAAATAAAAGCCCGGAGGCCTATTTTCTCACGAAGCTTCCGGAAGACCGAAGACGAGACGAAGAGGGGCCACGGGGTGGCCAAACCCTAGGGCGGCGCGGCCCCCCTTGGCCGCGCGGCCCCGTGGTGTGGGCCCCCGTGCCGCCTCTTGACTTGCCCTTCCGCCTACTTAAAGCCTCCGTGACGAAACCCCCGCACCGAGAGCCACGATACGGAAAACATTACCGAGACGCCGTCGCCGCCGATCCCATCTCGGGGGATCCCGGAGATCGCCTCCGGCACCCCGCCGGAGAGGGGAATCATCTCCCGGAGGACTCTACACCGCCATGGTCGCCTCCGGAGTGATGAGTGAGTAGTCTACCCCTGGACTATGGGTCCATAGCAGTAGCTAGATGGTTGTCTTCTCCCCATTGTGCTATCATTGTCGGATCTTGTGAGCTGCCTATCATGATCAAGATCATCTATATGTAATTCTATATGTTGCGTTTGTTGGGATCCGATGAATAGAGAATACTTGTTATGTTGATTATCAAAGTTATTCATGTGTTGTTTATGATCTTGCATGCTCTCCGTTATTAGTAGATGCTCTGGCCAAGTAGATGCTTTTAACTCCAAGAGGGAGTACTTATGCTCGATAGTGGGTTCATGCTCGCATTGACACTCGGGACAAGTGATGTGAAAGTTCTAAGGTTGTGTTGTGCTGTTGCCACTAGGGATAAAACATTGATGCTATGTCTAAGGATGTAGTTGTTGATTACATTACGCACCATACTTAATGCAATTGTCTCGTTGCTTTGCAACTTAATACCGGAGGGGGTTCGGATGATAACTCGAAGGTGGACTTTTTAGGCATAGATGCGATTGGATGGCGGTCTATGTACTTTGTCGTAATGCCCAATTAAATCTCACTATACTCATCATGATATGTATGTGCATGGTCATGCTCTCTTTATTTGTCAATTGCCCAACTGTAATTTGTTCACCCAACATGCTGTTCGTCTTATGGGAGAGACACCTCTAGTGAACCGTGGACCCCGGTCCAATTCTCTTTACTCGAAATACAATCTACTGCAATACTTGTTTTTACTCGTTTTCTCTGCAAACAATCATATTCCACACAATACGGTTAATCCTTTGTTACAGCAAGCCGGTGAGATTGACAACCTCAACTGTTTCGTTGGGGCAAAGTACTTTGGTTGTGTTGTGCAGGTTCCACGTTGGCGCCGGAATCTCCGGTGTTGCGCCGCACTACATCCCGCCGCCATCAACCTTCAACGTGCTTCTTGGCTCCTCCCGGTTCGATAAACCTTGGTTTCTTTCTGAGGGAAAACTTGTCGCTGTGCTCATCATACCTTCCTCTTGGGGTTGCCCAACGAACGTGTGAAATACACGCCATCAAGCATATTTTCTGGTGCCGTTGCCGGGGAGATCAAGACACGCTGCAAGGGGAGTCTCCACTTCTCAATCTCTTTACTTTGTTTTTGTCTTGCTTTATTTTATTTACTACTTTGTTTGCTGCACTAAGTCAAAATACAAAAAAAATTAGTTGCTAGTTTTACTTTATTTGCTATCTTGTTTGCTATATCGAAAACACAAAAAAAAATTAGTTTACTTGCATTTACTTTATCTAGTTTACTTTATTGTCTTGCACTCTATATTAAAAATACAAAAAAAAAAAAATTTAGTTACTTTTGTTACCATGTCTAGCTCTGAACCTGTTACTTCTTCGCCTGAAGAATTAGTCTTCACTTTTAAACAAGGGGATGAGGAGAGTTTTAAGGATGCTTGGTCTAGAATTTTTACTTCTTATCGTGAAACCGAACCTCAAATGACTCTAAGTTTGCTCCTTAGTAATTTTTATTTTGGTCTTATGGTTCGCTATAGATATGCTTTGGATACTTTAGTGGGAGGAGATTTCCTTCATTGCAATGGGGATCAAGCTTTTAATGCCATAAAGAAGTTGGTTGCATCATATGATTCAGCTAATAACTTTGATTCAGTCCTCGCTAGCATATATAGTAGATTAAATACTCTGGAGATAAGTACATCTCGCTTGAATGATAACTATTGCCACGTTCGTAATCGTCTTGAACAAGTCTTAGTGAACTCTAAACTCTCATCGTGGGATCCTTCGTTAAAATTGTTATCGGTGATCGAACCCTCCATGCCTACCTGTGATATTATGTATGAATTTTGCCTTATGCCCGAAAGTATTTATAAATCTTTGAAACTTTGGGGAGTTGAGGAAGGAGGAGAAAAGATAACTCTCATTGATAACTCTACTATAATCCCTAAAGGAATAGCCGCAGGTGTGCATACAACTATTTGTGGAAGAACAATATCTATTGATTATCTTGTTGTTGAAACAGGAAAACTCACACTCGGAAGATCCTTGCTGAAACTATTGGGAGCAGTCATTGATGTTGGAGAAGGCACTTTGAAATTCACCTCTATACCGGGAGAAACTCGTATATTTCCTAAACCAAAGGGAAAGAAAAACAATAAGAAAGGTAAGGGTAAAGCCCAAGGTAATGTTGATGCTTCACCTCTTGATAATACTTGATACACACTTTCTCGCGCCTAGCTGAAAGGCGTTAAAGAAAAGCGCTTATGGGAGACAACCCATGTTTTTACCTACAGTACTTTGTTTTTATTTTGTGTCTTGGAAGTTGTTTACTACTGTAGCAACCTCTCCTTATCTTAGTTTTGAGTTTTGTTGTGCTCATGTTTAAGCTCTTGCATCATATGCTTTGCACCCATTAATGAAGAAATACATAGAGCATGCTAAAATTTGGTTTGCATATTTGGTTTCTCTAAGGTCTAGATAATTTCTAGTATTGAGTTTGAACAACAAGGAAGACGGTGTAGAGTCTTATAATGCTTACAATATGTCTTTTATGTGAGTTTTGCTGCACCGGTTCATCCTTGTGTTTGTTTCAAATAAGCCTTGCTAGCCTAAACCTTGTATCGAGAGGGAATACTTCTCATGCATCCAAAATACTTGAGCCAACCACTATGCCATTTGTGTCCACCATACCTACCTATACTACATGGTATTTTCCCGCCATTCCAAAGTAAATTGCTTGAGTGCTACCTTTAAAATTCCATCATTCACCTTTGCAATATATAGCTCATGGGACAAATAGCTTAAAAACTATTGTGGTATTGAATATGTAATTATGCACTTTATCTCTTATTAAGTTGCTTGTTGTGCGATAACCATGTTTACTCGGGGAACGCCATCAACTCATTGTTGAATTTCATGTGAGTTGCTATGCATGTTCGTCTTGTCCGAAGTAAGGGCGATCTACACCGAGTTGAATGGTTTGAGCATGCATATTGTGAGAGAAGAACATTGGGCCGCTAACTAAAGCCATGATTCATGGTGGAAGTTTCAGTTTTGGACAAATATCCTCAAATCTCTAATGAGAAAAGAATTAATTGTTGTCAAATGCTTAAAGCATTAAAAGAGGAGTCCATTATCTCGTTGTCTATGTTGTCCCGGTATGGATGTCTAAGTTGAGAATAATCAAAAGCGAGAAATCCAAATGCGAGCTTTCTCCTTAGACCTTTGTACAAGTGCGGCATAGAGGTACCCCTTTGTGAAACTTGGTTAAAGCATATGTATTGCGGTGATAATCCAGGTAGTCCAAGCTAATTAGGACAAGGTGCGAGCACTATTAGTACACTATGCATGAGGCTTGCAACTTATAAGATATAATTTACATGATGCATATGCTTTATTACTACCGTTGACAAAATTGTTTCATGTTTTCAAAATCAAAGCTCTAGCACAAATATAGCAATCGATGCTTTTCCTCTATGAGGACCATTCTTTTACTTTCAATGTTGAGTCAGTTCACCTATTTCTCTCCACCTCAAGAAGCAAACACTTGTGTGAACTGTGCATTGATTCCTACATACTTGCTTATTGCACTTATTATATTACTCTATGTTGACAATATCCATGAGATATACATGTTACAAGTTGAAAGCAACCGCTGAAACTTAATCTTCTTTTGTGTTGCTTCAATACCTTTACTTTGAATTATTGCTTTATGAGTTAACTCTTATGCAAGACTTATTGATGCTTGTCTTGAAGTGCTATTCATGAAAAGTCTTTGCTTTATGATTCACTTGTTTACTCATGTCATACACATTGTTTTGATCGCCGCATTCACTACATATGCTTTACAAATAGTATGATCAAGTTTATGATGGCATGTCACTCCAGAAATTATCTTTGTTATCGTTTTTACCTGCTCGGGACGAGCGTAACTAAGCTTGGGGATGCCGATACGTCTCCAACGTATCGATAATTTCTTGTGTTCCATGCCACATTATTGATGTTATCTACATGTTTTATGCACACTTTATGTCATATTCGTGCATTTTCCGGAACTAACCTATTAACAAGATGCCGAAGTGCCGCTGTCGTTGTTCTCGCTGTTTTTGGTTTCAGAAATCCTAGTAAAGAAATATTCTCGGAATTGGACGAAATAAAAGCCCGGAGGCCTATTTTCTCACGAAGCTTCCGTAAGACCGAAGACGAGACGAAGAGGGGCCACGGGGTGGCCAAACCCTAGGGCGGCGCGGCCCCCCTTGGCCGCGCGGCCCCGTGGTGTGGGCCCCCCGTGCCGCCTCTTGACTTGCCCTTCCGCCTACTTAAAGCCTCCGTGACGAAACCCCCGCACCGAGAGCCACGATACGGAAAACATTACCGAGACGCCGTCGCCGCCGATCCCATCTCGGGGGATCCTCGGAGATCGCCTCCGCACCCTCGCCGGAGAGGGGAATCATCTCCCGGAGGACTCTACACCGCCATGGTCGCCTCCGGAGTGATGAGTGAGTAGTCTACCCCTGGACTATGGGTCCATAGCAGTAGCTAGATGGTTGTCTTCTCCCCATTGTGCTATCATTGTCGGATCTTGTGAGCTGCCTATCATGATCAAGATCATCTATATGTAATTCTATATGTTGCGTTTGTTGGGATCCGATGAATAGAGAATACTTGTTATGTTGATTATCAAAGTTATTCATGTGTTGTTTATGATCTTGCATGCTCTCCGTTATTAGTAGATGCTCGGCCAAGTAGATGCTTTTAACTCCAAGAGGGAGTACTTATGCTCGATAGTGGGTTCATGCCCGCATTGACACCGGGACAAGGATGAGTAAAGTTCTAAGGTTGTGTTGTGTCGTTGCCACTAGGGATAAAACATTGATGCTATGTCTAAGGATGTAGTTGTTGATTACATTACGCACCATACTTAATGCAATTGTCCGTTGCTTTGCAACTTAATATTGAGGGGGTTCGGATGATAACCCGAAGGTGGACTTTTTAGGCATAGATGCAGCTTGGATGGCGGTCTATGTACTTTGTCGTAATGCCCAATTAAATCTCACTATACTCATCATGATATGTATGTGCATGGTCATGCTCTCTTTATTTGTCAATTGCCCAACCGTAATTTGTTCACCCAACATGCTGTTCGTCTTATGGGAGAGACACCTCTAGTGAACCGTGGACCCCGGTCCAATTCTCTTTACCGAAATACAATCTACCGCAATACTTGTTTTTACCGTTTTCTCTGCAAACAATCATCTTCCACACAATACGGTTAATCCTTTGTTACAGCAAGCCGGTGAGATTGACAACCTCACCGTTTCGTTGGGGCAAAGTACTTTGGTTGTGTTGTGCAGGTTCCACGTTGGCGCCGGAATCTCCGGTGTTGCGCCGCACTACATCCCGCCGCCATCAACCTTCAACGTGCTTCTTGGCTCCTCCTGGTTCGATAAACCTTGGTTTCTTTCTGAGGGAAAACTTGCTGCTGTGCTCATCATACCTTCCTCTTGGGGTTGCCCAACGAACGTGTGAAATACACGCCATCAGCAGCTCACAAGATCCAACAATGAAGCACAATGAGGAGAAGACAACCATCTAGCTACTGCTATGGACCCATAGTCCAGGGGTGAACTACTCACTCATCACTCCGGAGGCGACCATGGCGGTGAAGAGTCCTCCGGGAGATGAATCCCTCTCCGGCAGGGTGCCGGAGGAGATCTCCGTAATCCCCCGAGATGGGATTGGCGGTGGCGGCGTCTCCGGAAGGTTTTCCGTATCGTGGCTCTCGGCATCGGGGGTTTCGCGACGAAGGCTTTAAGTAGGCGGAAGGGCAGGTCGGAGGCGACGCGAGGGGCCCACACGACAGGCCGCGCGGCCGAGAGGTGGGCCGCGCCGCCCGGCGTGTTGCCGCCTCGTCGCCCCACTTCGTTACGTCTTCGGTCTTCTCGGAAGCTTCGTGGCAAAATAGGACCCCGGGCGTTGATTTCGTCCAATTCCGAGAATATTTCGTTACTAGGATTTCTGAAACCAAAAACAGCAGAAAACAAAGAATCGGCTCTTCGGCATCTTGTTAATAGGTTAGTTCCGTAAAATGCACGAATATGACATAAAGTGTGCATAAAACATGTAGATATCATCAATAATGTGGCATGGAACATAAGAAATTATCGATACGTCGGAGACGTATCAGCATCCCCAAGCTTAGTTCTCGCTCGTCCCGAGCAGGTAAAACGATAACAAAGATAATTTCTGAAGTGACATGCCATCATAACCTTGATCATACTATTTGTAAACATATGTAATGAATGCAGCGATCAAAACAATGGTAATGACATGAGTAAACAAGTGAATCATAAAGCAAAGACTTTTCATGAATAGTACTTCAAGACAAGCATCAATAAGTCTTGCATAAGAGTTAACTCATAAAGCAATAAATCAAAGTAAAGGTATTGAAGCAACACAAAGGAAGATTAAGTTTCAGCGGTTGCTTTCAACTTATAACATGTATATCTCATGGATAATTGTCAACATAGAGTAATATAACAAGTGCAATATGCAAGTATGTAGGAATCAATGCACAGTTCACACAAGTGTTTGCTTCTTGAGGTGGAGAGAGATAGGTGAACTGACTCAACATAAAAGTAAAAAAGAATGGTCCTTCAAAGAGGAAAGCATCGATTGCTATATTTGTGCTAGAGCTTTATTTTGAAAACATGAAACAATTTTGTCAACGGTAGTAATAAAGCATATGAGTTATGTAAATTATATCTTACAAGTTGCAAGCCTCATGCATAGTATACTAATAGTGCCCGCACCTTGTCCTAATTAGCTTGGACTACCGGATCATCGCAATAGACATGTTTTAACCAAGTGTCACAATGGGGTACCTCCATGCCGCCTGTACAAAGGTCTAAGGAGAAAGCTCGCATTTTGGATTTCTCTCTTTTGATTATTCTCAACTTAGACATCCATACCGGGACAACATGGACAACATGATAATGGACTCCTCTTTAATGCATAAGCATGTGGCAACAATTATTATTCTCATATGAGATTGAGGATATATGTCCAAAACTCGAAACTTCCACCATGAATCATGGCTTTAGTTAGCGGCCCAATGTTCTTCTCTAACAATATGCATGCTCCAACCATTAAGGTGGTAGATCTCTCTTACTTCGTACAAGACGGACATGCATAGCAACTCACATGATATTCAACAAAGAATAGTTGATGGCGTCCCCAGAAACATGGTTATCGCACAACAAGCAACTTAATAAGACATAAAGTGCATAAGTACATATTCAATACCACAATAGTTTTTAAGCTATTTGTCCCATGAGCTATATATTGCAAAGGTGAATGATGGAATTTTAAGGGTAGCACTCAAGCAATTTACTTTGGAATGGCGGATAAATACCATGTAGTAGGTAGGTATGGTGGACACAAATGGCATAGTGGTTGGCTCAAGGATTTTGGATGCATGAGAAGTATTCCCTCTCGATACAAGGTTTAGGCTAGCAAGGTTATTTGAAACAAACACAAGGATGAACGGTGCAGCAAAACTCACATAAAAGACATATTGTAAACATTATAAGACTCTACACCGTCTTCCTTGTTGTTCAAAACTCAATACTAGATATTATCTAGACTCTAGAGAAACCAAATATGCAAACCAAATTAGCAAGCTCTAAGTGTTTCTTCATTAATGGGTGCAAAGTATATGATGCAAGAGCTTAAACATGAGCACAACAATTGCCAAGTATCAAATTATCCAAGACATTTTAGAATTACTACATGTAGCATTTTCCAATTCCAACCATATAACAATTTAACGAAGAAGAAACTTCGCTGTAATACTATGAGTAAAGCCTAAGGACATACTTGTCCATATGCTACAGAGGAGCGTGTCTCTCTCCCATACAAATGAATGCTAGGATCCATTTTATTCAAACAAAACAAAAACAAAAACAAACCGACGCTCCAAGCAAAGTGCATAAGATGTGACGGAATAAAAATATAGTTTCGTGGGAGGAACCCGATAATGTTGTCGATGAAGAAGGGGATGCCTTGGGCATCCCCAAGCTTAGACGCTTGAGTCTTCTTAGAATATGCAGGGGTGAACCACCGGGCATCCCCAAGCTTAGAGCTTTCACTCTCCTTGATCATATTGTATCATACTCCTCTCTTGATCCT